>NW_027481879.1:0-382694 GCF_965637985.1 Blastobotrys vanleenenianus | reverse complement strand
AACCCTCCCCATAGTAAATTTTCCCCCCGCCCCATAGTAAACTCCCAATTTTCACCATAGTAAACTCCCAACCCGCTCCCATAGTAAAAATCGGGGATTTTTCCAACCGTGTACATGCGGCATGCATGCAGATCCCATTGATCCGCGGACCGCGCGCGTGCGCGAACGTTATACTCATGACGAGCTCTATATACTCTATATCAATTAATTGATTGGCACTTATAAGGACATCGATTTATGTGGCCATAATTTATAAGCTTTTACCGCCGCTTTTTTTGTAATTATGAGGATCGGTTATACATATGCAGTTTCAATTGCAGCTGTACTATCCATCGGTGTTTGAATTGCTCCGCTCCACATGCGGATCCCGAAATTCTCCGCTCGGCGGGGTTGCAGATTTAAATACTTATAAATTCATAGATATATGGACGAGTTCATGCTTGAACGATTACCTGCAGTAATGAATCAAGATATCGAGCTTGCAGATGTAGCTGACAGGGATAGTCCAGTAAATCCGGTGGACCGTACCCTTAGAATCAAGGGCATGCTGATAATTCTCGCGTCCTTTCTGTGCAACTTCGTTGCAATGGGCGTGGGATTCACATTTGGCGTGTTCCAGGACTTCTACACCAGCTCCTCGGGGCCATTGCAACATGCTACTGCGGCCGAAGTGTCAATTATTGGCGCAATGGCGACATCGCTGACGTACATGTGTGGTGTTATTACTGTTCCACTGTGCCGAAGATTCGGTCCTCGACTAGTTATGTTTTCAGGTGCCCTACTGATGGGATTGGGGATGGTACTAGCGAGCTTTAGCTCACAAGTATATCAATTTGCACTTACCCAGGGTGGACTATATGGCATTGGCTCGTCGTTCCTCTTCATGCCCCCGATATCATACGCCCCACAGTATTTTGAAAAGCGCCGAGGGATTGCTCTTGGAATTGCATTCTCTGGTACCGGTATAGGAGGCTTAGCTATGGGTCCCTTTAGCAGAATGCTGCTTAGTCGTATGGCCTGGCCAATGGCTCTGCGAATACTTGGCATTATTGCATTTTCTGTGGCAACGATTGCGAGTAGAATGGTGTATGTCCACCCCAAATCTCTGTCGGCCCAGAATCGCACTAGCATATTGAATCCACAGATACTGAGGAGCCGAAAGTTTGCGCTGCATATTTCTGGCAACGTATTTCAAGCTGCTGGGTATCTCATCCCCTTAGTCTACATGTCGTCATACGGCAAAACTCTCGGTTTTAGTGCATCACAGGGCGCGTTATTCATTGGATTAAACAATGCAGTCAACGCCGCGTCGAAGATCGTGTTTGGGTACCTGGGAGATGAGCTGGGGCGCTTCAACATGCTGCTATTCTGTTGCCTTGCTACAACTGTAACGACGTTTGCGCTGTGGCTCGTTCCATCTCGGCCAGTTTTTCTAACATTTGTCATTTTGAATGGCATGTTCTCGGGCCCAATTATCGCGCTGCTGCCGGCGTGCCTCGTTGAAATGTTTGGGGTTCAGAATTTCCAGGCGATTACTGGACTTACATATGCTTCGAGGGGGCTCGGCACCATGCTTGGCTCGCCAATTGCCGGGTTGTTTATCAAGTCGGATGCATCGAAGCCAGCGGCCTACACTAATGCGATTATATACGCGGGCGCGGTGTTCTGCTTCAGTGCAACAACCATGTTTGTGCAGAGGTTGATTGTTGGCTCGGAGAGGAAATGGGCATTGAAGATTTAGATATTAGTGGAATTTACCAAGCCTGATTTCTAGATAACGATTGAGATCTAGGATGACTTAGAATGCTATTATGACGTTTACGCGAACTACCTAATGGCAAGCCATGCCACGGGAGGACCTTTCGCCCCAGATATAGAACCCAACAAACGCGCCAGCAGTAACTGCAAGCATAGCCCATCCCTAATGACACAGTTAGCAAAAAAAACAACCCTGGAATCACTCTCAATTGACATACGTTATAGGTCATAAAAATCAGCCTAAAAACAAAAAAAAATTGCGTTAGTAACAACACGCCAATAGCTACCAGTAGCTGTACCAGGAAGTAATAGATAATACGTACATGAGAAAGAAAGAATAGGCGACTTGGAACGCGTAGAAAGCGGAACGGGCGATTTTCTGGCGGGGGCTACCAGAAACGTCTGGTGGAGTCAGCTCAACAGTACTATAATTGGTTTCGTCTGGATGGACTCTGTTAATTGGAGGCCAATTAACGGTGTCATACTTACTTCTCGTCTGAGGCTCCAAGGTCTGGGAGTCCAGGACACGCGAGCGATATCTCAGGAACTCGTAGCCGGCACCAAGGCCCACAATCGCCAGGAGACTCAGCCACAATCCAATTGTCGTTTGGATGTGCCACCACTTGAACACGATACAGAGATTATCAGTGTCCCAGGTGAATATCATCTAACCTATGAGCACGGGGATACAACCCTACAGGGGTAAAACATACGTTCATACTGCACATGGGGCCCATATCGCCATGGTCCATGCCTCCGTGGCCCATATTTCCATGGTCCATGCCCATATCGTGGGCCATGTGCATACTGTGATCCATTTCCATCTCTCACTATAGCTATATTGGTACTATATCGGCTACTGTACTGGTAGAGGTAGGCGGTATCGATAGATGGTGGAGATGATCCCGACGCCCACCCCCAACCGCTTTGGCCTGCAGCTACTATACGAAATATCCGGCGTACTACCGTTCGTACGTACTGGTAGTAGTCGATTAATGCGGCAATAGTAATAGTTGAATACACACTTCCTCCCTGGTGACAATGGGGGGACCAGTCCCCCTGAACCCTCCTGTGGCTCCGTTGCGCGAAGCGGAGCTACGGGAGCTCGAGGGCTGGCCCTCGAAAATGACGCGAGAGATTACGTAGTCTTGTTACACTGTAACAAGCTGCTGTAACAAGATGGCGTGGTGTAACAAAAAGTCCCAACAGGGCTGTAAAAGCTGGTTACAGGAGGAACAAACTCATGAAACTCGGTATAAGAATGTCATTAAGTAGATATCAGTAATATTGGCGAACGGAGTTGGCCAACGATGAGCAGACACCACGAGGAGTAGAGTAGTAGTACATGACAAAAAGCCCATAATTGTGGTGCTCTGACCGGGAATGAATTAATATTGCTGACTTTACGTCCGTCGACTATAGCCTATTTCACCAAAAGCTTAAATTCGGCAATCTCAACCATGCACAAAGGGTACTAAAGGGTACTAGAAGATACTAAAGGGCGCTAAGGATACCAAAGACCCTCTGCTAAAAGAATCCATATCTATGGAATCATATCACAGACGCAGTAATGCTCCAAAAAGAGGCAGACGTCACTCCGGAAGATTCCTGTAAGGGCACAATTAAGTCTCACGCAATCAATCCAACGGGGTGGAACGACCGGTTGCTCAAAAACGGCTAAATGCCATGCTCTGCAGAACGAATGTGGAGTGGAGAATACATTCCTACGGACCAAAGTAAAAAAAAAAAACGTACGACAAAACTTCCAGGGCCCTCCTACGAGAAAAAAAGGGGCCCAGTGAGGCTGTGTGGAAAAGCGGCGTAGTGGTGCAATATTCACATTCACGTCTCATATTTTTGCTGAAAAAAAAGACTACTTTTTTTTCGGAGCATCCAAAACTTCAACCTCACGCGATATACTAACAGGGGCTCGGCAGATTTATATAAATCTCGCAGACGTATTCTACATTTCATATTTATAGCTGCTTGGCACATATATATTCTCGTTCATTGGAATATATTAGGGATACACCCCCTGAAACCAGACTACCCCCAGAAGTAGCAGATGACAGCCCCCGAGGATAACCGAGAGTTCGACGTCATTGTCGTCGGAGCAGGCATCGCGGGTCCTGCGATCGCGTCTGGCTTCGGCAAGCAGGGCAGATCAGTGCTCGTCGTCGAGCGAGACCTCAAGGAGCCAGACCGAATCGTCGGCGAGCTGCTGCAGCCTGGTGGAATGCGAGCCCTCAAGAAGCTGGGGCTCGAGAGCTGTGTTGAGGGCATCGACGCCGTTGAGGTGGACGGCTATGAAGTCATTTACTGCGGGAAGCCCGTCCATATCCCATACCCGCTCATTGATCCGCAGGCGCCAAAGGGCCCGCGAGTCAAGGGCCGGTCGTTCCACCACGGGCGGTTCGTTATGAACCTGCGAAAGGCGGCCCAGGAGACCAAGAACGTGGAATTCCTGGAGGCGTCCGTGACCCAGGTCATTAGGAACCCGCACACGAACCACGTCCTGGGCGTGAAGACTGTGGACCGGGCCGGAACCGAGAGACACTACTTTGCCAAGCTGACCGTCATGTCGGACGGAATTCAGTCCAAGTTCCGAAAGGAATACACCTCGAAGCGGCCGGTCGTCAAGTCGCATTTTGCCGGGCTCATACTCGAGGATGCTGACCTGCCAGCGCCTCGACACGGCCACGTTATCATTGGCAAGAGCCACCAGCCTATTCTCGTGTACCAGGTAGGCACCCACGAGACGCGAATTCTCTGTGATATCGCGGGAAAGATGCCATCTAATGGTACCGGCGAACTAAAGCGACACCTCGAGGGAAACGTCATGCCTTATCTACCCGAGTCCATCAAGCCTTCGTTCGCCAAGGCCCTTGCGACGCAGCGAATTCGTACTATGGCTGCGCAGTTCCTGCCTGCTGGCGTCACCCAGACGGTGGGGCTTGTTCTTCTCGGCGATGCGCTTAATATCCGACACCCGCTAACCGGAGGCGGCATGACCGTGGCTCTCAGCGATACTGTATTGTTGCTTGATCTTTTGAGGCCAGAACTTGTGCCAGATCTTGCCAATGCCCAGGCCGTGGACCGGCAGCTACACAAGTTCTTTTGGCAGCGAAAACAGCTTGGTTCTGTTATTAACGTCCTTGCCCAGGCGCTCTACTCGCTCTTTGCTGGAAGTGATGAGAACTTGGAAATTCTACGGAAGGGCTGCTTCCGGTACTTTGAGCTTGGCGGTCCGTGCATCGACGGGCCAGTGTCCCTGCTTGCCGGTGTCCTTCCCCGGCCTTTTGTGCTCTTCTGCCACTTCTTCCAGGTCGCTTTCTATGCCATCTTCCTCAATCTGTTTGACCACGGCATTGTGGGCTTCCCCAAGGCGTTCCTGCAAATGTTCACGGTCATCTGGACTGCGTGTGTCGTCTTCCTGCCCATGATGTGGGAAGAGGCGAAGTGGTGGTAATCTGTAACTACTGGGTAGACTAACCGATTACCATTACCCTCCCCATCTGTGGAGAGATTACCCTCTATAGACCCCCGTCCCCTCTATGGAGAGGTTACTGTCTATGGATATGGTAGCCAATGGTAAAGCAACAGTTAATAATTCAGCACTGGATGCTGATTCACGATTTACGACTAATTAATAAATAATATGACAATTTAGAAATTTATTTACAAGTTTACCGCGACTCCTCTTCCTCCTTGGCAAGCTGTCGCATTCGCTCCTTCTCAGCGTTAACTTCGTTGTCAATCCGCGCCTGGACGACTTTCTGTCGAATCATACGCTCCCGCTCCATCTCGTCCTTCATGTGGTCCTTTCTCTCAATCTTCCAAAGCGGATCAGAGCTCTTGGCCTGCTGTTCAATGCGCTCTCGCAGTAGCCGGTTCTGCTCTCGTCGAATCTCCTTCTCCTCCTCGTACTTCTTCCGCAGTTCCGGAGAGAGAGCGTTGATCAGCTCTTCGTCTGTAGGAGTAGTGTATTTCATCAACAGGTAGCCGAACCCGACAACGGATCCGCCCCCAAGCAGGGCTTTAAACATTCGTCCCATATTATACGTTGGTACTGGTATATTGGTGGTGTCTACCGTAAGTGGGAGGATCACCTCATTTAATTTTTCGTGCGGCGTGCGGCTCAACGACAACTATAGTAGTGGACTACTATTCGAGGGCCAGCCCTCGAGCTCCAATAGCTCCGCTTCGCGGAGGGTTCCCTTGCCCAATTGATGTCCACTAATCTCCGCGAAGCGGAGCCCCAGGGGGGTCTGGGGGGACTGGTCCCCCCAGGTTACTACTGTACTAGCAAAGTATATTCGAGCTCCACTTCGCGGAGGTCGTAACGCCTCTCCTTGTATAGGAGGCCCAGGGGGGGGTTGGGGGAACTGGTCCAATATTTGATCAACTGGATAATATACAAAGCCTTAATGGCAGCTGTAACTGCTTAGGCGTAGATAGTAGGTAGGGGGAGATTGTTGAAATTTCATTCATTCATAAAAACTCATGCGATGCAAAATAAAAAATTAAAAAAAAAACTATATTTTTTTTTCACACAGACGACACAATTACAGTCGCTGAGAACCTCGGTGGGTCTGGATAGCTGGGTAGAGCAAAGTGGTCAAGAAGTCGCTGTAGTGCTCGTCAGTGATCTCTGGAGCAAGGTACTCGGCAGCCTTCTGGAACTGGTTGCCGGCTGGAGCAGTCTTCTTGAGCTTCTCAACCTCCTCCTTGAGGAGACCCAGAACGTACTCCTTGGTGCACTTCTTACCCTCCTTGGTGACAACAGAGTTCTTGACCCACTGGTTGAGCTGGGCACGGGAGACCTCAGCAGTAGCAGCGTCCTCCATCAAAAAGTTGATTGGAACACAGCCAACGC
Organism: Blastobotrys vanleenenianus; assembly: GCF_965637985.1. Lineage (NCBI taxonomy): Eukaryota > Fungi > Ascomycota > Dipodascomycetes > Dipodascales > Trichomonascaceae > Blastobotrys > Blastobotrys vanleenenianus. Next base: position 376,060 of record NW_027481879.1, on the reverse strand, counting down.
CTCGCAGCCAAGCCTCCATGTAACCAAGGCCAATATAGAGGTTCTTTCGGATGCCAGCCTCAGTGATCTTGCCGCCTGGAATGTATGGGTTGAGCAAGTCTCGGGCGGTGACATTGACCTCCTCGCGTCGTCGGAAGATCTGGTTTGGAGTAGGCATGTGCTTGTTGAACACCTCAAGGGCAATCTCAGCAAGCTGTGGGTGGGCGACCCAGGTACCGTCGTGGCCAGCAGTAACTTCTCGCAGCTTGTCGGCGTAGACACCCTCCATAGCCTTCTTGTTGGCAGCCTCATCGTTCTTGATTGGAATCTGGGCAGCCATGCCACCCATAGCGTGGACGCCTCGTCGGTGGCAGGTCTTGATAAGCAGCTGGACGTAGGCGTGCATGAATGGCACCTTCATGGTGACATCATTTCGCTCGGCAAGCGTGAACTCTGGGTGGTTTCGCAGCTTCTTAATATAAGAGAAGATGTAGTCCCATCGGCCGCAGTTCAAGCCCGAGGAGTGCTCTCGCAGCTCGTAGATGATCTCGTCCATCTCGAAAACAGCCAAAATGGTCTCAATGAGGACGGTACCTCGGATGGTGCCTCGGGGCATGCCGATCCAGTCCTGGGCCAGTCGGAAAACGTCGTTCCAGAGTCGTGCCTCGAGGTGGGACTCCATCTTTGGCAAGTAGAAGTACGGCCCAAAGCCCTGGTTGATGGACTCAAAGGCGTTGTGGAAGAAATAGAGACCAAAGTCGAACAGACCGCCGGAAATGGGCTGACCGTCGACCAAAAAGTGGGCCTCGTCGAGGTGCCAGCCTCGTGGTCGCACAATGAGGGTTGGAATTCGCTTCAGTTGCATCTTAGATCGATCAGTGTTAAGCTTGTACGTCTTTCCGTTGGACTCGAGCGAGATCTCTCGTCGCACTGCGTCGTAGAGGTTGACCTGGCCCGTCACCTGGTTGAGCCAGGTTGGGGCGGTCGAGTCCTCAAAGTCAGACATGTAGGTGTAGACGTTGGCATTGAGCGCATTGATGACCATCTTTCGGTCGGTAGGACCAGTGATCTCGACTCGTCGGTCCTCGAGACCAGGAGCCAGCTTTGGGCCCTGCCAGGTAGGGTCCTCTCGGATGTGCTTGGTCTGGGGCAGGAAGTCTGGCAGCTCACCGGCGTCAATTCGCTTCTGTCGTTCGACTCGGGCAGCCAGCAGCTCCTGTCGCCGGCCATCAAAGGTTCGGTGCAGAGTCGCCAGGAACGCAACCGCCTCTGGGGTGAAGATCTTCTTAGCACTATCGGGGATTGGCGCGTGCTCGACGCCCTTAATCATAGATGGGATAGTAGCAACCATTGTGTGTGATCTCTGAAATTTAACTTTCAAGGGAAACAAGAGTTAGAAAAAAAAACTGGGGCCCTGGGGCTCATATATATATCCCCAGTCGGCCTTTTCCGACAATCCACCTAGGTGCCTATCGCAGGCAGGTGTGTCTCGATGGCCTCGGTTCGCAAGGCTGTAGTTATCTTTTTGCCCTTTCGGCCGGACAACCGGGGCCCCCCACAAGCCGTACTCCACACTCGGGGCGATCCGTGTAAATATCGTGCCCCGTCTCGGATCCGAAAGCCGATTGCGGTTCGTTATCGTCGCCATGCTCGACGCTGGGTATAGGCTCTGAGGCAAACCATGTTAACGAACCGTATCGGTTAAACCGTATTGGCATGGTGGGGATATTGTAGTGATCCTTTGTCATTCGCCAAAGTCTTTGGTTGTTCTTTTGGATGGATCAAAAGTTTGGCAAGTTTCCCATAATCGGGGTCAATCAATCAGCTCCCGGGAGATAGCCAATAGCAGCGGCCGTAGCAAACACCAATGCTGGGGTTGAGATGAGTCTCCACAAACTCGAAGTTTATCCGCCCATGTGAATTTCGTGGGGAATGCCGGGCTTGTTCCGGGCCCTAGGCATAATGCTCGCTGTCATTAGACACCTGTTGCAGTTGTACTCAGTTCCACTTGGGGGGCAGTTTTTCGGCCTGACCCCAGATTTTTTGTCACCTCCTTTACTCCGCGGTTCAGTTATTCCGAGGATGTACCGTTCTTATCTCCCCCCAAGTTAGGCGCCCGCCTCACATGCCAAAAAAAACCCACCTATCATTGCCTTTCTTGGGGGGCATCGCCCCCAAACCCCCCTTAGTTCCGCTTCGCGGAGGGTCCTTACAACCTCACCCGTTTATACCGTACCTTATACACCATTATGTACAGTATATACCGCGAGCGAGCGCTGCTTTGAGAACGTTTGTGAGCTTGACCTCGGATTTGGCTCTCTTAGTATGGGTTTGCACAGCCGTGCATAGCTGGTGATTTTGAAAGCTCCCAACCGCGCGCGCGTTACAACACCAAAAATCAAAATTAAACAGCCACCGCGTTGGACACAGAACACTACAGCCTTCCATAGAGAATACATACACCAATTGAAGTACCTCGAATGCCCTGTTAGCGTTATTCCTGGGCAAGTTCAAAGATGATCCACTCGGTGATGATAGGTAAGCATCTTGGTGATTTCTGAGGACCCGCTAACCCCCCCTGGAAAGTGAACAACTCTGGTCTGCCTAGACTGACCAAGTTTTATACCCCAGTAGACCTCCAAACCCAAAGTCTGCTGCTGAAACAAGTGCATTCAATTCTATCATCTCGTTCTGCCAACCAGTGCAGCTTCTTAACTCCACCCCCTCTTCTGCTGGAAGGCATGGAGGATGATGTGATCCGAGTAATTTATAGACACTACGCTACGCTCTACTTTGTGTTCATCGTCGATGACCAGGAGTCCGAGCTAGGCATCCTGGATCTCATCCAGGTCTTCGTAGAGAGCCTGGACCGCTGCTTTGAAAACGTTTGTGAGCTTGACCTCGTGTTTGGCTGGCAGGTGCTGCAGACCGTGCTGGGCGAAATCATCCAAGGTGGCCTGGTGGTTGAAACCAACATCAACAAAATCGTCGCAGCCGTAGATGAGGCGAACAGAGGCAACCTAGGACCTAAGGGAGACTCGTCGATCTCCAGAGCATTCTCCAACGCTACTTCTGCATTCCAAGCAATGGCCCGTGACGGCAAGATCTGGCCCACGCGGTAGTTCCCTTTGATGCCAGTAATCGCTCGGTAGCCTTCCCTCTTCTCATCCAACAATCTCTGTTGGTACGTTGGAAAGGGTTTGCAAAATAACTTTATCCTACTACCAGTAGTACAGTAATATCTGCCTTGTGTTTCATCCGCCATGGATATTGAAACACACCCGATGAAACTCGTTGAGATGATGTGGTCAATTTGCAAACCGTTGACGCTAGACATGCTGAGAGAGCCCTGTGAAAACCACTCAGCCCGTGTGTCAGATGCTCGCGATATAGCATGCCGTGGATGGTTGTTTCTTCCCTCGCTGGTGGTCAAGTAGACAAGAAATAGATCCATTGTGTCAGATATTTGGCTGTGACACCTTTTTTTGGAATCTGCAGAGGCGTACTGTAGGTGCAACACTTTGTTCAATGCCAGATTCCTCTCTTTCTTCCTCTGATAATCGAGCCTCTTTTTTGGTGCTTTCTCATCTTTTTATTCATGTCCCTCGCTGGGTATGTCCACCATGACCAAGCGTAGCGGCAGCTTTTCGTACAAATGGATCATTGCAATTGTCGTGCCCATTGCCGTCGTCGTGGGCGGAAGCATCCTCTGGTTGATCTGGTCTATCCGTCGGCAGAAAACCATTCAACGAGCCAAGTACGTAGATAGACAGCGCCGCCGCGTCGAAGACTACATGGAAGCCAGAAATAAGGCTGCTCAAACAATCCCCGAAAGACTCTCCTTGAAAAGAGCAAAGCCCCAGAAATTCGAAGACGGAATGCCCATATTCAAACGTACTAACGCACACGATAGGAGTTCACCGGATAAAAAGAAGAAGAAAAAGAAGAAGAAGAAGAAGAATACGAGAACCAGACAAAAGACGATAAGCCCTGATCCACGCACGCCCAAGCCGCAAAGGTTGCCCAAGAATTATCGGACCCCTCAAGCTCTGCCCAATGCTCAAAAAAGGCAGAAGAAAGGCAGTCCTTTTGCAAAGTTATTCAAATCGCCGCAATCAGACGCTCCATTGCTCGAGCATCCTTCGCCGCCCTCAGCAGGTCCTACGCCTCGCCTCACGTTGGACATTCGTAATTCGCCGTTTGTATGGCAGTCGGTGCTTTTTTTCGACAGAACGAGAGCGTCCTACATCTCAACAAATGAGTCGGGTAGCATTTACTCACAGCACGCTAGTGTCGACCAATTGAAGGGATCGCAGTCATCCTCGGCAGACCAAAAATCGGGCGCCGAAAGAGCTACTCCTCCGTCGAGCGAGAAATCTCTGTACCATTTCAACCATTCACCATCCGCGACGAGGAAGGCCAAACCGGCTCAAAAGCTGGGGAGCCCGATATCGTCTCCGCGGCGGTATAATAACAAAAACAACAATTATAACAATAATGAGCCTCTCTCGGAGGCGTGGGTCACCCCTCGCCAATGGTCATCATCGCAAAAGTCGAGCTCGAGCTCTATCCACTCGTTAATCAACTTTCGCAACATCAATTTTCCCCTAAGAGGAGGAATTGGAAGTATCCGACGTGAGTCGTCGTGGGTAACTCTCTCTGAAGAAAACAGCATATCTTCAAAAGCCCGTCGCAACCGCATTCTCGATAAGCCGCTGCCCACGAATCCAAAGCGAACTTCGAGCTTGTTCAACTCTCCAGTGGCGTATTCGCCGCCAGAATCAGTGCCGGTTACGCCAAAGAGCCAGATGGCAACAGGATCAACACGATCTGTGTCTCCACCTCCTCTGCCATTTGACATCCCGCTTGATCTTCTTACACCCCGTGTACCTGATCGCTCACCAATGCGCCGACTCAACGAATCAATGGAGATCGACAGGGATGGTGTGCCCATTCTCAAGCCTTCGCGGCCTCTCAATGTCAACAAAAAACCAAGGCAAAGCAGTGCGGGCAGTACTCCTACTACACCCGCAACCGCTGCTGAGTTGAGCCATCACACCGCAAAAACATCCCCGTCGCATACCACGCCCGAGTCCAATTACCAGACTCCTCGCACTCCGGGGACCGGCGAATGGTTTGCGTCAGGATACTATTATCGGTCGCCTTCGTCTCCGAATCGCAGCAAAAAGAAGAAAAAGAACCACCTGTCTGAAATACTGCCCCAGCAAGGATTTCGGCCGCAGCACTCGCACATTTCTGAAGAAACGGCGAATTATAGACTGACGAGTGCCTCCTCGCCGCCGCTTAGTGGGCTCCAGCGGCCCATAAGCTTCTACAGCGCGTCCAGCGAGTCGACGACCACGAAGCTCAAGAAGGCAATTATTGACGAGCCGGCAGGGTACGGAGGTAAACCTGCTGAAGAGGAGCATGGCGCCAGAACTGAGGAGGTTAAAGAGGAGATCAGCATTACCACTCCGATTCTCTATGATGCTATATACCACTACAGTCCTCAGTTGGAAGACGAGCTGATACTCAATCGCGGCGAGCAGGTTTTGGTGTATAAAGTATTTGACGACGGGTGGTGCTTTGCGAGATTAAACATGGAGGTACAGCATGGCCGGATGCTGGCAGGGATATGTCCTATGGCATGCCTGCGAATTGCGAGGACAATATGATCAATATACCGGTAGCATAGCATGAATAGATCACTCCTTGCGATATTTCCGATATATAGCACGGAAATATACGAAGCGTGGGTACCGGATACCGCACTCCCAGAAAAAAGGGAAGAGTAGTAGATCAAAGGAGATTCAAATAAGCCGTCATATACCAGGTTAGATTTTCCAAAATAAATTATATATAAATTAAAGCACCTGGCCGGAGTGGAACTTGGCACCAGCGTAGATGGCCTTGTCGCCGAGCTCCTCCTCAATTCGCAGAATCTGGTTGTACTTGGCGAGTCGCTCGCTTCGGCTTGCGGCACCAGTCTTGATCTGACCGGTTCGGAGACCAACGACCAGGTCCGCGATGAACACGTCCTCAGTCTCACCAGATCGGTGCGAGACTTGAACACCCCAATTGGCGGCATAAGCCATCTTACAGCACTGGATAGACTCGGTCAAAGTACCAATTTGGTTGACCTTGAGCAACTGAGCATTTCCGGCCTTTTCGTTGATGGCTCGCTGCAAAAACTCAACGTTGGTGACGGTCAAGTCGTCAGCCATAATCTGGAGCTTGTGGGCATCAATATTGGCGTTGAACTTGGTCCACGTCTCCCAGTCATCCTCGCCGAAGGGGTCCTCAAGAGAAACAATTGGATACTTCTTGAGCAATTTTTTGTAAAGATCAATCATCTGGTCGCCGGTGAGCCACTTGGACGGGTCAGAGTTTGGATTCTTGAAATCCAAATCGTATTTGGTCTTGTTCTTGGTGAACGAAGAGGGAGCAGGGTCCATGCCAATGAAAACCTTGCCAGTGTAGCCGGCCTGGTCAATGGCAGCGACAATGAGGTCAAGGGCCTCATCTGGAGTCTTGAGATCTGGAGCAACACCGCCCTCGTCACCAACGTTGCCGGCAGAAGTGCCGTACTTCTTCTTGGCGAGGGACTTGAGGGCGTGGTACACCTCGGTGTTAGCTCGGAGAGCCTCAGAGTAGGACGGGAAGTTCAATGGAGCAAGCATGAACTCCTGAAAGGCCAGGTCGCCACCGGCATGTTCACCCCCGTTGAGCACGTTCATGAATGGAACTGGGAGCACATATGGCTTCTTGGAGCCAGCCAAGTCGCTGATGTACTGGTACAATGGAATGCCCTTCTCGGCGGCAGCGGCTCGGGAAGCAGCGAGGGACACACCGAGAATAGCGTTAGCGCCAAGCTTCGACTTGTTCTTGGTACCATCCAGGTCGATCAGGAACTTGTCAAGCTTCTCCTGCTCGGTGACAGCAATGCCAGACTTGATGAGGGCCGGGCCAATGATCTCCTTGACGTTCTTGACGGCGGTCAGGACACCCTTGCCGAGCCACTTGGACTTGTCACCATCTCGTAGCTCGACAGCCTCATAGGCGCCGGTCGAAGCACCAGATGGCACAATCGCTCGGAAAACGCCCTTCTCAGTGGTTAATTCAACCTCAACAGTTGGGTTGCCTGCGACTTAAGTTAGCCTCTTGCTTTCTTTTCGATTAGACACTTCTTGGCACCCCAACGGCGGTGTTTTGCGGGCCCCACATCAATTGAAGCTTACATACCTCGAGAGTCGTAGACATATCGAGCGTGAACTTTCTGAATAGCCATTGTATATGTTCTGTTTGTTTCTTTTACATTTGCAATTGCCTGCAGACAAAAAAGTGAAAGGAAAAAAGGAAAGGAAAACGCGTCCCAGTGGTCTTTATATAATACCTGGTAACGCCTTTGTTTTGAAATATTACTTTTTCATCCCATACATGGTTATCACCACTAGACTGCAAAGGGAACAGGCCTGTTGGGTTTCCTCTTTTGGTCAATTCGTCCAGTTTCATGTATATACCGTAAACGGTTTAGTTCAATAAACTTAGTACTAGAGCTCTACCTATCTTTCGTGGTACAAGTGATTTAGCGGTTCACATCGATGGAACTTCAGAGCCAATGGCTTACAAGGGCAGAAGGCCCATAGAAGGAGTGACCGTGTTAGAGTCCGCGCAACAAATAAGTGGAGCGTGGTGTGTGTCCGAAATATGGACTGATGAGTGCGTCGCGTCCATGCCGCCGTTTAGCGGGCTGCAGGGGCCGATAAGCATCCAGAGCGCATCCACGCGAGTCAACCACGACGCTCAAAAAGGCAATTATTGATGAGCCAGCGGGGTGCACGGAGGTAAAACTACTGAAGAGGAGCAGGACGCCAGGATTGAGGAAATCAAAGAGGAGATGGCCAATATACCGGTAGCATAGCATGAATTTACTTACCTCCGCAGTATTCCCACCGTTCGTTCTTTGGTGATCAAACTCCCAACTTACCTCCTACGCAGTCCCAACTGGTTTTCGTGGGGCAATCAAACTACCCTTAAGGTACTCCCGGATGGCGTAGGGTACATTACCGGTAATCAATTGCAAAAGAAAAAGAGATGTCTAAATTCCCACATAATATTGCTGCTATAGCAGATTATAACTACGTGCGGTGAATGACGTAAGACCGTCGTAAAATACGGGGCGCCATCGACTTTTTCGCTAACATGTCTCACACGGGCCATAGACTCCAACTTGCGAGAATTTAGAGCATCTTAACTTAACAAGTCGATAGATTTAGACCTTTTTTTCACAGTCGTATAGCTGAAATCCTGAAATCTTGTTAATTCTAGTGCCCAATTGGCCAAAAAATGTCGAAAAGCTTGTTAAAAAGACTACAGTAATGTTCAATAGTGACGCGGGGGATACGCCATTTGGGCATTCGCGGGTGCTTTTCACGGCGAAGTGATTGAAGCCTGTTTAGGAGGTAAAGTATGAACATGTGCTGGGAATAGAAAGAGAAAGAGTAGATCAAATGATGTTCATTAAGCCGTAATATAGATTTTCACAAATAAATTATATAAATTAAAGCACCTGGGCGTTGTGGAACTTGGCACCAGCGTAAATGGCCTTGTCGCCGAGCTCCTCCTCGATTCGCAGAATCTGGTTGTACTTGGCCAGTCTCTCGGATCGGGATGGGGCACCAGTCTTGATCTGGCCGGTTCGGAGACCAACAACCAGGTCGGCAATGAACACGTCCTCAGTCTCACCAGATCGGTGCGAGACCATGACACCCCAGTTGGCGTCAAAGGACATCTTGGCGGCCTGGATGGACTCGGTCAGAGTACCAATCTGGTTGACCTTGAGCAAAAGAGCACTGCCGGCCTTTTCGTTGATGGCTCGCTGCAGGAACTCAACGTTGGTGACAGTCAAGTCGTCGGTGACAACCTGGGTCTTGTGGGCGTCAACGTTGGCGTTGAACTTGGACCAGGTCTCCCAGTCGTCCTCGGCGAATGGGTCCTCAAGAGACACAATTGGGTACTTCTTGATCAAGTTGTTGTAAAGCTCAATCATCTGCTCGCCGGTGAGCCACTTGGACTGGTCAGAGTTCGGGTTCTTGAAGTCCAAGTCGTACTTGCCGTTCCTGTAGAACTCAGAAGAAGCAGAGTCCATGGCAATGTAAACCTTGCCAGTGTAGCCGGCCTGGTCAATGGCAGCGACAATGAGGTCAAGAGCCTCCTCTGGAGTCTTGAGATCTGGAGCAACACCGCCCTCGTCACCAACGTTGCCGGCAGAAGTGCCGTACTTCTTCTTGGCGAGGGACTTGAGGGCGTGGTACACCTCGGAACCAGCTCGCAGAGCCTCAGAGAAGGTTGGGAAGTCCAATGGGGCAAGCATGAACTCCTGGAAGGCAAGGTCGCCACCGGCGTGGGAACCACCGTTGAGCACGTTCAAGAATGGAACTGGGAGCACATATGGCTTCTTGGAGCCGGACAGGTCGCCCAGGTACTGGTACAATGGAACACCCTTCTCGGCGGCAGCGGCTCGAGCAGCGGCAAGGGAGACACCGAGAATGGCGTTAGCGCCGAGCTTGGACTTGGTCTTGGTACCGTCCAGGTCGATCAGGAACTTGTCAAGCTTCTCCTGCTCGGTGACAGCGATGCCAGACTTGATAAGAGCCGGGCCAATGATCTCCTTGACGTTCTTGACGGCGGTCAGGACACCCTTGCCGAGCCACTTGGACTTGTCGCCGTCTCGCAGCTCAACAGCCTCGTTGGCACCGGTGGAAGCACCAGATGGCACGATGGATCGGAAAACGCCCTTCTCAGTGGTGAGCTCAACCTCAACAGTTGGGTTGCCTGCGACTTAAGTTAGCCTCTCGTTTTTCTTCAATGGAACCTTGGTGGTGTTTTGGAGTCCTGTCCGAAATTTCAACACCTCAATTCATCAATTGTGGTACACATACCTCGAGAGTCGTAGACCTGTCGAGCGTGGACCTTCTGGATAGCCATCTTATAAGTTGTGTAGGTTTTTTTTTACGGTTGCAATTGCCTGCAGACTAAAAAGTGAAAGGAAAGAAGGGAAGGAAATGGCGTCCCAGTGGTCTTTATATAACCAACGCTGCTGTTTTGAAATTTTGCTTTTTCATTCGGCGCATACATTTACCACCACTCAACAGCAAAGGGGAACAGGTTTGTTGGGTTTCCCCTCTTGGGGCCAATTCGTCCAATTCCAAGTATATATAAACAGTGTAGTTCAATTAGCTCAAAAACTCTACCTATCTTTCGTGGTACAATTGATTTAGCACCCAAGGTCGATTGAGCTCTGGAGCCATGGCTGACAAGGGCAGAAGGCCATAGAAGGCGGGTGGACGCAAGGGTTCGCGCAACAAAGAAGTGGAGGCATCCCGAGCCGCCCGCGCGTGGTGCTTTTCGGCCACCGAGAACGATATTTTCCCGGACGAAGGCGAGAAATATCGTGAGCAGCGCGAAATGTTACCGGAATCACCTGAGCATTCTTCATGGAGGACCCTACCATTTGCCATTTGCCATAAATCGCTCCTTGACACAATTGAGTTTGAACCATGGCGAGACAAGGGCTGGACGAGTGATGGGCCCTGGAAACGGCGCCCTCCCACTCCGGCCCACTCTCATCCTGCCGGGCCAGCGTCACCCACGCCCAATCGTCCGGAAAAACTGCCTTGGGTTTTTCCAGAATGAAACATGCTCCAAGCCGCTTGGTGGTTAAAATCTATTAAGTGTTAGCGTAGATTCAGTACATTTTGTGTATATGTAACAAGCTGTGAGTAGGCCATTTTCGCCGGAGTTCCTACCGGTTATCGTGGGTATCCCAAGCGGAGCGGCTATTATGGGGTACAGTAGCTGGCTAGGGCCTGCGGGTAACTGGTGAGTCAATTGGATAAGGTAGGATGGATATATCGTCATGAGATCGGTGGATGGATTTCGCCGATGCACCTGAGAGGGGAAGGAACGCTTATGCGTTGTACACGTATGGGATTACATTCGAGAGGGTTGTACAGTGTAGTAGTAGCCGCGCGCCACGATCTCTGTCTCAATACATCCTACCGGTAATTTTTCACAACGCAGGTCCGAGAAACCCGCGGTATAACGGTGGATGAAAAAATACATATTGTAACAGTGGCATCATACCAGTATAAGGGCTTTCGTTTATTAATGGCCGAGGCATATTTTTTATATTGCTTGAGATATTATGGCTAGGTTTTTGTGCTATAATAAAGACTTTTTCGAGATTTTTGCTCCCCAAGCCGCACTAATGTCTCAAAAAAGCTGGGCCGCACCAAGCCGCATGCGGCTTGTTTTTAATCGAGACACGACGAAACGACACCGAAGTCTAGACGGGTAGTGAAGAAAGAGGGGACAACACTCCGCGAAGCGGAGCCACGGGCGGTTTGGGGGGGGCTGGCCCCCCAAGTAACACTAACAACAAACGTGAAACGTAGCCGGTCAACTGATACTCGTTCTGTCGTCATGAAATGGCCAGCAATGCCCACGTTGGGCGTGGTCTATCTACAGCCTCAGGCAGGGCTAGGCTGCACCCTGCAACAACGTGAAGGAACACGTATATTTAAAGCTGTAAATACGCTTCGTCAATTGGCTATTGCACCTGTTGGTGCTGACGTACGTAGGTTGGCTTTCCCCTACCCTGTTCCTTCTTTCCCCAGAGCAGCTACACCCATACAGGGCTACACAGATATAAACGTCTATACAGATCAACCCTGTACATTTAATCATCATCCAAGAAAGAGAGAGAGACGACATCCTCATTTGAAGAAATGGTGGTTCCACTTTTCGCCTTGTATATATTAACTCGAGGGGGGAATAAATAGTACATTAAAACGCTTTTATAAACAAGTGTCAAGGGCTTTTCACATCCACTCAAACGAGTCCGTCGTGACGGGAGCGGCTCTATTCTCATACGCCCCAATAAGCATATCAAACTCGTTTTCCTCCGCAGTGCCGTAGACAGGCTCCTCCTTGATCTCGTCGCGCGGCGACACATTGTCCTCGGCGGCGCCATTCTTCTTGCCGTTAAACGTAAAGTCCTCAAACACGTACCGTGCGTCCAGGTCCTTGAGCGTCTCCATGGAGCTCAGCGTGCTACTGGCCACCACCGAGGGCGTGCTCCCGCTAATTGATCCGTGACGGTACGGGTCCGCCACGGACCGCTGGCGCAGCTGGCGCCGCGAATGGAACATGTTGAGTCCAGACGCCGACAGGCTTCTCCGCAGCTGCGCCGCCGCCGCCAGTGTCTCTGCCGGCGTCACCGCCCCTGTCGGCGACTGGTTCTGGACTCCCGGCGATAGATCATGGTGTGAGCTCGAGGGCGATATCTGAAGCGTCGGCGACGTCAAAACGGCAGAAAAGTCAGCCTCTGTGACTACGGGGCTGTCAAAACTGCGGTCGCTGCGAATGAGGGGCGTCATGAACTGATTGGGCCGTCTCCGCTTAGCGCTGCCAAACCCAATGGGCTCCGGAAACACGCTTGTCGCAGCAGTCACCGGAGTGCGCTTCTCGCGCCCAGAGCCAGACGAGGTCGCGGATCCGCAATAAGGCGACACATTGGGGCTCTGCAACGAAGACATGGGCGTCAGCACCACCGGGCCCTCTGGCGGCCCTTCTACAATGTCAAAGTTGGGCCCGCTCGGTGATACATACGAGCCCGTGGTGTTGTTACTGCCCCGCACAAACCCAGCTGTTCCAATGGGGGGCTCACACTCGTTCGAAAACGAGCGCTTCATCTTTTTTCCTCCCGTGCTACTCGCGCTGCTGCTCGTAGCGCTGCGAAGGTCCATAAACGAGTGGCTTGACGATGCAGAATGAGGAAATGGAGTCATCCCGGTTGCGCTAATAGGAGTAGGCACTGCGCTCAGCCTGAACTGTGGGCTCTGGGAGATCAGCGGTGATTGTCCAATGCCACCGCTACGATGGCCAACGGTCGTGGGGACATGGATTACCTGCGACGTGATCTTGCCGCTGCTACTACTAGGGGCCTGGAGGAATGCGTCGTGCAGCATCTGCTGCTGTTTACCATTGTGCGCCCTCTGGGTTGGATGTGGCGGCGGGTTAAGCGTTGACTGGCCTTTAAACGCGCCTCCACTGGCCAATTGCGGCGTAGTGGTCTGTTGTGACCGTTTAGTACCAGTCGGCGATATTATCTTCTCCGGTACGGTCTCTTCATCCTCCTTCTTGGAAGGCTCTGGAGACCCCTGAATCTTGGTGGGCTCGGTTTTGACAAACCCAGGCTCCTTTTTCTGCTTTGCCTTGGCCCTGCGATTTTGGAACCAAATCTAAACTGTTAGCATGGATCGACTATATATTCTGCCTGGGCAAAATAATATTGAAAAGAAAAGGGAGGGGGGAGATCATACCTGAATAGTTCGGGTTGGCAATCCCGTGCGCAGGGCGAGCTCATCCCTGTATGCCTTATCAGCCTTGGGAATGCGTTGAAATGCTTCTTCCAGAATAGCGGTTTGCTCTGGCGAGATCCTTTTGCGCGTCTGCGTTACCTCCGGTTTGGCACTGAGTCCGGCAATCACGCCCGACGTGCACCCGGAGCTGTCGTTCTTCGCATACGCCTCAAACGAGCTCATGCGTATGTTGCTGGTCGAGAATATCGGCGCCGGGGGCTGGAGCGTCATAGTAGTGGGCACGGGCTGGCCTGATGGGTACTCCGTCGCGAGGCGCGAGTAGTGGTGCTGCTGGAACCCTAGGGCAGCCAGCTCTGATCCCGGTGCATTGGGGATTCCATATGGGTACTGGAATAGCGCATTGTACGCGGGCTGGGGAGGCTGGGGGATCGGCGCAGACACCAATTGCTGGTGCTGCTGATGCGGTTGGTATTGGTGGTGGTATGGTTGATGCTGGGGCACAATGAACTGCTGCTGTACAGCAGGCATTGTCATTGGCATTGGCTGTGGCACGGAGCCCTCTGTCGAGGTCACAGGGAACGCCAGCGGATCCAAGTACACGTTTGACCCGTCCAACGCTGGGAAGGACGCAGACTCCGCGGTAGATTGGCCAAATGCAAAGTTGTCATTATCCATCCTTCCTATCTCCAGGGGCCAATAAACCGGAAGGGAGAGGGTCAAAACGAGTGTCAAGAGACCCCTACCAAATGAAGAGACTCGAGCTGATTACCCAAAAAAAAAAAAAAAAGAGACTCGATGATGATGATTAAAACAGAGGCCTAGGGTACAAAGGGGTAAGGTGGGAAGTGGTGAATAGATGATTTAAACGACGACGACGACGACGACGGATCACCAGTGGGTATACGAAAGTGGGACGCTCTAACTTGGCGGCTTTCTCTCGAGGGCGCGATTTCTCAGATCGGCAGTCCTGTCGCAGTCCGCGGCTTTAAAAGTCAATTGGCGACAGTTAGTACACTTGCTTTCTAACGCTCCTTAAGGGCCTATCCTCGTCTGCCTAGTACAATGCCAGTGGTTAAAATACTCCATAGTAAGGAGTGTAAGGAAGGGGGGTGCAAGCAACAAGTGTGTGTGCAAGAGAGATGTGAGAGGCTGCAGTTAAACCCGCTGCGGCGGCCAAGCGAGGGCATGTGTGAGTGGATTATTCAGGAGAACCGCAGCTCTTCAGCAAACAGGATACCAACCAAGCCCGATCTAACCGTTACGGGACAATGCGAAGATCAAAGCTAATGAGATTATCCCAGCCCGTTGGATTTTTTTTCACTCCATCTATTTTACACTTGTCTCTCCAACGTCTTTTTTTAGTGCAACGACCGTTTGCACCGACGTCAAGTTTAAGGGGTAGCCCCTATAGGCGTACCGGCGGCGACGACACAAAAAAAAAAAAATATTGGCACAGCACGCCTTAGAGGCCCCGGATACAGGGGAAAAGACGGAGGCATACACCAAAAAAAAGAGCAGATTACGCATTACCGGCAGCTACTGCAGAAAAGAACCGAGGACGCGCCATGATACTTACGTTTATTATGCGAGGAAACTCCCCCTTGCGTGCACAATGAGATTTGACAGCTAGCTGACAGGCAGGCAAGCTACTGTACTTGGGGCAACGGCCGACAATGGAAGGCAACTTTATGCAGGAGATCTGCTAAGGGGGGGGGGGGGGGGGCACTTCGGATATTGGTGGAAATTGCGGGCCGTTCTCTTGAGTGAGAATACGGGAACGTCAACAGAACCAATAACGCAAGTCCGTCAGAGAGAATTTGTGCGCAATTGCAATATATTGATCGCCATTGCCTGGGTATCGGTCTCTATATATATATGCCTATATATATATATGATTGGACCTACGCATTGGTTGCTCTCTTTTTCAGCCGCTCAAAGAGTATTTTTTTGTAAACTCGTTTAAGACCACTGTCTAATTGTTCCCAGGTCGAGCGCGAGAGTCTGTCGTCGCGAGAAATGAGCTCTTTTCCACTTGCTGAGTCTCCCGATATTGAACGCATACGGTCGTGCAGCAGGCGTGAAAAAGAAAGCGCGCCGGAGTCCTGCAGAGACATTAGAAGTCCACCCCAGAACGCTCTGATTAAACTACAGACGTGTTTCTCGAGTTTTTCAGCGACCTTTATGGCCCATTGTATGAAAGCTTAATCTACTTTCAAAAACATAAACCAGGGGCACAAATCTCAGAGCTTAAGATTAATTTGTCAGTGGCATTGAGAAACATGCACGCTAGCGGTGGGATACATACGGGTCGCGTTCAATTGGGCAACCCTTGTCCAATTGAACGCATGCCTTACGCAAGGCCAGTTGCAAAGAATAAGGGGTAGTATAAAATGGGTGTTCTAGATCTACTAGCCGGTGGACCGTTATTGTTTGCCAACGACGACGGTGCCAAGAGATACTCGGGCTAGAAAAGAGACTTGACGAATGGGAGGTTTTTGGCCATCTATTTCGAAATGTCGCTCCATGTACGTTCTGAAGTTTTATCCTCCTGCAGCGCGGGTTCTGTAGAGACATACATCAGGCACCACTTTGGATTGTAACGGAGATGCCGCTGCTATTGCCATCACCATACGGAGTTTCAAGATTGAGTTCAATGAAACAGCCCTGTTGGCTAAAGATGATGAGCCTTTTTTTTTCCACCGCCATTGGCCCATCTTCTGTTAACAGCCCACCTATACGTCGCGACTTGGCTGCTCGTGCTGCAAGGAAAAAAAATAATTCACTGATCTCTATCTATACTGTTGTAATTTTAGCCCACATACGAGCTGTTACAGAATTGCACAATCAGGCACCGCCATAACGGATGTAATGCCTCTCGTATGCAAGTTCATCAACCTAATGCGCACCAATTGCGCTGTGCAATATTAAAGACCTTAAAAGTAGTTTACTTTCCGATAACAGCGTGTACCCCTTCACGTAAGAAGGGCCCCTTAATTAATGTTTCGGTATGATCAGCACTATGAAACGAACCCCGTAACCTAATAGTGCATATTTAGCACTCGGACCTTAATGATTCAAACCCAAATACGTCGCAAACCAACCTCCTCCCCCTTACTTGCCGTACCCTGCCTGTCTCTATTGCAAGGCCGCACCTGTTAGGGCGCTCGTACGACACGTCACCATCGCCTGTTTGGATTGGTAATTAATTGATATTGACGCCTAATTGGCTTTTAGAGTTCACGTCTGGTAAATCAATATTTCGCAAAAGAAATAAACTACACCGCTAGGTAGGTAGAACATACCGTATTATACCACATATAGACATCCTACAAAAAGTTTTCGTGGCTCAGCCCTCCCCGCGGGAGGCCATATTTCTTGACCAATTGCAACGTATAGGTAGGTGCACGGTCAATCAATACGTAATTAATACTAATACAAGCCCCTGATATGCCCTCTTTTTTCTATCGAGATGAAATTGAGGCGATGCCGTGATAAGTACGTACGGAATCCGATTAATTAATGCATGACAGGATTATATGTCCCCCACTGTGTCTTCCTGCTGTTATCATTGCACGAGATCCGTTCTCTATGCACGCAGTTCCTGGATCTCAGCCTTCTTTGCAGCATGGGGGGATCAGTTACAGGTTGAATGGTTGAGTTGGTCGGTTGTTGGTGACAGGTCGTTGCACATCTTATAGGCTGCAGAACTCCCCTGGATTCGGCTATTTGCTTCTCCGGGCCCAACAATCATGCGTACCGCTTGAGCCAAAAATGGCTCAAGCAGTTGTGCCATCGTTCAAGCCTATCTAGTGAAAGAAATGCGCAGTGCTGAGTCTGTTTTAGGCTGTACGCCCATTGCGTCTCTAGGAGACTGTGCATGGGAGATTGAAGAGGGTACATCAATCAATTCCCTGTAAACTATCCCTGGATATAAATTGGGCAAACTGGATTGCTTATCTATGCTTTCTACAGTTGGCTGATCGTCTTATCAGAGGGAATGTGATATGGGGGTTTTGCAGAGGGCTCGTGGGTTCGGAATACCTTACCTATATCATTTAGTGTGCCGGAAATCAGAATTCCAATTCTCCTCTATGTCACCTAATATTCTGTACATTCATATTATCGAGCCGGCTTGTACAGCCAATTAGTGACCATAGCCTTGCTTTATTTTCTGTGTCTTATCATGACCTATTATTCCTGTGATCGTATCATTACGCACAGTTATGCAACACTGGCTTAACTCTTGATCTATATCCACTCTTATAAATCGCCGAAAATCCGAAAGAACTAACGCTAGTAGGAAAAATAGAATGCTTTCTTATATGAAATTGTTTCCAGGCCGGAGTATACCATTTGAAATGGCCAGAGTGCTTGATCAGTCTCATAAAGTTGTGTGCTCAATTGCTACCAGTCTAAATTAGAACGTGGTTCGTGCCTCGCGACAAGAGTCAAGCAGAGTAGTCTCGCCTACTACTATAGGATGCCCATTGCTTGATTCATAATTGCCTAGGTGGTATTGGTATGATTGAGCGCAATGAGTCTGATGTTTGGAAATGTATTTCCCGGTATATTGTGGGAAACGGTTCTGAACCCAATTACAATACAAATCTTGAATTCAATTGACAATGTCAAATCCTTTTTTTATCATATATACACGCTATTTAATGGTAGTGGTACCGGGTAATCAATTAACGGCTTTTGTTATCTACACTTCTGCGACCCAGAGGCTGAGAGCTTTTCAAGCTACGGTACATCTACAACGCGTATCGCACCGCTTATCGAATTTTGTTTACAACTTGACAGTACGACAGTCAATCAATGGTGCCCTTTTTTATGATTTAATAAATAACGTTACTGTACCAATTAAGGTGATTGATGAAGGTACATGTTATTGAGTCTAGTTGTACGAAAATATCATTGTACAATGAGTAGAAGCAGCAATAAGCAATTTCCTCAACAAAAAGCTACCGCTATAGTAGATAATAATTCTATAGTACTATTTGAGAATCAAAAATAAATACCCCGAAATCCAAACGCCGCAAAATATGCGGCTCAACGCACGTGACCTTTATCGGATTTGGGGAAAATTTTTTTTTCCGTGGTTAAGCACTGTGATCAGCCACAGTTAACTAAGAATTTCAGGACCGGAACTCGGCAGAAAATTGTACTGATAAAACGACCTTTGCATATTTTTTTTTTCGTCCAACCAACGGAGAATTTCGAACTCTGTGATACCCTTCTATCCATTTAAAGCATAAAAGAAATATCCAGAGGCACCGTAGAAGAGGGATCGATACCGTTGTTTAATTTTTCGTCATTCCCTAGAACATTTGTACCCGGAATTATAGCATGAGGTCTATTCGAGCAATTCGGTCCTCGTCTCGACGACTGACGCCATGGACAAGCTTGCATTCAACCAATATTGCCTCCCGGTATCCACTGACTTCTGCGCTGACCCGGGGCGTTTCCTCTACGCCGTCCAAGTCCTCTTCGGAAACAGTACTGCAACGACCAATAGACTCCGCCGTTCTGTTTGGGAAGAAGTTTGATCTATCGGGCCCTGCGCGAACCACTGGCCTTAGCATTCAGGAAGAAGGCTCGTGGTCTTCGCCTCACGATGTCGTGTCTCGGAATGCGTTCACCAAGGATCATGCACGGCTTTGGACGCTGCTCGAGGCCGCCATCGCTTCAGGGGAGTTTGCTCGAGGAGAGAAGATTCTACTCGGGCTTGTGGCCCTTGCTTCAGAAGCCGACATCACCCTGGCGGTTAACAATTTCTTGTTGGAGCTGGTCTCTGCGAACCCGACTGATCCATTGGTCGCTCGGGAATGGCTGGCGGAGATCTCTGACAAAATTCCTGCATTCGAGCCGAACTCCATTACTGAGGCGGCCCTATTGAAAAACCTGTTCACGGCAGACAAGATAGACGAGATGAGAGAGTTCATTTATGAGTACCGGCAGACTAGCGGAAGCCTCCGACAGCTGCTAGGGCATGTGGACATCCTCGGTCTCAAAGCTCTGCAAACCATTGTTGCTGTAAGTCCATCTTTCACTATATCATTATTGTGATTCACTAACCAAAAAAAATAGGAGTGCAATGTGTCATTGCGAGAGATTAACGAAAAGTACAGGAACGCCATTGAGCTCTCCTTGAGAAGCAATGAGAGTGCATCGCCAACTACTGAGACTGCATCCACTGAAATTGATCAAAACGAGACCCAAAAATTTGCATCTGAGCGGCCCCACGAACCGCTTACCCTCGACGAGTCCCTCGATATCCCCACCCTGGAGAAAGGTGGCGTGGAGACTGTCACTCCAATGAAGACTCTTGGCATTCAGGCCATTCGACACACGCTGCGCGGTCTCCGAAATGCTGACCAGATCAAGGAAACGATCGCGCCGCATCTCCAGGGCAAGAGCATTGATTCGGAAAACTACGTAGACTTCTTGTCGATCTTTGAGCAGCTGTCTCCAGAAGAGGCTCCAGCGTTTGAGGAGTTTATGGACGAGCTCAACCGCAAGCGACAACAGGAGATCGAGGCGCGTGGCTACGAAGGCGCCCGTGAGAAGTGGCGAAAAGACTTTGAGCGACAGCGACAGTCGAAAGAGTCAATGAATGACCCGGGCAAGTATCGAAAGTTAGATACTCTGCTGTGGGAGTGGAATGAAGCCATGTTGCCGCTGGTTAAGGAAGAGATCAAGCGGGTCAAGGAAGTTCTCAAGTATTCTACTCCGAGCAAGGTGCCCTCGCATCTGCGAGAGGAAGGCTCAATCAAGAACGTGACTGTATCTGACCGGTTCGAGTATGGCCCCTATTTATTGCTGGTGAATCCAGAGAACCTTCCGGCTATTACGATGATTGAGCTGCTTAATCTCAATTCTACTGGAGGTATCAACGAGGGCATGCGAAGCTCCAAGGCCGTGCTGGCCGTAGGTAAGACTGTTGAGGACGAGTTTAGACGAACTCTGGCCAAGAAGCGAGAACGGGAGGCGCTCAAGGGTTTCAACTTCAAGGCCCAGACTACTTCTGAGGAAAAAGTTCTAGACGGGACGCTTGGCGAAGTCAAATCTGCTGTCACCAATTCCGACTTGAATACGAAGCACTCGTCGTGGCCGGCCCAGGTATGCGCCAAGGTCGGCTCTCTTCTCATCTCCATGCTTTTGCAGGTTGCCCGAGTTAACGTTAAGGGCAAGGACCCCGTTACTGGTATGGAGGTTGAGGGCAAGGCACCAGCATTCTTCCATTCCTACCAGTATCATGCTGGTAACAAGCTGGGTGTGTTGAAGCTGCATCGAAACCTGTCCAAGTACCTCACTGGAGAGATCGCTGCGACTGCCATCCCACCACAGATGCTCCCCATGCTCGTCAAGCCTCGACCGTGGACAGCTTACAACAAGGGCGGGTACCTCTACAGCAATGCACGCGTCATGCGGTCGCGAGACTCTCCAGAGCAAATTGCATACCTGCGAACTGCATCGAGCCGTGGACAGCTCGACGACGTGTTCAAGGGCCTGAATGTTTTGGGCGACACTGCATGGACTATTAACAAGGACTTGTTTGAGATCATCCTCAAGGTATGGAACACTGGCAAGGGATTCCTTGATGTTCCGCAGGCTGTCACTGTGGATGTTGACTTGCCTCCCGCTCCTCCACGAGACGTGGACCCCACCGTTCGTCGAGACTGGCTGCGGCAGTGCCGAAACATTGTCAACGAGAATCAAAGCCTGTTCTCACAGCGATGTGATTCCAACTACAAGCTGGAGATTGCGCGAGCTTTCCTTGGTGAGCGATTCTACTTCCCACACAATGTCGATTTCCGAGGGCGAGCCTATCCTCTGTCGCCGCATCTTAACCATCTCGGTAACGATATGGCGCGATCTCTTCTCAAGTTCTGGGAGGGCCGAGAGCTCGGCGAGCGAGGGTTGAGATGGCTCAAGATCCATATCGCCAACGTGTACGGCCACAGCAAGATGAGCTTTGATGACCGATGCAAGTTCGTCGACGATAACATTGACGCTATTCTGGAGAGTGCCAACGACCCCCTGGGCAAGGATCTCGAAGAAGCTCGGTTCTGGAAGGAGGCCGAGTCTCCCTGGCAGTTCCTTGCTGCGTGCATTGAGCTTCGAAACGCCATGAAGCTGGACGACCCGACCAAGTACGTTTCACGAATCCCAGTCCACCAGGACGGTACCTGCAATGGTCTCCAGCACTACGCTGCTCTTGGTGGTGATGTTGACGGTGCCGAGGAAGTCAATCTTCTGCCGAACAATAAGCCACAAGACGTGTACACTCGAGTTTTGCATATTGTTGAGAAGATTGTCGAGAAGGAAGCCAAGCAGGGCAAGGAGGAGGCGGTTCTTCTGCATAACCGTCTCTCGCGACGAATTGTCAAGCAGACTGTCATGACCAATGTGTACGGTGTCACTTTTGTTGGCGCGCGACAGCAGATTGCCAACAAACTCAAGGACTTTGAGGATCTCGACCGAGACAAGGTGTTCAAGCTGGCTACGTACCTGGCCCACAAGGTTCTCTACGCTGTGCGATCGCTGTTCTACAGCGCGCATTTGATCCAGGACTGGTTGGGCGACAACGCGACGCTCATTTCGCGATCGGTGCGACTGGATGTCAACGAGGATGCCAAGAAGGACCGACGAGTGAAGCGGACTCAAAAGCCAAACCACATGTCGTCAGTCATCTGGACCACGCCGCTGGGTCTTCCCTGCGTCCAGCCATACCGGGAGGAGAAGAAAAAGCAGGTGGTGACCTCGATCCAGTCGGTATTTATTTCCGACCCGTACGCGATGCGAGGCGTCAATGCGCGAAAGCAGAAGACGGCCTTCCCGCCCAACTATATCCACTCTCTTGATGCTACGCATATGCTCATGTCGGCCATTGGCTGTGGCGAACAGGGGGTGAACTTTGCCGCCGTGCACGATTCGTACTGGACTCACGCTGGCGATGTGGACAAGATGAACGCCATTCTGCGGGACTGCTTTATTCGACTTCACGAAGTGGACCTGGTAGAGAAGCTTCGGGACGAGTTCTCCAAGCGATACGAAGGCCTATTGCATCTTGTGCACATTCCACGGGACTGCGAGCTGGCGGAACAGATTTCCCGCATCAAGCAAAAGTATGCCGAGGAGATTGCTATCCGTGAGGTGAAGTCTTTCAAGCCGCTGACTGTGCAGGACCAGCTTAACATTGAGCGACAGCGACGACAGCTTTTGTCTTCTTCTGATGAATCGGAAGTCAACAAGGGCGAGATGATGGTCACTCCGGTGTCCATTGTCGAAGATGTTCCTGAGCAGGAGCTCGAGGCTCTTGTTCAGCGGGCCAACGAGGTTGCTGCCGCGGCCAAGGCCAAGGCTAGGAAACAGGGCTCCGTTAAACGGTCCTCCGAGTTTGAGGGCCGTGGTCTCGAGTCCAGCTCTTTGCTTGATGTCGAAGAAGCGCGAGAGGAGGAGGTAGCCGAGCGGGCCATGGAAGAGGAGGCCGAGGACGAGGCGTCTGGCAATGCCATTGAGGAGCGACCGAACCACGCTACCATGGCTACCGGTGCCTCTATCGCTGGCGGCAGTATCACCAAGCAGCTTTCTGGTACTCTCATGCCAATTCTTGTGCCGTTGCGAATTCCAAAGGTTCCACCCAAGGGTGAGTTTGACGTTCAGCAGCTCCGCGACTCGCAGTACTTCTTCTCTTAATGACCATATTAACTATTATTAACCACCCCATATTTAATTCTGTACATAGTATGATGTGTATATATTTTGTTTATACTAATTGTGAATTCGCCATTGCTATGGCCTCTCTAAATGTTTTCGAGGGCCAGCCCTCGAGCTCCCGTTGCTCCGCTTCGCGCTCTGCTTCGCGGAGGAACAACGTACGATACGAGTATTGTGTCTTTCCGGCGGTTTCACCTACATTCCCGTTGCAAATATTGTTGCGATGGTTAACCCGGTAGTTTAAGTTCGCAACGAACCTTCTTCAGTTTTTCAAACTATCTTTTGTCTTCAACTACGTATCTTTTTTCTTCAATTAGCCGCTACAAATGATCGAAATCAGAGCCCCCAAAATACTGCAGCAATTTTCAAAAATTCCTATTTTGCATTATCCCGTTACAAATAATTGCGAGGGCCAGCTCACATCCATAGCTCCGAGCAGATCATTGAGGGCTACAAGATCTCCGCAAAGCACTGCGCCAGGGGGAGGGGGTTTGTGATAGATTTTACCGCCTAGAGTGTATGGCTGTAGAGATCCCAGTTGCGCACTGTGCTGTTACAAAAATGCGCCGTGAGGCTGTTACCTGAGGGCCACTCTCGATTGGTTTGATCCGTAAGAGAGCCTCGGACAACTTTTTGTTACAGCCGTGAAAATTTTGTTACAGGAGTTGTAACCGAGCTTGTTACAGCCGTGTGCAAATGACAGAGCACCGAAGCACCGCTACAACTGGTGAATTGATGAAATGTTGAAATGAATGTCCAGTTCTCAAAATATCTTATTTTATGATATGCAACGCACAGCGTCGCCACGAAAAAATGATCTAAAAAAGGTTTAGGAAGAGATGATTTTACCCTGGGCTTCCATAGCCTCAATAAGAGATGCAAGAGGCGCCAGGTCATTTGGATCGGCAAGGTCAAACGACTTACCAAAGGAGATGAAATGCGCAAAGAAGGAGTTCCAATGGGCCTCCAGCGACAAGTGGACAATCTTGTCAAAGTGGTTATGATAAATATGGGCAAAGATTCGGAACATTTGCCGGTACATGTTACGCAGGACGCTCATAAAGTGGGCCGGGAACGGCACGCCCTGCTGCGTCGGGAAGAGCGTCTGGTCGTCAAACTTGGACGAGATCCACGTCAGGGTGTAGTCAATGTACATGTTGGCCGGGAGCCGCACGGCCTTCTTGTTGGAGTCGATCCACAGGTAGTCCACCCCGGGGCCGGCGTTCATGGTCGGGCACGACTGCGGCGTGACAAACTCGCTAATGACCCCGTAGAACTGGTTGAGGTATGTGAAGAACTCGAAGATGTTGAGCGCCAGCCACTCGCCGAGATCGACGTACTTGGGCAGCATGACAATTGTCTGGAACGAGCCCTTGACGAGCGCCGTGCGCACAAACGGCTGGCACAGAAAGAGTGGCTTCTGCTGATGCGACGATGCATTGGTGTTTGTCGACCCCAGGCTCGTCTTGGAGCCGTTATTATGCGTGTAGTCGACGGCCCCTGACTCGTGGGCGGCCTGAGCAGCAGCGGCAGCCTGCTGCTGCTGTTGCTGCTGTTTGTTTTTCCGCGAGGACCGTCCGAATCCACGACTTATCCAATGTTAGCTCCATACCCTCAAAAAATTGGGGCCAATTCTTACCTGAATGTATTGAAAAATGACATCGGTCGACGTGGTTGGTTTGGACAGGGGTGCGAAGGGTTGAAAAGGCGGCCACGGTGAAAAAGGGGGTCCCTCCCAAAAAATGCAATTCCGCCGCGGTATTCGCCCAATCTGGTAATTCACTTACTCCCATTACCATGGACCATTTACCACATCATACCATAAGCCATTTATCACTTATCATTACACCATGTATCAATTACTATATGTCGTATAACATTGGAGAGCTACAATAGGCTATTTATTGGAGATCCGACTATTTGTACCGGACACTTCCGTAATTGAAAAGCTAATAAATTGACCTATCAAGGCGTTCAAAGTAGGATTTGACACCTTGTCACAGCTGACCTCCGATCGAGCCCAGTCTTTTAACGGTACGCCAGCCGTTTAGTATATTGGTAGTACCGTGGTCTATAGAGAATCATGTTGTATTCAAGTGTAGTCGCGATTAACTATTAAGCTGGCCCAGGCCCCCTATGGTTGGGGAAAGTGGGCGGGGGGATGATGAGCGTGGTCAAGGGTACTCCGCAGATCTCTCGACCGTTGTTCTCGCAAGACAAGCTTTCACCGTCCTCTGAATCTAGCGCCAACATCTGTTTGTTCAACTGACCCAGGGACTAAGTCGTGGGCCGGTGGCTTGGATCAAAAGCCAAAGACACTAATGTTCGACAGGCCCTTCTATGATCTAGAAGACGCATATGACAAGGTACATGTCTATCAATCATTGCGTTGTGCTCCAAAATGGACACCTTATTTCTGGGGGGACCTTCTAGATTATTTGGAGTACGATGGCGCTCATGACACTCTGTTCTACGCAGAACTCAGCCTCTGTGGCTAGGGTATTTGCGATATCTATTGACCTACAAGTGCTCGTAGGATATTTCGGATTCAAATTGGCCTGAAAGTGGTCATAGGATATTTCGGATACGTACTGTAGCTCATGCGGTGTTCATGCAAAATGGACAAATTTATTTATAAACGGTCTTGTTGGTTTAGAATAGAATGTCATGTCGGTACGTACCGTTCATTGAACTGAACCCCCTGTCGCGAACGTATTCCGGATATTGAATTCATTCAAAATGGACAACCTGTTTATAAAGGACTTTTAGATCTAGATTATAATGCAACTTAAGAGAATATCACCAGTCTGTCTACTACCGATACGGTAGTAATATCACTCATTCCAGTCCGTCTACCGTGGTATTACAATAGACCACCCCTGCTACTCTGGGATTAGTGGGATAAACTTATAGGGAACTGGCCCATTGAAACTAGGGGGGACAAGTCCCCCCGGAGCCCCCTGCTACTCTTCGGTTAATAGTTCAGGTCAATGATAAATAAATCATAACATTAATCATAAATAAATATGCAAATTTAGCAAGCCGAAGTCGAGCTCTGTCTAATCTGAGTGATTTCACGGCCAGACTCGTCCTTCTTAAGCTGAGAAGAAGGGTTTCGCGAGGAAGGCAGAACACAAGCAGTCGACTGCTGAATGGCAGCATCCTCCTCCTCGTCGCCATTCTCCACCTGCAACGACGAGACATAGGCGACATAAAACTTGCCAAAAACGCCCCAGTGGAATCGCACTAGCACCAAAACTCTATCAGCTAGCTGCAGCATTTCCTTGTATACTGGGGAGGCGGTACCTGGAGCAGGGGTAGGGCAGGTCGTAGAGCACGTCGTCGTCGAATCCAGAGGACTCAGCACCGACATGCTCTTGCATAGAATCTGCAGCAACCCGTTGGTCGTCTTGGTCTCCAACAGCTTGTACAGATCGGACCGTGGCTGGAGATGCTTCGAAAGCCACCCAAGGCATGTATCAACCATAGTCTGGTCAATTGTGTCTTCGGGGCCGTGGAAAGCACCCCGAACTCGCTTGGTGATCTCCAAAGCAAGCGCCTGGGTGTTCTTGGTCCACTTGGAGTTGCCCAGCGAGTCCTCAATAATGGCCAGAAGATCCTGCTTGAGCTTGGCTACCGTTTCACCACCAAGACACGACGCCATCGCCAGCCGAGCCTTCGAGGGCGCCACAGTCTTGGCGTGCGACTGGACCATCTGCTGGTAGAGCAGCACACAGAGGTGGAGGCACACAACTTTACGCAGTTCAGCCCGGAACCCGGCGAGCCGCGAAAAGTCAAACCCAAACGTGGTCGGGAAATCGGCAACGATATCCTCGGCCGAGCACGAAAGCAGCCGCAATAGGGAGTAGACGAGAGCCGCACGGTTGGTGTCCACGCCATGCTGCTCTGCAGTGAACTGAGCCGAGTACTTCCCGAGACCGTTCTTAAACCACTCGAGCGAGTCTTGGAGGCTCATCTTGCCCTTATCAATGACCTGGGTGTAGTAGTCCTGTTCAAACTCAACGGCCGTGTCTACGAGCATCGGCCGCAAGGTGCGAATCTGATGATTGGCCACATCGAGCTTCATAGCCTCGAGAATGGCAAACACGAGGCGGATGCCATCGACAAGACGCCGGGGTGATCGGGTCTCAACGCCGAGCTCGACGCGAGACACCATCTGGTCAACCCATGCGTCACGCATTGGTGCACAGTGCGCCTTGAAGACGCCCGAGAGCCAGTGCGCCAGGGCGGCAAAGTCCAAAGCCGCATGCCTCAGCTGCTGGACCAACAACTCCGGGTCGAGCACCGAGTCGACGTAAACGCGATCTTTTACGGGTAGCAGCGACAGCAGAATTTCTCGTAGTGTGTGGAAGAGCAGCGGCAGCTTGGAGTTCGGCATGAGGTCGGCCTCTACGCCGGCCGGTTGTGCAGCGACAAACTCAAACTCGGCGACAACGGCGTCCCAGTACCGGTCAGCGACCATGCGCTTGCGCTTGCCACGCTCACCGTCCAGGTTGGGGCGGAACTGTAGCTGAGGGTCGAAGATAATATCGTGCCTCAGCTGAGGGTTCTTGAAGATCTCCTGGAGGTCGATTTCTCGCAGCGACTGGGCGTTTACGGGTGGCGGCTGGATCGGGGCGGCCGGAGTTGGTGGTAATGCGGAGAGGGACGGGCTGGGGCTCGTGCGGCGCTTCTTGTGCCTCTTTGCCGCTGCCGCCGCATGATGTGCGGCTGTGGGAGGCGCCGGCGACAGCGGCGAGATGGAGCACGGCTGATCACGGGCCGGGGTGCACGAAGGGGTGGGAAGTGTCGAGGTTGACAGGTACTTTGGGTTGATGACAAAGTCGTGTCGCTTTTGGGGTGGTTGTGGCTTGTGAATGCGAGAGTCGTAGAAAATCAGGTTAGGCATGGACCGCGATCGGACGCGGTGTCGTTTGACAAACTGTGGCTTCTTGGCCTCTTCACTTTGCGTATTCCCTTGTGACGACCTGCTGTGGTGTTCCTGTGATGATGATGATGATGGTGGTGGATTTGGGGGTGTCACCACCTCTTCTGTGTTGGCCATCGGGGTATCGGTCGTCGTATCAGGGCTGACCATGGTATTACTATTATCGTTGGCCATGGGCGTATCTGTATCAATCGCGGTCGCGATTCGCTCGGAATGATGCATTTTGCGGGATATCGTGGTTTCTATCTATCGGAGAGAAAGAGAGAGAGGGGGGTATCTCTATTATTAAATATATATACCACAAATGATATATATATTTTTATTTAGTTCGAAACAGTTGTGAAGGCCCTATTTTTTGGCCCGCAGCACAGCGTGAAATTCTAAACGATTTCAAAAGAATTTCACTGACAAAAAAACCTTGAAAAATAATATTTCTGCTCGTTCGTATTGGAAACCAGGGGGTTAACCAAAAAAAACCGGAAGCTTATCTCTCCTAGTGTCGTATCACCAGCCTCTTTCTACTACTGTACTCCTGTTGCTTTATTTCAAGAGCCCGGGTAGCTCTGGTAAACTTTAGGTTGGTTAAAACGGGGAAAGGAGTAATACGGGAATATAACGTCGAAGGAGAAGAGGAGCAGGAGGAGGAGACATTACATATATATGGACGTGCAATTTTTTTCCTGCCGCCCTGGAGAGTCAGCGATGTTTTGGGGGTGTGACTTGTCATCTCAAAACAGGCCCAGTTTGCACATCCTAAAAAGCTATTATTGCCTATTCCAGCCGCGGGTAGCCACCTACGTAGTGTGGCCCTTTGCCATTTTTTCCACGGCAGGGCATATCCGCACGCCGACGATCGCAAAAAAGCAAGGCCCCCTTTTTTGGGGTCCCGGTACCGGCTCCCGAATGGGCATGGACACGGTGGGCTGGAACCCGGTGCATGTCTTGCATTTTGTGTTTGCAAAAAGCAACCGGTCCAACGGTTTTTCTTCTAAGAAGGGCAAATCGAAGCACCCGCTGCATAATCCTGCACCTCCCGCCGACACAACAATGAACCACCACGCATCAGGGCAGCCCTTGGTAGAGTGGGAGGCTATGGGATACGTACGTTTACTCGATGGTGCCTTGCGCCGGGCTGTGGGTTGCTGGGGCAGAGGGTTGCTTGAACTTTTTGGAGGGGGGGCATCTGGCCAGGCAGGGGGGGCGGCGTACCTGGTACACTTGAGGCGCAGGACGCAGACACAGACCCACTGGCGATGATGGGCGGAGGAGGGAAAAAAAAAAGACTCATGTGTGTAACTTGCTAGACCGACTCACCTTATTCACCACTGCCAGACGACACCGCATACTAGACCACACACCGCATGCTAGACCACACACACAACATGCTAGACCATACACACACACGACTTGCTAGACCACACGACATGCTAGACCACACAAGATACTAAACCACATACTAGACCATAGATACACACTCCCTTAAACTAGTCCAGTAGTACTAGACCACAAAACATAACTTTCTAGTACTTCATGGGCGCATGGCCCATGTCATAGGAACCGCAACGATCGTTCCAGACTGCAAGTAGAACTATTCATAGGTAGGTACTACCGTACCTATGATCTTGCCTATTTGAGCATGCGATACGGCAGGGGGGAAAAAGAGATCGTAGTTGCCAAGTGCGGCGGGCTCTCTGTCCTGCCTAGTGGTATATATATACCTCATATATCGATTCCCAAGCATGCCTCAATAGTATCCATAAGTGGTAATTGAGCCCCTTTTTATGCGCGCCCCTTCAAGAATGGCAAAGAAGACGCCCCGTATTCCATGTGATATCACGCATATCCGCTGGGACAGCCAGCCCCCCCGACCCATGGCACCAATATTGCAGAGCGAGCCCTCCGCGCAGCGGAGCCCCGGGGGTCTGGGGGCTGGCCCCCAGGGTAAGTCGCGAAGTCGCGGTGGCGGCCCACGCACTACGCTGCGACAGCGTATAACTAAGCACGGAGGAAATTTTTTTATTTTCTCTTCCGGAGTTCCGAAACACCGGTGGGCCGGGTGGCCGGGAAGAGCACACAGCCTGCGATATACGCGCAGCAGCAGCACCACCACCGCATCAAAACAACCCCCCCTCCCCCTTTTTATTTCCACCATCAACCCATCAAGGCAGGCCCTTTTGAAGAAAAACATCGGCAGAGTAGCTGAGTAGAGTCGTGTTCTCTCTGCGCTAGGAACTAGATAGAATCGTAATTTTTCGCATAGCTGTTGAAAGCTAGGTAAACATACCCTCCCCACGGGGCTGTGAAAAAAAGACAAAGGGCCTACCCTAAATTAGTAGAGAGAATGCTGTGGGCCAGACGAATCCAGGCGCGGTTCTTGCAGGACGCGACGCCCGGCGCCACCATTGGACGACTCGAGTCGTCGTGGGACGTTCGCATCACGATAGAACGGGCCCGGAAACACCAGTGGTCTCTGTGGGACCTCCAGTACGCCATTATGGTGCCCAGTTTCCTGTTCTGCCTGTGTATCATACCCGAGCCGGCGCCTATTATCCGGGTGCTGGCCGTCCTCGTGATTACCCTGCTGTGTCTAGTCCCAATCACGGGACAGTTCTTCTTCCGGTTCCTACCCATTGGGAACTGGCTCTTCTTCTTCTCTGCGAACCGGTTCATCCCTCCAGCATGGCGCCCGTCAATTTACGTCCGCGTGCTGCCGGCTCTTGAGACAATCCTGTACGGTGGTGACCTGAGCGACGTGCTCGCGTCGTTCACGCATCCGGCACTCGACATTCTCGCGTGGATCCCCTACGGCCTCGTCCACTACGGAGCGCCATTTGTCGTGGCGGCTATCCTGTTTGTGTTTGGTCCGCCCAAGACGGTGCCCGTGTTTGCGTTCGCCTTTGGCTGGGTCGCATGGATCGCTGTGTTCATCCAGATTGTGTTCCCGACCGCTCCGCCATGGTACCAGCGGCTCAACGGCCTGTCGCCTGCCAACTACGGCATGCCCGGCTCTCCCGGCGGCCTCGAGCGCATTGACAAAATCCTGGGGCTCCACCTCTACTCGGACGCGTTTGGCGCGTCGCCGTTGGTGTTTGGCGCGTTCCCGTCGCTGCACTCGGGCTTTGCAGTGCTCCAGGTGCTCTTCCTGTCCCACATCTTCCCGCGCTACAAGCCTTTCCTGTTTGGCTACATTTTCTGGATCTGGTGGTCCACCATGTACCTGACACACCACTACTTTGTCGACCTCATTGGCGGCGCAGTGCTCTCGTTCTCCATGTTCTACCTATGCAAGCTGACGATCCTGCCGCGCCTCCAGTCCGACAAGTTCGCGCGCTGGTCCTATGATTACATTGAGACGGGCGTGCCCCAGCCCTCCAAGCTTCGCAAGTCGTTTGAGCTGTCCTATGACGGTTCCGGCGCCGATAAGGAGTACGAAGAGATACCCATGGAGGACGAGGAAACCATGGTCGGCGTGTCTGCTCCAGTAGCCCGCACTACGTCCCCGGCCATGTACGAGCTGCCACCCATTCAAACCAACTTTGATTCCGTCCGCGAGAAACCTCTCGACTATTATACCCACCATAAAACTTCCTCCTACCATTTGTACGACGCAGACCTGCGTTCCACCAGTGCATCTTCGCCCAATGGCATCGCCGCAGCAGCCTCGCGAAGCCATCCGGTGAGCCCCACCTTCAGCTCCAAGCCCCGCGCAGGCACCCCGGACTCGTTTGTCCTGCGCACTATGAGCCCCAAGAGCGACGAAGACCGACCCAAGCTTGCATAACACAAAAAAAAACACGCGACCCACGAGATAGACGATTTTTGAACTTACTACGACCTAATAATGCTTAATGTGTAATGAGATAGATTTTTTAATTAATTTTTCGACACTCTAGACCCTGGGGGGCTAGCCCCCCAGACCCCCCTTTTAGCTGGAGGCTCTGCCTCCAGACCTCCGATCGGAAACTCATGCTATTGAAGGTGTGTCAATTGCTCACCTCCGCGCAGCGGAGCTACCAGGGGGGGGGGGTTTGGGGGAAGGGTCCCCCCATAATATCACCCACGGTCTAGTGCCTCACATAGGCTATTGTGAAATACTGGGGGGCTAGCCCCCCAGACCCCCCTTAGCTCCGCTTCGCGGAGGAGTCAGTTAGTCTATTCAATTACTTGGAACTGCATGGTAGGATACAATTGCTAAACTCCGAGCAGGCAGGTTGGAGAGGGAAGGATTCTCCCATAAAGTATACCACCACTATCTATCCAATATGAGTATCAGGGGGGGTCTCCGATGTTAGTTAGTTAGTTCGCTCGACGACCTGGTTTACCACGGTTTCCAGGTCCGGGTAGGCAGTTTTGATCTCGTTGGCAACGGCGTTTCTGTATTCCTTCATCGCATCTTGTTTGCCCTTGACATACTGGTTCTGCTTCGCCAGGAGCTCTACAAACTCTCGCGTGTATACATCCGGGTTCCGCCCATTTTCAATGTATTCTACAACATCAAGTGGAACTTGGTGAGGCAGCTCGGACGTGGAAACGTTGAGAGCCTCCATTTCCTCTACTAGCGTGCGCACTCGGCTGAGCAGGCCCTCCTTGCTTTCTGGAGTGCCCTGGAAGTCGTGGATCATGATCCCGAGTTCAATCTCCGTCTCAATGATCTGGCGCAGCTGCGCCTTCATCTTTTCTAACCCATCCATTCTTTACCCACGCTTTACAGGTTCTTCGGTGATACAAATCTTTACAGGTTCCACGTCAAATAATAGAGCCCAACGGATTCGAACTTCAAAGATTGGAAAGGACTTCACGGACCAAAATTTCACAGCTCCAAAAGATTTCGAGTGAACTCAACAGGACCAACTGACTTGGAATTTGACCGAGTTTAGCAGCCGTGAAATTCAAAAGAGTTGGAGGTGAATTTCAAAAGCTGAAATTCAAGAGTTGGAGGTGAAGTTCAAGACTTGGACTTGAATCGACGTTTTTAGCAGAGCTGGACTTCGACAAGCTCAACAGACTTTGAAATCGACAGTCTATCGGATAAACGCAAACGGCAATAACCGGAGAGCAAACCAATCGCGATGGAGGGTTGGGATTTTTTCGCCCAACCCGATCCCATCCTTCCGTTCCCCAGTTGGTCAAGCATGTCTGGAGAAGATGTCCTAACCTTGGAGAACGAGCTCGGCGAGACCGAGCATATCCCCCTAGAGCTGACGTGGGGACAGCGGTCGCTACTGCGCTTCTCAGACGACAACATCAATGCATTTGCCGGCGCCATCGCCGGTGTCACGAGCGGCATCGCCGTGTGCCCGCTGGACGTGGCCAAGACGAAGCTCCAGGCCCAGGGTGGGCTCGCAAACACAGCCGGCCTGCTCACCAAGTACTCGGGCATGATTGGTACGGTGCGCACGATCCATGCCGAAGACGGCGTCCGTGGACTCTACCGCGGGCTGGCGCCCATTATCATTGGTTACATCCCGACCTGGACTGTCTACTTCTTGCTCTATGAGAAGTCCAAGACGTACCTGTCGGATACAGGCATTTTCCAGCAGCATCCGTTCATGGCGCACATTTTGTCGGCGCTGATGGCGGGAGGTACGTCGACGATGGTGACGAACCCGATCTGGGTCGTCAAGACGCGGCTCATGTCCCAGTCCAAGCTGTCTCCGTGGCAGTACAAGTCTACGTGGGACGCCATTCGCACCATGTACAGGACAGAAGGGGTGCGCGTGTTCTACTCCGGCCTGGGGCCGGCGTTGCTGGGGCTCAGCCATGTTGCTGTGCAGTTTCCGCTTTATGAGAAGCTCAAGGTGCACTTCACGACGCCGCGCTATAACCCTAACAACCTCTATGCATCCGCTGAAGAAGATCCGGAGATCAACGATTACATGGTCGAGGAGTCGCAGATGGTTAACAACATTGGCATTCTGGCGGCGTCGGGGCTTTCTAAAGTGGCCGCCTCGACAATCACGTACCCGCACGAGGTCATTCGGACTCGGAACCAGATCCAATCGGGCGATGGACCCACCCACCGCAAGTACCGCGGTATTGTGCGGACCGCCCAGCTCATCTTTAGAGAGGAGGGCTGGCGGGCGTTTTACGCCGGGCTCGGGACCAACATGTTTAGAGCCGTTCCGTCCTCGGCGGTGACGCTTTTCACCTATGAGCTGATATCGCGCCGCCTGAGAGAGAGCAGGGACCATATTCGGATGAGGCTCGAGGAGCCATTTTGATTACGATGAGACGACCAATGACACGATCACGATTATAGATGCTCTGTCATCCTAGAAGTTTGCATGTATATGACTAATGATAGACTTTCACGAAACCCTTCCCAATGCCCTGTTCTTGTGTGAGATATCTCATTATCTTAAGAATCGTCTTCACTGCACAATTGGGTCAACTACCAAAGCGGTATATGATGTAATTATGCTAGCAATGGGCTTGTTTTCGAGGGCCAGCCCTCGAGCTCCCGTAGCTGGGGGCCAGCCCCCAGACCCCCGTATCTTCTGCTAGGCTATGATGCCCTGTTAACCGTGTAACAAATCTTTGCGTTACACCGAACCACACTCCCAATTTGACCTAGCAACGTGTAACAAATACGCCGTTACCGCGAAGCGGAGCCCTTATACTGGTAGAGTGTATCCAGCATCAATTCAACCAACGGGTCAGTATCCTGCTATAAGTAGTGCATATATTTACAATTGATACTCTAACCATAACGTTAGTTAAAACGAGTTTCCATTGATTTAGCCTTTCCTCCGCGAAGCGGAGCAAAGGGGGGTCTGGGGGGCTAGCCCCCCAGTAGCCGTGCTACCCAACTAGGTGTGAGAGATAACAGACTTCACCGTTACTATGCAGTTATGTACTATTACAATTCATGTGTATCTAGGCATTCTATTAGTTATGATTAGTCGTGTACAATTGATCTACGTTTTTTTGTTTAATTGATTCAGCCGTTGTGGAATATCATGTCAATGCTGCAAAGATCTTATCGAGGTTCATAACAATTGTCATATCATAATTGAGAATGTGACCCAGTTATTCGCCGCCCAATTGAAGATGATCAATTGAACGAGCCAGCCTACCTGGTACAGTGAATTCGACGAGACCTACTACATACAGCAAACTGGAAAAATGACGACGGACGATGACTAAGATAGGTCGCCGCGTGCGGCTCACAGGGTTGTCTCCCAACGGGCGAAAAATGCAATCGAATTTGATCTCTTCCCACGACAGAACCCCATCACTATCAAAAAAAGAATTAGAGTCGGGTAAAAAAGGATGAGTGAAGAACAGAAAGCTGTCGAGGCGGTTCCTCAGGACGCGCCAGTTGCCGAAAACACTGCCGATAAGGACGAATCGATGGGAAACACCGACGAAAAAGAAGCACAGGCTGCAGCCGTCAAGGAACGGCTTAAGCAGCTAGAAGAGGAGGCCAAGATGCTAGAGGACATGCAGAATGAGCTGAACAAGAGCAGCACAGAGCTGGCAGAGTCGAAGGAAGAGGTTGACGCGCGCAGCGTGTACGTGGGCAATGTTGACTACAGCACGACCCCCGAAGAGCTGCAGCAGCATTTCCAGTCGTGCGGCACGATCAACCGGGTGACAATTCTGTGCGATAAGTATACCGGACATCCGCGGGGGTGTGCTTACGTAGAGTTTGCGGAGCCAGCTCTTGTTCCTCACGCTCTCATTTTGAACGAGTCCATGTTCAAGGGGCGTGCGCTCAAGGTCGTGCCAAAGCGGACCAACGTCCCAGGCATGGCCCGCGGCCGAGGCAGAGGTCGAGGTCGGGGCGGCCGTGGGTTCCGGGGCAGAGGCCGTGGCCGTGGCTATTTCCCATATTAATGACGTTTCTCCCCTCAATTGTACGTAATAACCGAAAGCTCAGCAATTATACCCGATTAACCTCCGCGTAGCCCCAGTTACTATGGGACGGGAGTGATTCGAGGGCCAGCCCTCGAGCTCCCGTAGTTGGGGGCTCTGCCCCCAAACCTCCGCGTAGAGGAGCCCTAGGGCGTTTGGGGGGACTGGTCCCCCCAATTGAATTGGAACAAGTCGTAATAGCCCCGTAGTCAATTGATCGAAAGTTAGTATAACGAGCTCCCAAAGAGATCATGCCTTCAATGCACCGGTGGTCATGAAACCCTTTTCGCCCATGGGTTCTCTTCGCCATGATAGGCTCAGTCGAGAAAGCCCCACCGGCTCTTTGTCGCCGTTGCTAGCTCTGAGGACGAATGCCACTTGCCATATGTCTTTGGGTTGTAGCTGGATTGTGCTCGCCGGGAAAGGGTGGACAGTCCATCCATTCGGAGGCAGCAATTCCGTGCCTTCGAGTACCATTGACGCGTCTGAAATGTTTTCTATCTGGGCTTCGATGGTCGCCGATGGGTGATTGGAGTGGGGTTGTTGCAGCTTGGTCTTTACACTCAATCCCGGCGCAGTAGAGAACTGGTAGTGCTTGACAAAGGTGCGCTCTGCCTTGCCAGTGCCGTAGGTGACTTTAACCGACAAAGTGTGCAGCCCCGTCTCCTGGGGCTCGAAGCTGACGATATGCTGCACGCAATTGGTCGTGTCTTTACTGAGAGTAGTGGCCGTCGAGTCCTCGTGGATGATGCTGATGGGCTCTGTCTTGCCATAGGGGCCATTGGGCGGCTGGATCACAGCAGACACCGACAGCTTGACTTCCTCGCCCTTGCTGTATGCGTCCTGCGACAGGCTTATCGACAGCATACAGCTGAACTTCTCACCAACATAAACGGTGCCGAAGCTCTTGGGCAGCGAAAACGTCGTAGCGTTCTCCATGTGCTCCTCGAACTCGGTCACCAGCGGATCCCGAGGGTTGATCCGCGGCCGCGACAGTCTGAGCACTTTAAGTGCTACCTTGTGCTCTTTCCCGGTCTCCATCTACCTTCACTACCTTCGCTTCGCTTGTCGAACTCTCGCGGTATCACTGGTGGTAGTGATGCGTAAGTAAATCTGGGACTGTTGATAGGTATATCCGAGTCCACTACCCCCTTCCCCCCATTGGTACTAGGATGACCGTATTCCCAGCCCTCGAGCTCCCGTAGCTTCGCTTCGCGGAGGAGCCCCTAG
This sequence comes from Blastobotrys vanleenenianus, assembly GCF_965637985.1. NCBI lineage: Eukaryota > Fungi > Ascomycota > Dipodascomycetes > Dipodascales > Trichomonascaceae > Blastobotrys > Blastobotrys vanleenenianus. The sequence continues at coordinate 338,938 of NW_027481879.1, read as the reverse complement.
TCAATTGATTTAACCTCCGCGAAGCGGAGCCCCCAGGGGGGTTTGGGGGGACTGGTCCCCCCATTATACCACTTGAAGCATTGTAGAGGGCCCCGATCTCCTGTAGCCCGGAGTCCCCCTGTAACTAACTGTAATGATGTAATTGTTCGAGGGCCCTCGAGCTCCCGCAGTTGGGGGCTCTTCCCCCAAGCCCCCTTCGAAAGAACATTATCAACCAGATATCTCCGCGTAGCGGAGCCCCAGGGGGGTTTGGGGGGACTGGTCCCCCCATTATACTGCTTGGAGCATTGCGCATCTAGCTCAGAGATCGCCCCTATGTACTACTGCTGTCGTAATTGTATACGAGAACCAGCCCTCGAACCCCCGTAGCTCCGCCAGTCAATTGGCAGGTTTTGGGCAGCTACGACCCCTGATTAGTGTAACGGGGAGCGGGGTACGTAAATTACAGCACGGGTGTAAGCACATTGTGTACCGGCAGTAGGCGGCACAGGAGATTAACGGAATGTATGACGTTATATTTTCCCAGTCGGGGAGGTTCTCCACGTGGGAGAGTGAAATTGTCAAATTTCACCCGCTGCTCGATCAGGCCACGGTACCCACCACCCCAACCACTCCCCCCCTTTTGATGGCGGTTTTCCCCTCCGGGCCCAGGCGGCACCCCGGGTTGCCGAGGGACGACTTGACGATCAAAGGGAAAAGCTGGGCGCCTTGGGGTTGAAGGGATATGGAAGCGCAAGCCGGTAGAATCCATGTGTGTAATTTTATGTAGCCTAATGCAGCACCGCCGCGTGAGTCGGCGGAGTGTACCATCCAGATACGGCCCGGCCGGGGGTGGTTCAATCGACTGCCAAGGTTAAATGGCGGTTCCCAGTAAATGACATCAAAGTAGCACTGCATACATGGCATTATAGCACATCCCTGTAAATTGGATCTTTTCCCTTCCCCCTCGCCCTCCTTTTCCCAGTAACCCTTTGGTGTACCGTAAATCGGTATCGTAAATCGAATCTCGAGAGGTGTCTTTATATTTCACCCACGTCAGACACAAATCTCCAAATATAGCCCCCCCCGCCGTCCTCCGAGCTGCTTGGTGAGTGTACCAATTAGCATACAGTACAGGGCGACAGTCTGCAGCGACCGCGCTCGTATCCTTCAGCCCACTTAATCGATCGGTCGTCACTTGTTACCTGCGCATATTATAGCTCAAGTTTCGTGTTTTAGGCCAAAACGCGAGGGTGAGATCACGACATTTCCTGCCATTTCTCGAGTAATAATTGAGTTATTATTCCTCTGGCTGCGTTCGCTATTTCCAAGTGTCTCCTTCGTTATCAGCTACCACTTCGATCGCTCATCCTCCCCCCCTTAAATTTCCGGACTCCCCCACCCCCTAGATCGAAATTGGGCGGTATCCAGAGTTTAATTGAAGCTCCCACGACTCTATTGTGGATCTTGAATTTTGGCTTCATCTTTGTTAGGGTTTAGATTTTGACCCACCTATTTTTCCAGTCAGCCAGAGTCTTGTACTAGTCGACCCGTCGAGATCTCGAAATCAGCCAGAGCTCTCTTGTGCTAGTCGATCTACCTACATCTCCAATCAGGCTGTCATCTCCAATCAGTCTGTCAGAGTTCACTACCATTCAGGATTGAGAGAGAGAGAGAGAGAGAAAATCAAGGGTGATGATGCTTACAGCTACCTCGATCCCTGAGGAACACGAGCCCACGACGCCCGGGCCGACCTCGCCGACTGTCGCTAAGCCGCCTACGCCGGCCACTGCGACAGCGAGCCTCTTCACGAGGCTCCAGATCCCCGACCGCCCGCGGCGAAACACCATCTCTGGGTCGAGCGAGTCGCCCTCGCCGGTCCTGGATCAAAGCGACGAATCAACCTCGTCATCGTCATCGTCATCGGTGAGCTCTGTCGAGTGCGCGGGGCGCTCTCGGTCGTACTCATCGCACGATCTCAACTACACTTCGCGGCCTAACCGCGCCAAATCGCCGTCCTTTTCGCTACTCTACCCGGACACCGCTCCGCGAGGCACCTGGCGGCCTCAATTGGACGCGTGGATGAAGAAGAACCACCCGGCGAAGCTCAAGGAGATCGCCCAGACCGCCGCGCCGCCACGGGTGCACCACACTAACAACGCTATTAACGACCCCCTGACGACTGTAACGACCGCCACGACGACGACTAACTCTACTACTAACGCCTCTACTAACACTAACAAGGACTACCATCCTAACCCACCGACCCACGGCCAGCGGCGTGCTTCGTTCCATGAGAACTCGAAGCCATATGCCCGTCCCTTAAATCACCACCACCAGCCTTCGCCGGTCGCCGAGTCGCTCCCGGACTCTGCTCCGAGCTTACCCACTACGCCTCCTCTTTCCCCTGAATTGGCTACTTCACACAGCCATAGCAGCAGCCACAAGTATTCCGACTCGAGACGCCGGTGCATTTCGTGCGGGTCGGATCAGTCGCCGTGCTGGCGACCGTCTTGGTCTCCGACGGCTGGGCAGCTGTGCAATTCGTGTGGACTGCGGTATAAGAAGACGGGCGCCCGGTGCGTCTCGAAGGAGTGTGGGCGGATACCGGCCAAGGGGGAGTGGGTCACGATGAAGCGCAACGCGATTGCGCAGAGCGCGTCGACAGGCAAGCTGCTATACCTGTGTTTGAACTGCGGCGGCCGCGTAGAGGTCAACGAATCGGTCTAGATCATATCACACTTATTATTATTCTTTTGGGCTTCTCTTCGTTATTGATGTATTTATTGTATAGTTATTTACCATTTGACTTGAACTGGGTCTGTCAATTCGTTGTAGCTGCTGTGTTTTCGATGAAATCAGTTACAACGCTATACCAATGAAATTGGGGGGACTGGTCCCCCAAAACCCCCCTGGGGGCTCCGCTACGGAGTTATCTTCGTCCCCTTATCCTTGCATAGTATTGAGCCATACTTTATTTATCGTGCATTCATCTATTATTACATAGCGTCTCCAAAGACAGTTATTGCCAAAGTTCCGCTTCATCTCCACCTATCCTACATCATCCAGCTATTGCATTGGGCCTCTTAAAAAGTTAACATTGACAATACTCAGCTTATCTGGTACATATTTTTGCTTTCACCCACATATTTTGCTGAATCTTCAAAGACTTAACAATGGCAAGATAGCATTCAGCTTTATATCTTCGAAGGATCCGGGACTTCCATCACGCTGTTAGTAAAGACTTACACTTAAGCGATGAAATATATCCCCTGTTATTAATAGGCAGTATTATGTAGTACTAGCGGGAAGCATTATATAGTGATAGCGCCACTGTTGATAAATTAAGCGTAGTTTGATACTGGATCTGATTGACCTGAGTCTAACTCTTCATCCAGTTCGCCAATCTAGCACATTTGAAATCGGCTGACACATCTTAGTACAATGCCATTAACGCATTTTAGACTAAAACTAAAGCTCATAAACTTATGGCGTTGAGGTGTTAGGATATCTATCTCCACCATTGTTGTAGACCCCGGAGCCAATGGTACTCAGAGTTTATATTAAGATACTTTCATAATCTAATATTGAATCCATCGAGGCAATTCTCCCTATTGATAGGAGTGGGTAATATCCAGCCGCATTGACCTTATCTTCTCCCTTAATCTCTACAGATCTAATCTCGGTATCGGATCTCATCTCTCCTCACTACCATAACTCCAGACTATTATACCTACTACTATATACCTATTGAACCTATTGTACCCATTATACCATGTCACCAGCTATACTAAATCTAGTAAACTAATTTGAATAACCAACCCTATAACGGTTGTAACAGTGCTGAGGTAGGTAAAGCAGAAGAGCGGGCACAGCCGTTTGGTGTGGGGTCTCTCCAGTTTTTGGCGATGTGCCTCGGCACAGGCACACTTGCCCTCCGCACCCACCGCAACGACTCAACGACAGCCTTGAAGAAAAATGGCTTCCTGGCTAGAGCGGTACGAGGCGTTCTTGGTTAAGAACTGTGCGCAGATATCGTCCATCGAGTCGAGTCTGCGCACCCTAACATTCATCCTCCCGGGGCGGTTCCAGAACGTGGAGATCGCGACCGAGGGGCTCTACTCGACGCTCCAGGTGCTCGGCCTGTATCATGACAAGATCATAGCCAAAGAGGCCAAGAAGTTGGTGGCAGGTGATGTTACGCTCAAACCGTCGCCGCACCACCGCTATACCGAGTTCTATGTCGAGCGTAAGAAGCTCTACCGCACTCTGGCGCTGACCATCCAGCTGACGCGGTACACAGAGCTGTTGTGGGAGATGGTCGGGCGGTCGCGCAGCGAGAAAGCCCGGTGGAACACCGTACTCGGCATCGAGTCGTTCAAGGCCGTGTTGCGGCTGGCGCTCATGGCGTATTCCCGACGGCCGGTGCTGTCACCGCCTATGCCCGAGCGCGAGGTTGACCCGGCCAAGTTCAACGAGTCGCAAGAAGAGGATCCGTTTGCAGCACTCCAGCCGGTCAAGAAAACCGAGTGGGTGCTGCCTCGGCGCGGTCAGAAGATCAGCTACGTAGACCGGGGTGGCAGCGTCGAGGAGTTCCTCATGGAGCGGGTCCTAACGCCCGAGGACGTTAAGTCGCCCCAGGATCTTGTGCATACTCTCGACAATGTGCGAGTACTGCTTGCTGAAGTGGCGTATATCCTGCGGCCGCTGCTGTATGCTGCGATGATGTATTGGCAGGCCCGCAGGTCGGACCGCGGCAAGAAGGTAAACCGGTGGATCCCATGGGTAATAGGGTTCGTCATTGAGTATGTGGCCCGGCGCCAGATGCTGCGGGCCTACCAGGACAACCTGCCAGGCGGGCTGCGCTCGATGACGAAGTTAGAGGCGGAGGAGCTTCAGAAACGGGGCATGGCCATGTGGTGGTGGACCCTCAGGGGCGCCATGTACGATGGGGTGACGCGGCCGTTTATCAACGGGTTCCTTGCCAAGACGAGCTGGGTACCCGGCATGGGCCTGGTTGGTTCTGTTGTCGAGGACTATCTTTACCTGCTAGACAATTACCACTTTGCATCTTCTAGTCTGTAATGACACAGGCTAACCCATTCATCATTAGAGAATATAGGGCTTGTATTATTAATATTTGTATTGATTCAACGGCTGATCAGCGGTGAGAAATAGTAGATTGAACGGTCAACAATTGTGAGAGATATTAGATTGAACGGCTGATCAACAGTGAGAAATAGTAGATTCAACGATTCAACGGCTGGTCAACAGTGAGAAATAGTATATTGAACGGCTGATCAACAATTGTGAGAAATAGTAGATTCAACGGCTGATCAACAATTATGGGTTCAATTGGCAAGTGCATGTTATATGGAACGCTAACACATGAACTATGGGTTCAATTGGCATGAATACAGGTTGCTGCATGGGGCTGGTTGCTTGTATTGGTGTAATACATCTGTTGTGATGAGAACTGTTGAGTGGCAATGTCGGATACTGGCAATTTGGTCATGGCGACTTAGTGATTAAATGTTGAGAGTGTTAAGGACACTGGTGTTAGTTGTTACCAGGCTTAATAGAGATCAATTGGCAATTCAAAAAACGTATTATTGCAGTGCAACTATTATATAGGATAGTAACTGTCAGTGGTTCTTAAATACTAGAATCAGTTATCGGGCCTATCATACGCCGGTAGTATAACTGTTAAAGTACCGAAGTTACACGGAGATCAATTAACTGTCAGCCCCAAAACTGCCAATAAAAACCAAGCATTAAAAAGTAATAATGTCCGGTCGTCGCTTAGTTAACCGAGTTAGAGAGACAGCTTAAAATGAGAAGGGGATAAGAGTAGTTTTCGTGAAGATGTGGAAACCGATATCATATTGCATGGTTGGTATTACGGTACAGTTAGGAGAGGAAGGGTATAACTTGGCTAGCCTATTATATCCTGCTATATAGGAGAACAAAACAACATAAGAATAGGATATAGACCCCACCTCCCATAATGTTCCCATACTCATAGCTCAAATTTAGTCGACCAGTGATAAAGGAGGACTATCGGGTATATATGAGAACGAAGAGTATCAATTGTATATAGACCAGGAGGGGGGACTTGTTGTTGTTCGGTGAGTTTAAAAGATAATAGTTGCAAATATATGAGGAAGATGAATTGAATTCAGGCCCTGGAAGGAACTTGTTATACTCCATGAGATCCAAGCAGGGATCTATTAAAAAGAACCAAGGGGCCCCGCATTTCCAAACTGCCCCACACACAAAAGATGAAAATTGAGCCCTCCGCGAAGCGGAGACCCCAGGGGGGTTTGGGGGGACTGGTCCCTCCAAGGTCATCCACCAGCAGCCCGCAGTAGCCAGGGGAGCAGGGGTGATGCGGCTTGTGCGGCTCGGAGGGGGGCCCAAGGGAGCATATTTTCGATTACCTAATTGGGCAGGAGTGGGTCGGGGCGCAACCGAGAGCCACCGTGATTGAACAAAGGATATAAGGGCGGTCCATTCCCGGGCGACAAGATTTTTTGCCTTCTTTTTGTTTTCAAACTGCAAAGGCGAAGTCAATTGCACTGGCCAGAGACCATCGAGTAGTAATAACAGCTGCACGCCGTGCATTGAAACGAGACTGCCTGTGCGGCATTGACTAGCGTAGCTTTTGTGTGTGAAATTATAACTAGTGCCGTCCGCGGAGCAAAAAAAGGACAGCAAAGATACACGTAGATAGAGAGACAAGGCCTGTGTATGGAAGGGCCCTGTCAAATTTTTTCCCCGGTGTCGCCTCTTCTCCCTGCAATAGCGCCCCATCGACATTTGGGTGGTCGCCCCCTCCCTCCACCCACCCCCTCCCCTTTCTACCCTCGCTCAATCCAAAACAAAAAAGCGCTGCTCACTCCGGGGGTCCAAACCCAATAAGAAATAACCACCCGTCCCATCCTTTCTTTCCTTTATCTGATGCATAAGCGCATTTTTCGTAAATTGAAAAAAAGACACCCGGACGAAGCACAATCGCCAGCCAGTAAAATCTCTGAACCCGAGTCGACCAATTCCTCCGCCACGATGGACATGAGCCAGCTTGCGACCGAGCCCCAGGTTGCCCTCCCCGAGCAGCAGCAGACGACGACACACGCCGCGACCCAGCAGCCGCAGCAGCCACATGTGGTGCAGTCCAACCCGAGCCCGGCACAGAGCCAATCGCTGCTGCCGAACCGCTCGACGGTGTCCAAGGGCAAGTACTCGCTAACGGACTTTCACATCCAGCGCACGCTGGGCACGGGCTCGTTTGGGCGCGTCCACCTGGTGCGCAGCGTGCACAACAACCGGTACTACGCCATCAAGGTGCTCAAAAAGGCGCAGGTCGTCAAGATGAAGCAAGTCGAGCACACCAACGACGAGCGGCGCATGCTCAAGCTCGTCGACCACCCGTTTCTCATTCGCATGTGGGGCACCTTCCAGGACTCGCGCAACCTGTTTATGGTCATGGACTACATTGAGGGCGGCGAGCTGTTCTCGCTACTGCGCAAGTCGCAGCGCTTCCCCAACCCTGTCGCCAAGTTCTACGCCGCTGAGGTGACGCTCGCCCTCGAGTACCTCCACTCGCATTCCATCATATACCGCGACCTCAAGCCCGAGAACATTCTGCTTGACAAGAACGGACACATCAAGATCACCGACTTTGGCTTCGCCAAAGAGGTGCCCGACGTGACGTGGACCCTGTGTGGTACCCCCGACTACATTGCGCCCGAAGTCGTCACCACAAAGGCCTACAACAAGTCGGTCGACTGGTGGTCTCTGGGTATCCTCATCTTTGAGATGCTCACCGGATACACCCCGTTCTACGACCAGACGCCCATGCGCACCTACGAGAACATTCTGGTCGGCCACGTGCGCTACCCGTCGTATCTGCACCCAGACGCCGTCGACCTGTTACAGAAACTCATCACCAAGGATCTGACACGCCGCCTAGGCAACCTCCAGGCCGGCTCCCAGGACGTCAAGAACCACCCATGGTTCGCTGAAGTCATTTGGGACAAGCTGCTCAGCAAAGACATTGAAACCCCCTACGAACCAAACATCCAGTCCGGCGTCGGCGACACATCGCTCTTTGACCGCTATCCAGAAGAGCCCCTCGACTACGGCATCTCCTGCGACGACCCGTACTCTGAACTCTTCCCAGACTTTTAATTTTATTAATCCCCCCCCCTCCCTCGAACTCCCCGTAGCTCCGCTTCGCGGAGGTTATCTCCTCAATTGAAGAACAATTGTTCAGGAGCAAATTGAGGGGCCAGCCCCTCAAACTCCCCGTGGCTCCGCTTCGCGGAGATTCTGTTGATGTCCTCAATTGAAGAATAATTGCTAACGAGCGAATTGAGGGGCCAGCCCCTCAAACTCCCCGTGGCTCCGCTTCGCGGAGATTCAGTTGATCTCTTGTATTACTCTCAACGAGCCAATTGAACACTTTGAGACGAATTAAGCGCAGCTTCAATCGATCTCTTCGCTACTTCATCTGATACCTCTCGTCGAAGGACGATTCTTTACGAATTGAGGGGCCTATTCCTCAAACTCCCCTTGGTTTCGGTTCGGCTCAATTGATCTCTTGAATAATAATCTCCGCGTAGCGGAGCCACAGGGGGGTCTGGGGGGACTGGTCCCCCCAGGTATGCCTTGGAGCCCCAATTGATTCCACTTCGGTTCAATTGATCTATTGAAGAATAACCTCCGCGTAGTGGAGCCACAGGGGGACAAATGGAGTTAAGTGAGAGGATAAATAAATATTTTAATATACAAGAGCAAAAAAGAAGTCTAGTACCCGCGTTCGGCGGCCTCGCAGAGCTGGATCTGGCGGCCCCACTCCGAGTTGAGAATCTGTTTGCCCGTGATACGGCGGGAGGGGATGGGGTCGAGGATGGAGTAGATAACGTTGCGGCACTTTGAGCGCTTGAGGCGCTCAATCGGCTCATAACCGTTCTGGTGCTTTCGTCCGGTGAGGTAGCGCTTGTAAAACTCGTCTTCCTCGGGGACGGCGACCTGCCAGAGGTAGGATCCCGTGCGCATCGCCATGAAGATGACACCGGTGGCCCAAATATCCACGGCGCGCGGATCGTAGTCGGTATCGCGGAACTCTTCAGGCGCAATGTAGGGCCGTGAGCCCAGCACGCCCCGCGACATGTGTATCTCCTTCTCCCAGGCCATGCGGAAACATTCGCCGTTGCCAAAGTCGCTAATCTTGACGACGCCGGAGCATGTTAGAAGAATGTTCTCAGGTTTCAGGTCGAGATGGGCAACGCCCATGGAATGCATGTACACAACGCCCTTGATGATCTGCTTGAAGAAGCAATCGGCCTCAACTATGCCGAGACCGCCCCCGGACGCGAGAATGAGCGAATACAGGTCGCCGCCGGCACAGTATTCCATCACCTCGCAGCACACGCCACGGGCGTCCTTCATCAAGTCGAGCGTTTGAATGATATTGGTATGATGTAGTGAGGACGAGATGCAAAACTCGCTGTAAAGGCGCTTGCTAAAAGTGTGCTCGTCCTCGCTCTGGCGGCGCTTGAACTCCTTTACGGCGAACAGGACTTCTCTACGCGACTCGTGGTCATACTTATGTGCTATTCGCACAATGCCGTAGGCGCCCTTGCCAATGACCTCCTGGCACTTGCCGTACTTCTGGGCCAGGCTCTTACTGGCAGTCTGAACTGCGGGAGTCGGAGGCATGCTCGGGGTACCGGTTCCATTGCGAACAACGTTTCCCACCTCCTTCTCGCCCTTTTGGATTTGGTTCACGAGGCCAGACATGAGACTCAGCTCGTTGTTGGCGTTCTCAATGAACTCCGGCATGGCCGACACAGCGTCATCGCGCACCTTTTTGCCGCCCAGGAGCTCTCGCAGCATGCCGCCGAGCTTCTCCTGTCTACGGGTGGACTTGAGGTGGTGTTCGTGAGAGCCGTCGTCAAACACCACGATCCGCTGGAACTTGGGCAGCACAGCCGGCTGGTCCTGTATACTTGGGGCGGGGCCGCCGTTGGATGAGGCCGGGCTGAGCGCCGTGCCTTTTACAGAGGAGGATGACGACTTGACAACGAGGCTCGTAACGCTCGACTGTCGCGTCAGGCCGCCGTTGACCTGGTCGGGGTGCGGTGTTTGTGGTGGAGTGTTGGAGCGCGACTGGGCGCGGCTCGAGCTGAGCGAGGAGGCCGCCGAAACGTCCCTAGGGGTGAGTGGTGAGTTTAGTGATGAGGTCGTAACAGTCGTAAGGTCGTCAGAGCTGGCGGGTGTTTTTTTGCTGCCAAACATGGTTTTCAGCTTGGTGATGGTGCCTCCCCTTTTGGGGCCCGCCATCGGCTGGGGGGTCGATGCGTTTGATGATACCATAGTCTTCATGTCACGCGAAACTACAATCAATCGGCCAATAGTGGAGAAAATGTAACCGGACTACCAATAATCGACCAGCAATCAATCAGTCTGCCAATACCAACAATAACCAGTCAATAACCAATCAACCAATCAGTTAATAGCCAGTCAATAATTAGTCAGCCAATCGATCACAGTAAACCAATCAGCCAACCAAAAAAAAATCAAATAGCCAAATGAATAGTCGAAATCAGCCAAATAGCCAAATACTAGTGATATAGCCCAAGACTAGTGGATAGTAAATTTCAGGATAAGGCCAAAACTAGTCGAAAAACACCGAAATGAATAGCCCACTAGTGGAAAACCACCAAAATAAATAGCCAGCCTAGTCGAAATCAACTAATAGCCAAAACTAATAGTCGACAAATAAATAATAAAACGGCCCACGGCGAAAAACCGCTACTCTATACCGGCCGCTGCAAAAGTAGTGGTGTGTGGCCAGGGATGAAAAACAGAACTCCCTTAGTAACCGTGAATAAATTTTAGGAGACCTAAAATTCCCTCGGCGGATGCACGCTGAAATATTCTGCTGGTATTCCCTCTCCGTATGTGACGCAAAAAAGTGATTGGTGAAGGAAAGAAAAAAAATGGCAGAAAAGAGGCCTACAAAAATGGAGAGACTGCCCCGGGCGATGCTGCGACCGACCTTTGGGACACACACAAAAAAAGTTTCGGCCTTGTGTGTGTGTGTGTGTGTGTGTTATAGCCACTGCCGCGCTGAGTACCAAGCAAAAAGTTGAAACCCTCAGGTGGCCTTCTGCTTGCCGCTGAAAATAACAGGCTCTGAAACGCAAAAGCACGAGATAATCTGGAATCTCTTGGAATGCCTGTTCTCCGCCCCAAACCACTGCCTGTATCACCCGCGTTCTACGACGAATCCACGTAGTTGTACAAACTCATACATACTGGTACATTTTGTACATTTCGTTTGTCACGCTGACTGAACATTATTAATAATACGCAGAGTTGGTTTTAGAATGGGTGCCCTGCCAATCAAAGCCGTCTTCGCCCGCGCAAGCCGCATCCCGGCGGGACTCGGCGCTATAGCGCCTTCCGGCTCCTCTCGACATTCCGGCTCCCGTCTTCGCCCTTAACTCGGGAAGACACTGTGGAGAACCCTGACGAGCCTTGGCTGGTTCACGATAGGTGCTAGCATAGTACTCTATGTTTTAGAGATAAATAAATATTGGTCATTGGACTCTATTATTGGACTAGATTGTTGCCAAGCCATTGAACTACCCTGAATTGAACTAAATACATTGAGGCTAACCTGTCTAAGCCTACTGAACCAACCTATGTACTACATCCCCCAATGAACTAAGCGGATTGATTTAAGCCGTTGAACTCTCACGCAGTGCCCAAGCAGTCCGTAGTACTACAGCCTTCGACGCGAAGCGTCACCCCGGGGGGGTTGGGGGGCTGGCCCCCCGGGCATTGGGCTATGACTATAGAGGACTGACTATGGGGGGCCAGCCCCCCAAACCCCCCTTAGCTCCGCTTCGCGGAGGAATAGCATGGCACTAATTAGTAGTACGCAAGTTGGTACAGTACTAATTGGTACAGTACTAAGTTGTAGTACGTGGTGAGATGGAGGGACCAATTTTGGCAGTTGGTAGCGTTAGGCAGCGATGGGACCCAGATCGACCCAAGATCGCACCGTGTTCACCACGACAGGGATCGCCGAGAGGATGATCATGACAATACCATAGAGGAAGAATGAGAGCGATGATAAAGCCGCCGCTCGCGGGTCCGTCTCCAAGAGCATAGTCGAAGCGACCGCCGAGCTGCTAATGCCAAAAGTAATGCCCCGCGTGACAAAGTCGTCATTGCGCACCCGCAAGCACTTGCCAAGCAAAAAGTTGCCAAACAGCGGTGCCACAATGCCCGACAGGATGGCGACGACCGAAATCATCTGCACCGAGCCTTGGATGGCTTGCACGATTGGCAGCGCCAAGGCCAGCGTCGCGCTCCGCGCGATAAAGGCCAACGCGCGCTCGGGAGCAATGCCTATGGCGTACGAGACGGGCGGGTACACGAAGAAGCTCGCGAGCCCGGCTAGCACCGCAGACAGAATGAGCGGCAGGTAGTGACGCTTGAGGTCGCTTCGGTAGTTGTACATAGGCAGCGCCAAGGCGACAATGCTTACATCAAGCAGGGTGCTGAGCACATCGCCTGCGCCTGGATACGTGCCGCGCGGGTAACTCTCAAACAGATGCAGGTAGTTGCGTCCCGTCTTGTACGCGCTTATGGCTGTATGGAGCGATTCGCCGCGGATAACCCCATAAATATAGATGAACAGAATCGCCGAAGAGCCGCTGACAATGATGGGGTTGAGCACCTTTCGCGCCTTGGCAGGGATAAGCATGGCGCAGTAGAACAGGAGTACAATTGTGCCCAGGTGTAGGGGCATGGCGTAGCCGGTAGTGTAATACACGGGTAACCCAGCCACCACCAACGATGCGTATACCATCCAGTCAACGTACTTTACAAGCAGCTTAGGGCCCTTTCGCGCCTTCTTTTCGAAGATTTGGCGGTCGACGGATGCAGAATTGATTGACATGACACGGTCAAACTGCTGGATCGTAGCTGAGCTTGTTGACACGGGGGCAGTAGAATTGGTCGATGTAAACGCTCTTGGAGGCTCGGTAAGACTTATCATCGAGCTGGCATTGCTCTTCACGGGCATAATTGTATGTGTCACGTCTCTATCACTGGGCCCGGCTTCATCACTCTCACTCTCTTCCTTGATATCGCTATCGCTATCATCTATGCTAGTGTCGTCACTGTCATCTTTGTTTGTGACGTCACCATTGATACTATTGGTATTAATAGAGTTAAGGTCACCGTTGGTATTAATAGAGTTGAGATCACCGTTGTTGTTAATAGAGTTAAGGTCACCGTTAATACCCGTACTTCTCGGAGGAGGCCCAGCGGAGGTTGTGACAAGATGAGAAAGAGCCGCATTGCTGACGCTCTGCTTTCGCCCGCTGGCTATCATTTCAAACACGTCTTGCGACGGCTGGCTATCCTCGCTCTGGGGACGTCGCTTAACAGGACTCAACTTTTGTAACCCCCAGACAAAGTACGCAACAGCCACCATAAGCACAAGATATCCGACGACAAACACACCTGCGATCTTAAATGCCTCTGCGATAGTCACTGCCTGGGCCAGCGGCAGCAGAGTGAACGACGGCGTGAACATGATGGGCATCCACTTGAGGCAGAAGTTCGCCGGCACCCCCAGATAGCCCAGCACAACCTCAATGCGCTTAGTCCCTGCTACCTGCTCCCCAAGCAGCAGTCCGAAGAACAGCACCAGCATGCATACTACCGATGCCGGTAGCGGCACTGAAGACATGCCAATGAGAGCGTTAAGCCCGTAGAGCGGCAGAAGGAACAGGATAACACCAACCGCGATCTTGAGATACACCCCGAGAAGTCGCTTAGCGACGACTCTCAGGGCCCCAGGGTAGCTGAGGCACTCATTTAGCCTATTTGGTTGCTTCGTGCCCATTCGTTAGTTGGTAAATGTAGCAGAAGTATGGATGAAGCACGATGACTGAATAAGCGGCTGTCGTCTGTATATTCGCTCGTTATCAGGGTATCTGATAGGAGACCTGCCGTTGGTTGGCTTATGTCTTGACTCGGGTTACACCTGTCGGCGATATGCGAACACCGGACATCCCCCACCGTTTCCATCGTCAAGCTGTCTGAACTGTCAGTGTGCAATGTAGTACGCTATCAGAGCAGTCTGATCGGATCAATGGAGATACGGGGATATGTGGGTCTTTGCCTTTCACCCGTTAGGGCCCTTAGTCGATGAGCCATGAGTCCGACATCGCCGGCAGGGGATAATCCGATACCCATCTCCCCCACGGATGGTGCTATGCAATCTGAATGAACATGGGGCTTCTGCCAAGACTATACTGGCATAGCCGTTCAAGCGATAAAGTTGTGACCACCCTCGAGCTCCCATAGCTCTGCTGTGCGGAAAATCTCCACGAAGTAGAACCCCAGTGGGGGTTTGGGGGGACTGGTCCCCCAAGGTACTTTATACTGTACTCCAGTATATCTTTACGGTAGATACAAATGACGTCTATGGGTCCGTATTACTGCAATGCGAGCGTACGGTACATAATAGTCTATGGAGCACTATGACGAAAGACGATAATTGACACTCTCCGCCAGATTTCACTGCGCTTTAACGGATTTCGAGACACGGGTTAGACGTCCGGAATGTCCAGTCGCTGAAACACAGATCTTCAAAGCCAAGGCCTCCAAAATGACAGGAAAAAATTTTCAAACCCTGTACAATGCGGCTCGTTCCTCTAACTAAGGAAGCAAAAATATATGCGGCTGATTCTAGAACGCTGATGTGTAATTGGCAGATTCCGTGGTATAGCGCGGTCAAATGGAGGTAGGCTTTTCTCCTCGGCAGCCATATGCTCGGCTGGTGCGTCACCGGCTTCACCGAACCCCTCATGCGGGGGGCCTTAGTACCCACCAGGATCCTGGTAGTATCTTCGTCAAAAAGTCAATGGGTCAGACACGCTATCCTCGAGACCAAGGCTCTCCTCGTACGGCGTCACCGTATACAAGACAAGAGAACTGGCCAATGTCTACTGTAATGGTTCCAGGCGTCGTGGTGGATTAGCCCAGGGGATATGCATTGGACACATACAGTTTCTCCGCGGATCTTTCTTTTTCAATGCAAGTGAGACCAGGAAGTATGCATTTGCGCACTCGGTTCAGCCTCGAGAATATAAAACTCTGGCGATTCCTCGGAGGTGCTTCGTAGTAAAATCTTTCGCGGCTGCTCGGGCGTTTTCTAATAATATTGTCGCAACTTGTTGGGCGTTTTTAGACGAATAGAAGAGGTGCTTAGCGTTTTTGATAGAACTTTGATAATGGTAGTTCAGCAAGAAAAAGGACAGCCCGCTGTAGACAGTGAGCTCCTCGGAGCAGACATGACGATCGCGGAGCTGGACAGCGACGCTGCGGAGCTGGCCAAGCTCGGGTATAAGCAAGAGTTCAGACGAGAATGGCAGTTCTGGTCGACGTTCTCCTTTGCGTTCTCCATGTCTGGTCTCCTTGGTAGCGTAGGGGTCACCTTTGTGTACCCAGTCGTAGCCGGTGGTCCTGCGGCCGCCGTGTGGTGCTGGTTTGCGGGCATGATCGGGTGCCTGTGCATTGCCTGGTCGGTCGCCGAGCTCATTTCGTGCTTCCCGACTTCGGGCGGCATGTACTACACGCTGGCCCACCTCGTGCCCAAGAAGTACGTGCCCATTGCGTGCTGGATCGACGGGTGGCTTTACGTCGTCGGATGCATCACGTCGACGGCGTCTGGCGACTTTGGCTGTGCCCAGCTCATCGCGGCGACCGCCTCTGCCGCAACCGACTTCACGTACGTGCCAGAACCGTCGCACGTCACGGCGATTGCCATTGCTGTTATGCTTTCCCACGCCGCCTTCAACACGTTACCCTCAAGATACCAGTCTGGAATCGTCAAGTACTATTTTATCATCAACATTGGCGCCACTATTGCCGTAATCATTCATCTGCTCGTTAAATGCCAGAACATTAATACCGCTAGCTTTACCTTTACTGAAGTCATTCCAAATACCGGCTGGAAGAGCCCTGGGTGGTCTTTCATGTTTGGATTCCTTAGCGTCTCGTGGGTCATGACCTCGTACGACGGCACCTCGCGTATCTCAGAGGAGACAGAGGGTGCTGCGTTCAGGGTGCCCCTCGCCATTGCAACCGCTCAAACTGCGACCGCCCTGCTGGGTTGGGTCCTTGTAATTGTCCTGGCCCTCGTCATGGGTACCGACATGGACAAGATTCTTAACGGCCCGGCTCCTATGCCGATTGTGGCCATCTTCTACAATGTTTTGGGTCGGCGCGCTGCCACTGCCTATCTCTCGATTTCCGTCGCCATTACTTGGTTCGGCGGATGCGTCGGCGTATGCTCGCTCTCGCGAGCGTACTGGTCTTTTGCTCGTGACAGGGGGATGCCATTCCATAAGTTCTGGACCAAATTGGACAGCTATACGGGCAACCCGCTGCGGTGCGTCTGGCTCATTACTATCACGAACATTCTTCTTTCTCTCATCAACCTGGGGTCGGAGATTGCCATTGAGGCCATTTTCTCGGTGTGTGCCATTGCCACTGACTGGTCCTATGTCGTGTGTATTGCGGCGTACCTGTTAAATGCCGAGAAGTTTGGAGTTAAGAAGGGCCCATTCCACATGGGCCGGTTCTCCAAGGTGGTCAATGCCTATGCCGTTTTGTGGACAATGTTTGTCTCGATTGTATTTGTGTTCCCCAACTACGTGCCTGTTACTGCTGAGAATATGAACTATACCTGTGTTTTGCTTGGGTTTGCGTTCATTGGGGCTGGCGGGTGGTGGGTCCTGGGTGCCCACAAGTTCTACCAGGGTCCAGTCAACAATGTTGACGACATTGACTCGGCGAGCACTAGTGGTTTCAGTACCGCGGCCAATATTATGAACAGCGAAAGTGGCTTTACTACCAATATGAGGAGTAGTGAAAGTGGTTTTGCTACCAATATGAGGAGCGAAAAGAAGGAGTTGTAATCTTGACATTTACTAACTAATTTTATCTAGATTGAGTCGAGGAATTAATTTGTTAATTTGTTTGTATATATTATATTATAGACGTTACGTTCGAATAGTCCTTTCAAGGCAACGGACTTTAATCACGATCATTACATTGTATTATAGACGTTAGTTCTTTCAAGGCAATGAACTTTAATCAAGATTATTACACTGTATTATAGACGTTACATTCGATTAGTCCTTTCAAGGCAACTTTAATCAAGATTATTAAACGGAATTATAGAAGTTACGATTGTTCATTCAAATAGCTTCTGTACCGGTGCCAGATGACCAGTTTACTCACTCTATACTACGGTACCATAACTGTACCAGGGTAGTCAATTGGGTCCTAATAAGCTTTACGCCGTTATTATGCAGCTCTAGCTTGCCTTATCCTGTGTTATTTGGTTGTGTATTCATGCATATCTTTATATGGCATTACAATTATTCGTTCGACGTTGACTCGTACTACCGGCGATGCTAGGGAATCAATTGGGGGTATTTCGTACTAGTGGTACTACGGTGTTATTCAATTGGGTCCTCAAAGCTTTATTCTGGTGCTATACTACACTGGCTTTCCTTATCCCTGTTTTAATGTGTTCGTTTATATGCATATATCGTTTCATGACGTTAAGATCGTTCATTCAAGATTGACTACCAACTAATTGCGGACACTCAATACTAACGGCAATACCAATAGCCAGTTGAAAAAAAAAGTTTTACCTCGACGCATACCGGTACAACTTTTCCCTATACGTATATTTTGTATTTAATTCCGGTATCCCATCCTCTCATGTGTATATACCATTTTGTTGATCTAGATTTGAATTTACCAGTAACGTGTATCACTTCATAGATTAATAGGGCAATCGGTTGAGCGGAAAGTGTGGCTAAGCAAAACTGAATCGCAACTTAAGGTGTATCAGGTAAGCAACCCCATTTTACTAGGCGCCAAATTAGGTAATCGCGTAGATTAGGTAATTCCATCAGTCATGTGATTTATCCCGGATTCTGATTTTTAAATAATATAGAAACTTCGATTCAACAAGTTACGGTAGGCAATGAACCGCAATAAGAATATCAAACGGAGGCAATCCGGGGTAAGGACATCATCAGATCCCCGCAATCTGGAAGTCCATCTGCTTCACCAAGTAGGTACATGCGCGTTGCCGGATCAAATGCGAAAAAAAAAATAATTTAGCCGTCTAAAGCCCGGTAGAGCATCGAGTGAGCATCACAGGCAGATCCACAGTGTGAGGGAGTTCGGGGATCCGGTTCCGCAGGGGGGGGGGGGGGGTGGGCAGCGGATCACGACTCCCGCAGGTTTGCAACAATCAGCTAGCGATATATAAAACAACTCAAAAAACCGTCCCCATGTCTAATTTTTCACATAGAAACTGTAATAGAATGACCAAGAGCCGAGAATTCCCCTCTGTGAGCAAGCAGCAGCCGGTCCCGGCCTACGAGCCGACCTCCAAGAACTCGCCGCTCTGCGTGGACCGAGAGTTCTACGACAAGATCAAAAACGGCGAGCGAGTCCTGGTGGACAAGTTCACCATCTCGCCGCGATCCGCCAAGGCCTGGAAGGTGCCGAAGGGCTCTATCTGCCGACTGACAACCCCGGAGGGCCCACAGGTCGGCGACTTCAACGTGTGGAACCTCGAAAACCCACGAGAGCGATTCTGGGCCTCCCGAACGCGACAGCTGCACCGAACCCACGTGTCGACCTACGATCGGCTGTGGTCGTGCCTACCGTACCTGCGTCCCATGCTGACGATCATCGACGACACTCTTGCCGACTACGGCGTTGACAAGTGGAGCGGCCGAGTGCACGACCTTCTGGGCACGCGGTGCGACCCCTACGTCGACAGCTTGCTTAGTGGCGAGGATAACGACTTCCACTGCCACTCCAACCTGACCCGGGCCGTACTCCCTTACGGTCTCACCGAATTCGACGTCCACGACGTGCTTAACGTGTTCCAGGTTACGGGTCTCAACGATAAGGGCCAGTACTTCATGGAGACCTGCCCCTCGACCAAGGAGGACCACTTTGAGTTCTTCGCCGAGTTTGACCTGCTCTGTGCCCTTTCTGCATGCCCTGGCGGCGATCTCTCCAAGTGGGGATGGGGCGAGGAGAACATCTCGGGCATGGACGACTGCTGCCGACCACTGGGCGTTGAGGTCTACCGCCTGGCTGATGAATCTCTGCTTGACTCGTGGAAGTCGCCAGAGTTCGCCCCATACAAGGGCAACCACGGCCTTGGACTCATCTCCAACGGCTCCGCATAAGTTCCCTGCAGCATCATTGCATAATTAGATCTTAGTGCCTCGGACAATGCTCCGAGCTGCATATAATGAACAAATAATGAACATGACGATAGATTGCTTATTCTTAATATCCGTAGTTCTCTCGAACATGCCGATTGCTTATTCATATTATCCATAGTTCTCTCGAGCGTTCTGGGGGGCCAGCCCCCCAAACCCCCCGGGGCTCGGCTTCGCCGAGATATCCCCAGGTCTGTGATAAACTGCTAATTAACAGGTATTACTGCAGGTCTCTCGAATGTCTTCGGGGACCCCCTCCCCTGAAGCTCCACTATGCGAAGATATGTTGAAGATTCTGAATTGTGAGACTGGGTTTTGGACCCCCCCAACGAGCTCGAGGGCAGGCTTGTGAATTACCCTCGGTTATTAGCGTCGTAGTGTATTAATAATAGGGGAGATCTGTTCCACTAAGCCACTCCGTCGGCTTCACCGTGGGATCCCCAGGTTTAATGTTCGGCCTCTGATCCAGATAGTTCCGGGCTTTGAGACGCGGGATGAAGCCCCCTCCCCGCCCCCGGTAGATCTCCGATGCGACATGCTTTCAGGAAATTAGCAAGGCTGCGAACAGTCCGGAACGGTCAAGAAGAGCCTCGAAAAGCTTTTTTTTTTGAATTTTGCAGGCTCATTTATTTGACGTTCCTATCGAATTCTACGACTGCACGGCTGTCTTGTTTGTATATTGCTGTTTTCGACTCTGGATCAGTTAACCCGTCAGTCTCATTATTGATCCAGTTGATTTGCTAGTCGAACTAAGCTAATCGATTTTCATATGTTAAACTAAAAGATTAATAATGCTAAATAAGCTACCTCGGTTATATGAGACCTATCTTCAGAAACTCCGACGGACCAAGCTTTTGGTTGACTGGATCAGCTAGGGCCAGCCATATCCAGGTGCAAAAATACGAATGATCCAGTTGATCAACAGGCGTGTCCAGGGGTTTGAGACCGTGGAGCTTTGACGCCGTACGCCTTTTCATTACGTTCAATCGTGTCACATCGCGAAAGCTCTCTCACATTGCTGCAATATGGCATCAATAAGACCGACGAACATATTAGGCTCGTTTTATTCGAGCTTGATATCAATAATTACAACCGTACGGCCTGATCGTGTTTGTATATCGCTATTTTTGACTGTGGATCAATGGCGATAAGTCTCAACCGCTGATTCAGTGGCAACGGCTCCAGTCATTTTTGCATGCTAAGCCCATCGAATGACGCCTCGCAAACTGGAATTAATAATCAAATAGTTGGGTCGGGTGTCAATCGAGCTTCAGCCGGCCATGGTACAATTACAACTCTATATTACTCTAGCTGGCTTGATGTATCGGTTATAATGCCGTCCAAAGAAGGCCCCGCTTGAGGAAACACTGGAATGTCTCGTCACAGCTCTCTATCTCTAAATCAATGGTATTCACGAATGTCTCCAATTCCGCAAGTTTCTATACACAACATTCACATGGAATATAAAAGAACGTGTATGGGGTTTCGCAAATCTCGAAGATCATATTCGTATATGGTGACACTGTTTCAGCAAGCATCTCATCGAAGCAATCCCACCGAAACCGCCATCGCCACACGGCTCAAAAACTACAAAAAGGGCTCATTTTCCGCCCTCGTTTGCTGCTTACAAATAGGCCAATTTGCCCCCTGTGAAAAGTTTTTGCTACGACAGCTCGGTATAGCTCTGCATAGAGCGGATGGTGCGGCGCGGGTGCGGCTCAGAGAATCATAGTGCAAAAAACGACCCAAAATACCGCAAAGGACCCAATTGAAACAGAAGCAGCAAATTGTATCGACCAAGCTTGGATCTGATTGACGAAGATCCACCAAGTTCAGACAAGCCGGCTTGCAAGCCTATATATCAAGAAGAAGGTTTCCCTTTTCCTACCCTATCCACCCTGCGTGTTCCCGAGATCCGCATGCACAGCTCGAGGTTCATAGCTCAACCCCGAGATCCGCAGTGTGATAGTTTGGACTTTGGAGTACTCCTTTTGTCGCGTGCCATGCCGACAGGATGCTATACCTGCCATGCTCGCAAGGTGCGGTGCGAGTTCGTCGAAAAGGGAGCTCCGTGCAAGAACTGCGAGAGGCTCCAGGAGGAGTGTCTGTGGAGCGGCCCGCTGCCAGAGGCCGACGAGGAAAGAGACCCAAACCACTACACCAAGGCCGGTACCAAGCGACGACGCATCGCCACGAGCTGTAATCAATGCCGCAAGGGTAAACGCCGTTGCGACGGAAGCCAGCCCTGCTCACGGTGCCTCAAGACGGGGCACCACTGTAGCTACGCGCCTCCCTCGTCCGAGAGTGGCATCCGCCAGTTCGCGCTGGCAAAAGGTTGTGTGCGCTTTCCCAAGCCGGCCACCTTCAAGCGTTTAACTGATGCCTTCTTCACGCACATTAGCCGATGCCGTCTGCTCGGGTTCATCCACCGCGAGACCTTTCTAGCGAGGCTCGAGCAAGGATTCGGCATGCGTGACGACGAGCTGGCCCAGGTTCTGGCTATGCTGGCCGTCGCAAGCAAACACGACTACAACGACCCGTCATGGGAGGATGGCAACGTATGGGCCCGCGATGCGCTGGCTCTCATTGTCGCTTCCTTCAACGAGGTCTCATTGACGAGGCTGATGGCTGTCATCCTCCTCTACGAACACGATACCCGCGTCGGAAGAGCTAGCGCCTGCTTCCTTCTCAGTGGACTAGCGGTACGATACGTCCAGATACTCCAGTTAAACGTAGAATACCAGGGAGAGCTATCTTCAGTGGAGCGTGAATCCCGCAGGAGGCTGCTGTGGTGCTGCTACTTCTTCGACAGTACCATCTCCTCGGGGGTATCGCAATTGAAGCTGCTGGCAGAAGAGACCATCCGCATCCAACTTCCCATGTCAGACGACGAGTTTGCTCGCGGCGGAGAGGGAATTCCCTTGCGCCTAGCGAGGACGCTCGAGTCTGAGGAGGTGCCGCCGGAAACGGGGTTCCAGGCCCACCTGCTGAGGCTCCTGTGGTTCCGTAGCCGAGTACTATCCTATGTCAAGCGGTTCGACAAGGACGAGCCCCAGTGGCATGCGACATCGGAATTTGCGCGGTTGGCATCAGCCATCCACGCATGGTTTGCTCTGCTCCCCTCGGAGTATAGTTTAATAGAGCCCCTGGACGAGCGGGTCACAAAAGCCCAGTCTCCTCCGCTGAATGGCGTTTTGCTTATCCACACGTTGTATCACTGGTCTTTCTGTGACTTGTACCGGCTCGTCCTTCCTGGGCTGTCTTATGCAATGGTGCCGGAGGTCGACGCGTTGATTCGGGGGGCACCGGTGGAGTTTATCCGCAGGGGGCAGGCGGTGTGCTTCGATCACGCATGTAAGCTATCGGCCCTGTTCGAAACAGCCTTAAAGCATGAAGCGGACCTGGCCCTCATAGACCCGTTCTTCACAGTCGCCGCATACGAGGCGTCGCGCGTTAAGGTGCTATACCTGCGCGCCACATATGGTTCTATCACCAGCGCGCTGTTTGCAGAGACGTCGCGGCTGCTCCAAATCGACGTTGACTACCTGCGGCGCATGAGCGTAAAGTTCCCACCCGTGAAGTCGACCCTGGAAAAGACGGAGGTATTCGTGCGGCGCAACCTCTCCTCGGAAGGGTATCAAGAGGAAGGGCCTCCGCTGGGCGCCATTGACAAGGAGCTTCATCCGTTTGCAGAGTTCCGCCAGGCGCGGGCCGCGGTCTCTCAGGAGGAGAGCCATTTGTCGTCGGAGAAGGTGGTCCCGTTTGCTCCGTCGTATTTCCACAGCGAGGAGGAGCTCAACTATATTTTCAGCGCAGACCTCGCTTCAGGATTGGAGTCCTGGCTGTTTTCTAACCAGTTCGGCAGCTAAATATTAGCGAGCCGGCAACCCCATGGAACTAATGGGGCCAATCGAGCCAACTAAGCCCAGTCAATCGACGAATTACTAGCGATTATGAAATTCTGGACATTATAAAGCGATGCCGAAATGCTGAGCCAGCTACTGGTATCTAAAAAAAAACTAGCTCTCGACTTTCGTGAAGCTACTCATACTAGTTTTCGGACGGACTGTGTCCAAACTAGTTAAATGACTTTTTGACGAGCTATTCAACACTAGTTCGGCTTTCATGAACTATTCAACACTGGTTCACTCGAAAGATTGGCCCAAGTCGTTCAAAAATGGCCGTAGGCCAATGGGGTCCAACTGTGATACAATTGCTGGACCCAATTATGATTTTGTTTGTGTTTTTATGATTATATGTACTTTAGTGGAGTCTGTTTGGCCTCAAGCCACACCAAAGACTCTGATAGACTATTTATTTTCTTACGTATTATTGTTATTTATTATTATATTGTAAAATAATCATTGCCAATAAGAGAGCCATTGTTGACCTCATACACTTGAAGTGCCTCCCTTTGACTTCGCTGACTCCTGGGGAACCCATTCCCCCCCATGATGCAAATGTGGAACGACCAGTAGTACAAACCCTGGGAGCGGGGCTGAACATTCTTTAGATTCAATTGACTTGGGGGCCAGCCCCCAAACCCCCGTAGCTCCGCTTCGCGGAGGTCAATTGTCGCTACAGAATCTCCGCCCCAACCCCCCATGAACATTCACACCAAAGGACTCAATCCAATTCTTAAAAGGGCTGCAAACAGGAGCAAAAGAGTTCCTTTGAAGGCCGTTGCCCAATGGGTATAATCTCCAAAGGGAACCCATTCCGACAGTAATGATGAAGGGACCACCTCACCAAACTTTGCCAAGGCTCCACTTTGTAGAGAAAAATTTAAACCGATTTGGTTATCTCGATGGGGACCCGATAGCGAAGCATTGAACCCCATACAGCTGAAGGGTGGGTCATACCTCTGCAAAGCCACTGACTAAGATAATCCAAACTATTACTAGGCTGACCCTCGGGAAGTACCCGATATCCCCATGACGGAATTGATGCACTGCCGGACCCAATTATCGGTAATATAAAGATGACGCATAGGTGGAGTGGACTCAACCACTTTAATTGGTTATTATTATTTAGCTAGCATGGTGAGAGTATGGGCATATAAAGATTACGTGGTTGTTCTATGCATGGCAGATAAATTAATGTAACAAATGAGAGACATAGGTGATAAGAATCCCACCCGTCGTTGCAATTGCAATGATCCGGCGAAACCAGTGCGGCTATAAGGGAGCCACATTACGCTGGGCACTAGCAGGGGGGTTTGGGGGGGTGCAACCCCCCTACTACGGGGTCTGGGGCAGAGCCCCAGGGTTAGCTGCTTCAAGGTGGAGATATGCGACGGGGGTGACCGGCAGCCGATGGCCCGTGCTCAGCCGCGTGGGCTGCGGCGCAGATAAGCTTATTTGTGCCCATGCATAGTGCGTCTCGGATGGGCGGTGGTTTTGGGGATTAAGTTTGAGACACACAGCGTGCGCTAACGGTCGGGTACAACAAAAAAAAACATTTGAGGAGGTGCGGCTGACCACATGGCCAAGCCTCCGCCATTGCGGGAGAACTCTTGGCTCCCTGTACGTCTTGGCAGCGGTGCTTTTGCGGTGGAAAAGAATGAAACACTTGGGGAGGGAAAAAAAAAAGAAGAGCGCCGCTGCTTGAGAGGGTAATTAATTATATCTTGGCCCTCGTCTGCCCCGTTTTTTTTTGAGGCGGTAAAGTTTATCTCTCTCTCTCTCTCTCTCTCCCTATTTCCCTCTAGTTTTTTTTAATGGTAGAATGGAGACGTATCGTGGCAAAATTAACTCTACGGTGGACTGCCTGCTACTGTTTGAGGCATGTCGCCAGGGTGTGCTGAATTTCGTTCCGCGGAGGCTGTCGGAACGAGAGCGAGAGCAGATTGCGAGCGGGTCCATCTTCGCATGGGAAGAGCAGAGCTCGAATATTCGAAGGTGGACTGATAGCCGCAACTGGTCGGCTTCACGGGTCGTAGGCGGGTCGTTTCTCCAGTATAAGGAAATGATACGGGCGGAGGACGCCGTGGGATACCCCAGCAGCTCGCAAGAGGACGTCAATGAGTACGGGTCTACTAGCGATGGGTACCGCTATAAGCCGGAAGGGTTGATCAAGCAAAGCTTTTCGATCACGACCTCTACCAATGTCAAGCTGCATCTGATATCCTACTTCGCGCGCCAAGACCTGGACCGCCTGATGGCGCCTACTGAAGACCCGCGATTGAAGCATGTCAAGATCCCAGAGGGGCTTTATCCAGAGTCAGCGTCCGCACAGGACTCTCGGGTTTCCTCCGTGTCTCCGCATCCGATGGGTGCTCCGCGAAGCGACAGTTATCCATATGGCCCCTCGTATTACAACCCGGGTCCCTCTCCTCCCCAGCAGCATCAACAACAACAACAACAATTGCAGCACCATCAGCAACAACCATTACAGCACCATCAGCAACATCAGCGGCATCCAGTGTACGGTCCAGGCCCTGTGCATCACCATGCTCCGCCGCCTCCACCACCACCACCATCGCACCGCCCGGGGTCGTACCAGCTTCCCCCGCCGCATCGGTCGCAGCCAATTCCTCGACCCACTCAGATCCAGGCCCAGCACTACCCCTCCCAGCTCCACGCTAGAGATATTCCTTACGACCGAGTCGCGTTCGGCGAGGACCAGCGAGCCATACAGGTCCTTGATAAGCGGTTCGCGCTATGATATTCTTCTTATTTATTCGTACTTACATTGAATTTTTTCTTCTTTTGATTTACACATTTTACTCGAGAGGGTCCACCCACAAAAAATGCAGCAGCCATGCCATTCATGCATGTTTCTTCGATGTACTACATGTCGCACCAACACGAAGGTGGAGGCTTACCACTTTTTTTGAGGCAATCGAACACAAGAGCAGGGGCCCAGAACTGCCAATCTTTTGGTGAACTGCCAATCTTTTGTTACAGCATTGAGGGTATGTGCATACGTCCATAGTGGAAAATATGAAGGCTGCACTGGGGCAGAACTCTTGGCATAGCAGATAAAGCTCGGCGTATTCATTCAGGTCTTGGTATTTTTTGCGGCGAAGGGAATGTTCCAACCGTCGTATGACGTGCCAAGATCTTTCTCCACACACCGCTAAGCCGCTAAGCCGCTCTACCCAGGATTTTTCACACAGGCCCCATGGGGGAAGACAATTTGGCTTTTTTTGATGGAACACGATATGCACAATACGTGTGCCCATGAACCTGTCTCGCAAATGATTCTCGACCCCAGGTTACAATATCGTACCACCGTTCTTCAGCCGAAGAGTTGGTACGTGTGGAAATGAGTGGTAGTCGATCGTTGCATTATCTTTGGCTAGCCAAATTATTAATTTAATAGCCGTATTAATGATACTGTAGATTGTAGCTCGTATTGCCTGTTTACATTTATCCTATGTAGGAAGAGGCTGTTGAACCGAGATGTCGAATACCTCGGTGAAATTGCACCAACACCGGTGGAATGTGATACCTGTGATTCCTATATAGAGGTAGGCTCAATACTAAGGAATCATTGGTCTGGAAGCAGGCTTGTTGTATTATACCAGTACATTGGTAGTAGTTTATTTCAAAATGGCTCTCGAAGGTTCAACTAGCATAGTCTCACTCCCAGGCTCTGTCACTACATTTCGCCGGTAACCGTAAAGCCATTTCTGTAAACAGCTTCCATATCACCTTCATATAGTAGTCTTTTAACTACATTTCGTCCTTTATGTTCTCAGTAACTAGCCCTCGCTTCCTTTGTACAAGTTACTACAATAGACTTTTCCAGCTTTGTGTTTTCCGTAGGCGAAATTCGCTTTAGAGCAGTAGAGTGTATTCGAGGGCCAGCCCTCGAGCTCCCGTAGCTGGGGGCTCTGCCCCCAACCCCCCGTAGTTCGGGTCTAAGCTCCATGTAGGGAGGTTTTGGTCTCCCCAATTCAACTGGATAGGGCTTGTAGTTACAGCTATGTGCTATAATGAGGCTATTATGGCATTGAGCAAATGATATCCGAATACCAGTAACTTCAATGGCTTAGTTCAACAAAAGTTGAAACATCCAATACCCGGTTCATTTTACTAGTCTCGGCTAGTAGTACTGAGTTTCCAATGGCCCACTAAAGAATCGAAATAAGTAGCGGAATTGAGATAAATAACAAATTAAGGGTACTAAACATTACATAATAATACAATCTTTATCTTTCTGAGGAGCCTGTGGGACACCCATCTCTTCAAACGTCAATGGAGTAGGCCCCAGCGGCTTCGCCGGTGGCTGCGACGACGCGTCGCTTCGATTGGACGACAGCGAGGCCCTAGAGCTCTGAGTGCGTACCGAGGATCGCGACTTAGCCCGATCGACGCCGAACGGACTCATGGGCGGATCAAGTCCGAACTGAGGGCTGAACGGCGGCTCCGACAGCGGAGATCGTGGTGCATGCATTTCCTTGAGTGGAGGAGGTTGTTTTGCAGATGGCACCGACGCTGAAGCCGGCCGGCCTATCTGTAAGTTTGCCGACGACGACGAGACTGGGCGGCTAGACATAGGCGACGGGACGACAGAGCTGCTCACCGATCGCAGAGTTGGCGGAGGGTGGTGATGCGGGTGGTCCTGCAGCATGGAGTTTTTGGACGAGTCTGAAGTCCACGAGGTCGATGAAGATATCGTAGAGGCCCGCGAGTTGGAGTTGATCGAGTCCAATGGAGTACTCGACATGACGGGAGAATGCTGGTTCACCGAGCTTCCAGGGGAATAAGGCGATTGGTTCATCGGCGAAGGGTATGGCTGACTGTATGGCGACCGCAGGGCCTGTGGAGCTGGAGGCGGGTGCGCCGGCTCTAACGGCGCGGTTGGCGTGCTTGGGCTTCTCAGGCTAATGCTGGAGAACTGGTGCGCAAGGTGCGGAGTTATATCTCCAGACTGTCCATTCTGCTCAATGACAACTGCGTTAGCGCCGGCTGCCTGGGCCTGGGTCAGGTCCAACTGAGGAGGCCGATGCTGGTCAGACGGCACGCGTTTGGCGTACTGTAAGGGAGACACCTGCTGATTTTCCATTTGTGCCGTCTGTGGCTGTTGATACTGGACCTGCGGCTCTTGAAGCTGGGCCTGTGATTCTTGATACTGGGCCTGTGGCTGCTGATAATGAGCCTGTGGCGGCGCCCTCGCAGAGAACCGGTCTTCTTCAGTCATGTTGATATTAAGAGGGGACAACTGTGGTGCTTTCTCGGGGATTTCAAAATCGAATGCCCTGTCTCCTTCTTCGCGAGCACTATTCTGCGGCTCGGTAGCCTTCTGGGGAGCACTATTCTGGGGCTCGGTAGCCTTCTCGGGCTCCTCCTGTTCTTCCTCGGCAGCCTCATTCTTGACAGGACGTCTCGAGGCTCGCATAGTGCCCCGGCCCTTTAGGGTCAGGCTCCGTTCGTGGTCTTTTCTGGTTAGTCGACGCCCCAAGGTCTTGGTCCCTTCGAGCTCCTTCAGCCGCTCTGCAGCATCTGAACAGTCGTGGCTAGCTGACAAATTGTACCACCGCAGCGCCTGTTCCATGTCTCCTTCGACGTAGATGCCAATCTCGTAGAAATAGCCCACCGCGAACTCGGCAATGGGATTAGACCGCTCGGCAGCCATTGATGCAAACTTAAACGCCCACTCTTCGTTCGGCGAGAAGGCGCCTTCGGACCCACACAGGAACCACTTGGAGATCTCTGCTTCGGCGACGCCAGCGTCGGCGTCGCCAGAAGGCACCTCATCGCCCTTGAAGAGGAGGTACTGGATTTGACGCGATGCGAGATGGAAGTACCGCATGGCGATTGCCGCGTCGTACCCCTTTTCGCCACCCTGCCAGGCCTTGCCAATTCGAATGAGGGCCGGAGCAAACCCCAGCCACGCCGACCGCTCGAGGGCCGCAATGCCTACGGAATCCTGAGGGTCCTGGGCCACGACGTTGGGCAGCTCTCCGAGCTGGATGAGACCGTACATGTAAGCAGACTGGGGGCAGTCCGGGTCGCTGATGAGCGAGGACCGCTCCAGTAGCTTGAGACCCTGTTCTACGTCGGTCTGCTTGCCAAGATGGCCTCGAAGGTAAGCCATGGCCATTCTGTAGAAACATGCAGCGTCGCCGCGTTTGACTCCGTGCTCATAATATACGACGGCGTGCTTAGTGTCGCCGCGCGACTCGTAATCAGAGCCAATTCTGTAAAGGGCTCGAGAGTATCCGAGCTTTGCGGCGCTCAGGAACAGCTCGCGGGCTTTTGACGAGGAGCGGCGAACGCCAAACAGGCCAAACAGGCTCCACAGGCCGCTCATATACATTGCGGCACCGCGGAACTTAGAGGACTCGTCTTCGGCGACGAGCTTGACTACGGCCATGGCGTCCGACACAAGCTCCGGAGAGATCCCGGGCTGGCTCTCGGCGAAGTCAATGGTCTCGCGAGCCCATCGGAACAACCGCTGCGTGTTCTCTGGGGACTGCAACGCCGAGCGGCGGATGTTCATCTGGGCAAAAGTGTCGTACTCATTGCGGATTTTGGCGATCTTATCCTGGGGAGCCAATGGCAGGCCGGGAAATGGCGCAGGTACCAGGGGGAAGATGTCGTCGGGGTACTCGAACTTCCCGTCTACTGTGACGTAGGCCATTTTATTGGTCTTCTTTCACGGAAAAACGGTCTTCCAACTGATCTTCCAACTGGCTCCTTTTTCTTTGAGTTGAGGGTATATTTTGTCCGGCTCTGATCGTGACAGCCGTAACTAGTGTCTCTTAACGTCCCTGACTCTCAGCTAGTCTCGCCTTTCACCGGGTCTCGAGATCAGGACTAGGGGTATTTTTGTTCGAATAGACCCAAAAGATTGAAAGGGCCTTACCAATGGTAATTCAAAGTTTTTTTTCACGGATCTGATCCGGTTATGTGTTTCTGGTATACAACCGAGCTCGGCACAAACGGCTCCTGTAATCAAAATTTGGCCTCAGATGCGTGACAGGCGTCAGACCAATGGCTTGTCTTCGCTTGTTTCTCGGGGTAACTTCGTGAAAACCACTCGGACCACTTCGCCAGTGGATACTCAATCCTTATAGCTCAAGGCAACAGCAAAAAAGCAGGAATCTTAAGAACACCAGTAATTTTTTTTCCTTTTCCACTGGGGCCAGAGACGTAAGTGCATCGTACAGATCCGATGCAGCTGCCTTTCAGTATGCGGGTAGAGACCTTGGCGTACCCAACGGTGTTCGTAATGCCGGCGCGCGCACTATGGAGTGGGTAGGTGGTCTGCAACCAGGGGCCTGAGCTTGCGTCGAAGAATGCTTGACTTCTGTCACTTCGCTCTCCGCCTTGGCAGTATTTGAAGTGAAACTAGTCGTGGCCCGTGTCGCCTATTTATGCCGTTTTCCGGGTCGCAATTGAGGCGATGTTATACGCCCTTCATCGTACAGGATCGACATGTTTTAACCGGAACCTACCGATCGGTGGCTATTTTTACTCCCGTCGCCAATCAGCGTATGATGGGCAATACGCACCGACGCGGGCATGTTGAGGTTCCATTCCAGCACATTCCAGCCCCCTGGATGATTGAGCCCCTGAAAAGTGTAAAAAACGAGACAAGTCTCGTTGGATGGCATCATTGACGGCTGTGCATGCTCCACAGCCGTGTGTCTGACGTATCCTAGGACACCAAGCGGCGGAACTACGCCTTGCCATGAATTCTCCCTTGCCTCGATTGGCCCCCAACCCCCGTGTAGCGGCCCGCTACCCCTCTGCGAAGTGGAGCCTCAGCGGGATTGGTCCTCTCCAATTCATTGTACATATGGAGTTATGCTTTAAGCTTATTGCTTACTCAATTGTCCTCATATTAGATGCCATGGTATACCTTAAGGGGCCACGGGGTTGTTACGATTTCCCGTGAAGTGTAGCCAACTTCCGTTATCCTGTTACAAATTCCCCGTTGCGCGTTGCCAACCCCCGTTACACTGTTACCTTTCCCTTACCACTGTTACAAATCCCCGTTACGCTGTTACTGTTACCCCGGCTACAGATTGTCCCACAGCCCCCGTAAGCCGTCAATCAAAACCCATCATAAATATATTACCCAATAAATTTTAGCAATTAATCAAAAAATAGATGATTTATCGAGTTACCTCCTTCTAAATGAGCTTACGCGATAGCCTGGAGTTTGATGTTAGAA
This sequence comes from Blastobotrys vanleenenianus, assembly GCF_965637985.1. Classification (NCBI taxonomy): domain Eukaryota; kingdom Fungi; phylum Ascomycota; class Dipodascomycetes; order Dipodascales; family Trichomonascaceae; genus Blastobotrys; species Blastobotrys vanleenenianus. The sequence goes on along the minus strand of NW_027481879.1, from coordinate 307,466 downwards.
GTGCCTCGTAGATGGCGCCAATCTACATAATGCACATTTACAATCCCTTCGCGAAGCGGAGCCACGGGGGTCTGGGGGCTGGCCCCCAGGGAAACTCACTCCTTGGCCTTCTTAACCGGCTGGATCATGGACTACACGGTTAGTTAACTCCATCCGCAATTGAGCGTCACTTACGTCAATGAAGCGCATCTGGGTCTCGACTCTGGACTCTCCCAGGGCGATAGAAAACTGCTCGAGCATCGGAGGATGGCCAATGAACGATGCGTAGGTGTCTCGGGCGACATTCGTCTGCCACTCTCTGAACAATAGTTAGCAATGATCCAACCGTATGGAGAGGTGTATTGACGTACTCTTTCGTGATATCAGGGTGTCCGACCCCGATATACCGGGTCTGGAGCTGCTCAAACCTCTGTTGGTCCCGTAGCCGATCCTACAGATGTTAGCGATTCTTCAATCATCAATAATCAACAGATCAAATCCATACCATAGTGGGGTGCAGGTGCCGACGGGTTGAAAAGTTCGTGGTCCCAACGAGGCGAAAAATGTCGTTGCCATCACCGACTGCACCATTTGAACCGACCCCGACTGTGATTCGACCCATTGTAGAATGGGCAGCGTGATGAATTCAGTAGAGGCGACTCCAGTGCCTCAGTCGAGGCAGGAAACGCCCCAGCCGAACGGATCCGCCGTCGCGTCGATCGTCGTCCCTCCAGTGCTGTCGATCGTCGCTGACTGGGACTCCACTGGCAAGGACCAGGTAGTAGAGGAGGCCAGCTCTCTCGCGAGCAAGTCTCCTGATCCGGCACAGAGTACGGCCCTCATCAGTATATTCTATGACCTGCTGGAAGCCACGACTACCCAAAAGCTGACACCGGAGCAGGTATCCCAAGCCCTGATCCCGATTCTGAGCAACGGCGGTGAGGCTGTAGCTTCGCTGCTTGTCCATACGGCGTCGCTGTTTGTCGCGTCAGATGGCCTGCGAAGCCTGCTCGGCACTCTAGTGGACAATGGCACGCTGGACAGGGCGAGTCTCCTGCGGCTCATGGACATGCCCTCTCTGCTGGCGCTTGACATTGCAAAGCCAACGTTCGAGCGCGCAATTGTAAAAGAGAACACCAACCTGCTGTACAAGCAGAAGCGGTTTAATTTGCTGCGCGAGGAGTCCGAAGGGTATGCTAAGCTCATTGTCGAGGTGTACACGGCGGCCAACTCCAAGAACTCCATGGCCCTCATAACCTCTACAGCGCGCACAATTGAGACTCTCATCGGGTACTTTGATCTCGATCCAGTACGGTCGTTGGACGTCCTGCTAGACGTGGCTGCGGCAAACATTGTCGGCCACTGTACGTTTTTTTCTGCTCTGTTCAAGGAGTCCCCCTGGTGGCCCTCGCAGGTAGCCCGTAACGATTCGTTGGATAACTTGGACCGCGGAGGAAGCAGAATGGCTGCTCAGTTGCTTGGATTCAAGTTGCGAAATCTAGATCAGGACGAATCCGTAGATCCCGTTACACGCGATGCATTGACAATGTTTGTTGCCGTAGCGATCAAGGAAGGATTTGTATCCCTGGGCGACGTATACACTTCTCTAAGTCCGTCAGATGACGAACTGGCGAATGGAGAAGACCAATGGAAGAAGGATATGGAGAAGGAGGCCTATATGGCCACGGCTTCGGCCCTGGCCCTTGCCGCACCGCTAGAAGACGAGGGCCCGCCAACCGGCCCCAGTGCCGATAAGCAAGCACAGAAGGAGCAAAAGAAGGAGAATGAGGCGCCACAAGACGCCAAAACCACAAAAGCAGCCCTTGTTGAATCGTTACTGGCCGTGGGCGCAGTATATCCAGCCCTGTTCATTCTTTCGCGATTCCCTTATCTCGCCAACTCGAGCAAGGAAGCAGCTGCTTTAATTTGCCGCCTATTTGAGTATATGATCGATCCACTTTATGCCATAGTGTCTCCGTTCAGAGCCACCCCGGACTTGCTTGTCGCACGAAAAGTGCCCACTACAACCTCGAGCACGACCTGGCTTGTCGACCGCATGCCCAGTATTACGCGTAAGACCCTTTCGCCACTTCGACGAACTGCCGAAGGCGGAGTTGTGCAAAAATTCTTCTACGAGAAGTGGACCGAAGGCGTAGTCCAAATTGAAACAGTAGAGGACCTCAACACCCTGTCCGAGATTTGGATCAAGCTCGCAGGCCCATTGCTGAGCACTAATCTGTCGCTCTTAACCAAGCTGTGCCGAATTGGTCTCTACGACGTCAAGCAAGGGCGGCCCATTGAGTACTGGGTTGAGTACTTCCGACTGTACATTCTTCCTGCCGTATCGATGATCGACTCAAATCCAGCAGCCATGTACGAGATTTACTGTCTCGTGCGCCTCTTCTCGTTTGAAACGCGATATGCGCTCTATGGCGAGTGGAACGCAGTGCTGGCCAAGGCCAGTCCTCACCTCAAGATGGCCACCGCCAAAGCGGCCAAAGATACCAAAAACATCCTCAAGCGACTCTCCAAGACCAACGTCCAGGAGATGATGCGCAAACTGGCCAAGGTGTCCTTTTCTAACCCCATACCTACCTTCACCGCTCTTATCAGCCAGGTCGAGAGTTACGACAACCTTTCTGAGCTCATCGTAGACGCAGCGCGATACTTTACTGATCTTGGCTGGGATGTACTGCCGTTTGTCATTATGACACAGCTAACTTCTGGTCGAGGAACCTACCAGCTTGATGGCCTCAGCGACAGAAAATGGATTCAATGTGAGTATGCATACACAATTGTTCACAGTATGTGACGACTAACCTTTTTTTTAGCCCTGGCAAGCTTTACCGCAAAGCTCTGCAAACGTTACGCCAAGATGGATCCTCGTCCAATTCTCATGTTCCTCCTACGGCAACTTCACTCCCAAAAGACTTCGGAGGTTATCGTTCTGAGAGAGCTCATTAACCAGATGGTGGGCATCTCGCAGCTTTCCAATGTTACTAGTGCTCAAGTTGAAGGATTGGGAGGCGGCCCAGAGCTCCAGTCGACTGTGTTCAAGGTTATCGACGACCAGCGGCTTTCCTGCGTTGAGTCGGCCAGCCGTCTAGTCAGTTCGCTCTGCGATCTAAAAATCCTGACCGAAATGTTCATCATTTTGGCACAGATCCAAAAGACATACATCTACAACATCGACGATGCGCTAGCGCACCAGAAGTTCTTGTCCTATCGGTACGACGATCTGACGCATTTGCTGCTCCAGTACACAGAAATGGTCAATTTTGTCATGAAATCGGACGAAATCAAGAATAATATGCTGCCTGTCGCCGACCTGTGCCTGAACTATGGCGTCAGCACTGAGTGGGCGTTTGGTCTCTGGCGGGCAACGTTGAGCGAGGATATCCGAGCCCACGATACGGACTACGCCAAGGAGCAGCCGTGGCACCCGATACTTGCTGATACAATTGAGCGAATTAGGCCCATCCTGCCCGACAGCGAATGGGAGTACCTCAAGCCTGGGTTCTACGTCACCTTCTGGCAGCTGTCGCTGTACGATATCAGCTATCCGGAGGCGCGGTACAAGCAGCAGGAAGAGAAGCTACGAGAACATTACAACAATTTGACTGAGACTATTCGATCGCTTGAGCGGGAGAGGGGAAGGGAAAGCGCCGAAAAGTTGCGCGAAAAGAAGGCCGAGAAAGAAGGCTTGTTACCTCAGCTAAACAAGTTGGTGGCCGAGAGTAAGCGACACGCGTTGCACTACAATAAAACGCGTGCTCGGCTGGAATTGGAGAAGGACCACTGGTTCAGCTACAATGTTGAGAAGCTCACAGGTGCAGAAGGCATTAATATCCGGCGGCAGCAGACTCGGCACCTGCTTGCCCACTGTATCCTACCTCGAGCCCTCCACTCTCCTATCGATGCTATTTACTGCGCTAACTTTGTGCGTGTCCTTCACAGCTTCGGTACGGTAAACTTCTCGACCCTAAGCTTTTTCGACAAGCTGTTTGCTGACGGCATTCTCTACGGCACTTTGTTGACGTGTACTCCATACGAAGCAGAGAACCTGGGTCTGTTCTTTAGCGAGCTCCTGGGAGACTTGAACCAGTGGCGAAGCGACCCAGAGCTTTACGAAAAGGAAGGTCTCGGAAGACGTGAGGATTCCGAGTCTGGCAAGATCACATTCCTACCGGGGCTCCAGCTGCAATTTTCGCTGGACGAGGTGGAAGAGTCTTCGCTACTGTCGTATGACCAGCTGAGACGAGCGCTCGAGAAGTGGCACAGGCATACCTGCTCTGCAGTGGTCGACTGTCTGCGCAGCGAGGACTATATGCACCGACGTAACACGATGACCTTGCTCAAGAACATGATAGGTGTCTTCCCGGCCATTGTCACGCACGGATGGAGGATTACTGATGCCATTGAAGCGATTGCCGAATCCGATCCTCGAGAGGACCTCAAGCTCTCTGCGCTGGCTCTGTCGGGTCTCATCAATCAAAAGTCGAAGGACTGGATCGAGTTGTACGACTTCAAGCCTCTTTCTGCGGAGGCGAAGGGGGAAGTAATCCGGGAAGCCCAGGAGCGGGAGCGGCTGCGAAGAGAGAAGAACAAGCCTGTTCGGTCACGACAGCAGTCCGCTCAGCCGGAGATGGACAAAATCGCGTCTCCTGCAACCCAGCTGCGGTCAGCTGCTATGAAGACCGGTACCCCCGCTGTCGAAGAGAACGGAGAGAGTGGCGGCGGCCTGCCTGCTTCTCTTCCACGTATCCCGAGTGCGCCGCGACGAGATGAAGAACGAAGGCGGGGCACGCCTACCGGTCCACGCGAAGATCGTGGCAATGCCCCTGGAGCAACCGAAGCCAATTCTATACAGATCAAGGAGCCTCGCGTCGGCTCCCGGCGAGACCGCAAAGAAAGAGAGCGTGAGCGGGAACGGGAACGTGAACATGAGCGGGAAAAGCGATTGCGCGAGCGTGAGCAGAGAGACCGGGAGAGGGACCGTGAACGGGAGCGGGAACGAGATATACGTGACCGTGAGCACAATCGTGACAGAGAGCGGAGCCGGCGTGACAAGGACCGTCCGCGCGAGAAAGACCGAACGAAGGAGCGCCGAGAGGCCACTTCGGACATTGAGCGACGAGACGATGACCGGGCTCGAGGGCCGAGATCCAAGGGTGGTGAGTCGGTACCGGGGACTCCACGAGGCAAGAGAGAGGGCCGAAGCGCGTCGTCGACGAAAATCGAAGACAGAATCGGCGGTGGCCGTAAGCGGGATGAGGAGAGACGAAAAGAGCAAGATCAACAATCGTCTCAGAAGTCTCAGCAGCAGCCACAACAACAACAAGTCCAGTCACAGCCACAGGCCCTGCCACAGCAGCCATCGCAATCTCGTGGTCGCCGTGGCGGTGGCAGATATGCTGAACGTGACCGTGAAAGGGAGCGAGAGCGAGAGCTTCGTGATAGAGACCGCGAGCGCGACCGAGAGCGAGAACAGAGAGACCGCGAGCGGGAGCGACGAGCAGATGAGAAGCGCCGTCAGGCTCCTCCGCCGCCTCCGCCACCTCCACCATCCAGTGGAGGGAATAGCTCAAATAGCGGAGGAGGAGGAGGAGGCAGAAGACGGCGAGACGACTTCCGGGACCGTGATCGCGACCGGGAGAGAGAAAGAGACAGGGACTATGGCCGCCGTGTGGTAAGTGGGGCGAACTCAATTGAACCTAGCCGAAAGCATGAGCGGTCGGGTAATGAAGAAGATGCACCTGGGAAGAGACGGCGCACGAGGAGATAAACTGTCTGTGTATTTTTATTAATATATTTATACGATTAACGGGTATAATTTTTGATTACAGTATAAGCACTCAAGCAAAGTGCAATTCCATAGAAGGACTAACGGTTTGCTTGTCGAAACATGCTACGCAGATTAAAGCTATCAACTGCTTTTATTTCTATATGCAATCTCCAAAGTATGGATATAATCGAAATCAATAACAAAATGCTTCTCCATCAACTGAGGGACATCTGCTTTATGACAGCAGCAGCCGACGATAAACTTCGGGTACTATCTGTTGAAACGTATGCCAAATCGGTCTTGTTTGGTCTTGGCTTCGACACATTTGTTGATGTGTTAGGAGAAGGTTTCGAGGAAAGAATTGACTGGGATTGGCAGCCTGGATCGGCTACGAGGAAAGAAAGAAGACATCAAGGGGGGAAATGCTTCCCTATTTATACTTTCTGTTTAGGCAGGCCGTGCATTTAAGGTTACAGTAGCAGTTAAGCTAACGCCACCAATAATGGTAACAGCGACAGATAATACCATGGTAGTACATTGGCTGTTGAGTTGAGAACAGAATGCTAGGCCCCAAAGGATATATATGGCGCTCGAGGGCTGGCAACATTCAATTTTGCCAGTTGAATTCTATTCTATGCAAAAAAGAAATACCAATTTTGTCAAAAAGACGGAGGAATTGAAGATGATGATTACGAGAAAGGCTGTCAAAAGAGCCAAGGGATTGCCGCCGAAAGGCTAAACAGACTAAAAGCTCTCAACTGCTTTTTATTCATATAACATAATAAGTACCTATTATAAGTTCAAAAAAAAAAATAACACCCTAAGTATGAAAGACCTCGGTGGAAACAGCATTCACTTGAAAGTAGTTGATCTTTTTGCAATAATAATGGGTTTCGCCTTTCCCTGAACTGAGAGGCGATACGCATTGGAAACAATGGCAGCAGCCTGTACTAAACTCCAGGGTGCATGCTAATCGATTGGAATATGACGGGAAATGTCAAAAATTGGGCCTTACAGCTTTAAGGATCGGTGGCCCTAGTCGGGCCACGAGGAAGAAAAGAGAGCATTAACGGGGGAGTTTCTACCCTTTTTATAATTTTCTATCAAAGGGGGCCGCAAGAGGGAAAGGGGGGCCATGGAGGTTTACATCAGTAGACTCGTCACATTTAGCCTTATCAACACAAGGTATGTCGATAGATCACTACACAATCGGCAACTGGGCAAACAATCTGTAGATCAGAGGGGTAAGCGTTACATTTTTGGTAATGCGACAGAAATCTGGCCGTTTAGATACACTAGTAGAATGCTTATCAATAGACGAGTTATAAAACCTGCGTACCCAGATAAGTCAACAATCCTCGTAGTACAATGCTTTTACTAGATTCAATTGCTACATGATTTAGAGAGCTCATTTCAGCTATTCTATTTGATTATATTCAAGTTCCGAGGAACCAGTCTCTAACTGATTCGTACTAGCACCGGTACCAGTTATAGTCAATTGCGTTCATGAGATATCAGGCACTTGAAGAGTCAAGGGTGTAAAGCTCATAACCCATTCATCCTTTATAACGGTCATTCATATCGGTAAGCTGTAGCACTACGGGTTATATCATGACAGGAGCTACAGGCTCAAAATACACCAACAATACAGGCAGTAAATGCCATGCTATTCCCCCCACTTGGCTTGCTTACTATGCAATTGACCAATAAAAATCACCTCCTACCTTTAATACAGGGAAGCACTCAAATCAGCACAGAATTGACTGGAGCCATCATACATACTACGGTATTACCGGTACAGCCCAGTCTACACAGCCTTATGTCATTGACCACCACCACATACCCTGCAATGCACTACGTCACTTATCACATCACATGTACAATACACAATGTATATATATCTATAGAAAAATATAGATCAGAGGTGCCCATTAAATAGCCTCCGTTCTAGCAGTAGTTATGGGATTATAACGGTGGTCTTCCCGGGGGGTTCAAGGTGAAGCTTGTTGCGCGGTACTCCGCACCACCCTCCTTGTCTTGGAACCCAAACGGCACGCCCCCTTTTTCCTCGAATCGTATGTTCGGACCCAGGGGCTGACGACAACAGAGAGCGAAGAAACGAAGCCGCTGCCTGAGGAGTAGAACCCCCCGTGTGTGACCTACTATATGGCGGAGGCATCGACATCTACCAAGCCCATTGACATCGTGCGCCCGACGCGGGCGCACACAGCCCTGGCGCTAAGCGGCAGCAAACACCACTCGGTGCTGTTTGGGGACGCCCTGTCGTCGTCGCCGCGAGAGCAACACGACGCGCCGCTGCCGCTGCCGGACCGGCAGCTCAGCGCGAGCCCGGGGCTCGGGCGCGTGGTCAACAGCGGGTGGCTGTACAAACGCAACCGCGCCAAGCAATGGAGCCGGCGATGGTTCGTGCTGCGCGATTACCAGCTCGTTTACTACAAAGACGAGCACGAATACAAGGTCGAGGGAATCATTCCGACAGCGGAGATCCTCACCGTAGCAATGGTTGCTGACCCGCACCGGCCGAACCGCATTGTGCTGTACACGTCCAAGGCCAATGTGCACCTGCGCGCCGACAATGCGCCTGATGCGCAGAACTGGTGCGACGTCATTCGGCAGACGGCCGATGAGGCGGTCGAGTCGACGCTGAGCTCGTCTTTCAAGCGCATGTCGGTGCTCGACAACAACAAGGGCGAGCCGTTCACCATGCGCACAGTGAAACCCCGGTCGCCGCTCGAGCCGCATGAGCCGCTCGAGGGCATCTCGTTCCCCAAGAACTTTGAGATGCCCCCGCCGGTGCCCCCGGGCATGGCGAGCCCGCTCAGTGGGACGCACTCGTTTACTGACGACATGGTCTCTTCGTGGGCCTCGGACCAGGCGCTGTCGCGCAGCGCCGGATCGAGCAGTGGCGCCCACGCCGCTGCTCCCGTAGGCACCGCCGCCGCCACTACAACAGCCGCACCCGCCGCAGCAGCAGCATCGGCCCCAGTGAGTAGTGCCACCGCAGGCGCCGCCACCAAAGCGGCTCAACAACACCACCAGCCGCATGCGACATCGCCACTTGTGACTTCGCCGCCCACTGCATATACACATACACATGCACCGCCACAGCACCGCTCGTCTACATGCGACTTTGAAGACGAGAAAATTGTGAAAAAAGGATATTTATTGCGTCTGCGCCGGAGATACAACCAGTGGAAGCGCAAATGGGTCGTACTGACGACGCACCGGGTGCTCTTTTACAAGTCTCAAAAACATGGCACGCCGCTTAAAATCATTGACATGCATGATATCATTGATGTCGCCGACATCGACCCACTCTCCAAGTCCAAAAAGTTCTGCTTCCAAATAATCACGGCGCACAAGCGCCTGCGCTTCTGCTGCGAATCTGAGGAAGACCTCACCAGCTGGCTAGCCTCGCTCGTGACGATTGTGCGAAAACACCAAAAATCTGATGATAGTAACGACTTTATAACTTCCCCGCCCGCCTAATAGATTAATCTTTCCCGAGTCTCCTGCTCCTCTATTTTGAAGCGTCATTCATTAGCCATTCCTTCGTTTGAATCTCCTGCTCCAATTGTCGCCGTCCACTTGAAGCGTCATTCATTAACCATTGTTTGAACCTCTTGCTCCAATTGTCGCCGTCCATTTTGAAGCGTCATTCATTAACCATTGTTTGAATCTCCTGCTCTAATTGTCGCCGTCCATTTTGAAGCGTCATTCGTTGCTTCGATTATTATGCGTTGCCGTCTTTGCTTTGAAGCAACACTCCTTGCTTATTGTCCTTTGCCGTTCTTGCTTCGATCACCCTTGCTTCAATTATTATCCTTTGAAGCAATTGTCGTCCGTTGAAGTAACTGTACTTTGTTGTTGTCCATTGAAGCAGTTCGTCCATTGAGGCAATTAGTCCTATGAAGCAATTCGTCCATTGAGGCAATTAGTCCTATGAGGCAATTAATCCTATGAGGCAATTCGTCCTTTGAAGCGATTACCCTTGTAAGCATCCACCGCTGTAACGTTCACCGCTCAGGGTGTAGCGGCAATTCGTTTTTGAAGCGATTACCCTTATAAGCATCCACCGCTGTAACGTCCACCGCTCAGGGTGTAAACCAAAGATAAGGTGATAAGGGGGCCGTGCTGAGATGTGCTTACCGTAAGCACATCCGAGTCTGAATTTCATGCTTAGTTCATCTGATCGACAACGGAAGCCTCCAGACCCTGATTCACAGATATGCGGTAAGGACACGCAAGAGCAAGAGCCAATTGCCAAGCCCCAACTATGCGCTTCTACTAATCAAGTAATTGGAAAACCAATTGCAGGGAATGGAGTAGCCCCCAATGGTATGGGAAAAGGGAGATGGCGGAACTTCCGGAGGGCCCAAGTCCCAACAACAAAAACAAAACGACACATTTTCACGTTCACACTCACGACACTCATTTTTGCGGTTGTTTGAATTGATTAAATGGGGTCTACGTTGAAAAAGCGGGACGGGGACGTTTCTACAGACGACCTAGGCCGGAGCAAGGGATCCTTTATGAACCTGACGACTTCGGCGCTTTCAGGCGTGTTTGGGTCGCAAGTATCGCTCGCAGAGCTCAATGGCGACGTTGCATCGGTGGGCCCCTCGCGGCGCAGCTCGGCCACGAACCTCTACGGGACCTCAGTAGACCAGGCGGAGATCCAGCGCCCGCCAACAAGAAAGGACAGCGAGCCACATAACCACACGGTGCCCGCCATGTCGTCAGGATTGGTGCCGGTGTCGCTGTTTGCCCTGGCGGTGCGAGTCTCTGCGCTGTTTGTGTTTGGTGTTGCGTACGGTCAATTGTCGCGACACCTGCACGATAATCACCAGGTCACGTCATATACGCTCGACATTGACCAGACGGGGGCGTTTTCGCTGCTGTGGGGGTCCCAGGGCATTGTGCTGGGTTTCCTGCTGCCGTTCCTCGACTGGATGTACCCAGAAAATAGAAAATGGCGCCACGGTAAGGGCGGTGCTGATTGGAGTTCCATCATTCGTGCGGTTGGTGCATTCATGGGCGTCGCGTATGGCATTAGAAAGCTGTCGTGGACTTCGACGCTACAGGCGGCGTTCTACTGGGGCATGGTTAACCCGTGCCTGTGGTTTATTCTAGACTCTACCCGCAACGGGTTCATTCTTTCGTGTCTTGTGGCCATTGTGGGAAGCACGGTGTTTGCCATTGTGTTTCCGGGACACCTACCGGCCGCAGAGCTTAGCGAGTCGTATGTGTCGGTCATTGTGTGGATCGCCAGCGTCTTCTTCTGCTGCTCCATATGCTTTGGTAACATTGGCCGGCGTCTGCTCGCATTTGACGAGACAGTTGACTCTGAATAATGGTTATATATTTATTTTGCCTCCCTAATATATTGACACTCTTTAATAGAACCTATTAATTAGCTATTATTGATAATAACCCCCCGTAGTAGTCTACAGGAAGCCAATTGGCTAATAGATAGGGCATAAAGACGAATAATGATGGTATCTTTTGACCTAAGAACAACTGATCATATGAAGGATTATTAATGCGCCATTGTATCTATGCCTAAAGAATCTAGCTCGATACGGACCTTCCGCTTCATCTAAACGGGGATCGATCAATGAATTGGTGAAATTTTACGATTAATGTATCTATGTAAGAAGAATCTCACTTAATGGCATAGGACCCTCCGCGAAGCGGAGCCACGGGGGGTTTGGGGGGCTGGCCCCCAAGGTGCCCCCCGGAAGCAATAGGTCATTAACAGTCATAGTCTATGTACAGGCTAAAATCGGCGTAGTTTATAGGCCTTGAAGGAGCGATAAGGCAGGCGCCACTCCTGCTTTTTAAGCCCCCGGTTCGTCACGTCAAAGTTGTGCTTCTCCAGCTTCTCAAGATAGAGAACAACGGGAATGGCGTTCATGGCGGGGACAAACATGGCGTCTGGGATAGAGCCTTTCAAAGTCTCGCGGAGGTTGTCCAGCAGTGTTCGAGCCGAGATGATGTGGTCATTAGCCCGCGTGGCCGTCTCGTACACGACCTCGGAGACCCCAGGGTGCAAGTGCTCGGCGTTGCCCCGGAAGTAGTTGAGCACCGCCTCCTGGCTCACGCCGTGGCGCGTCATCATGTCTACTGGAAGAGCCACGAAGTCTTTGTGTCGTGCAAAGTACTCGAACCCGCGAAGAAACGTAGCAATGCCGGTGGCCTGGCCAATGTGCGCCATGATAGTATCCACCTGCTCTATCAGCGGCGGGTGCTCGTTGAGGAACTCCGTGACCTTAGGCGATACGCTATATAGTGCTTCCTGGGTCAGGTAATTGAGCTGAGAGTAGGTGCCCTCGCCGTAGGATGCCATTGCGTCGACATTACGGAACGGAGGGTTCGATGCATAAGTCTCCCGTGTTTGCAGCAGGGTAATCAAAAACCGCTTGGACAGCTGGATCTTGTCGTTGAGCGCAGCACTGCCTAGTAGCACGGCCACCGGCTCGGCAGGGACCGACTTGAGTGAGATGAGGCTCGGCGAAAGCGCTTTCTGGACGACGGACTTCCAGAACTCAATCTTCATCTTGGCGAACTCAACGCGGCTCGCGCTGTCCACAGCCCGGGCCGTCTCCAGGTTGAACGCTCTGACGGCGATGAATGCGTCCCGCGCTTTGGCGGGAATATAGCTCCGAAGGACGTAGGACGAGCGGTCCTGCTCGCTTAACAGCTTGATGCATTGGTCGCGGGCGCTCTCGACGGTCAAGGCGGTTTCGGTCGAATACCATCTCCGCGATACCACAGTCCTCAGCCCTGATCGGATCATTTCTTTGGCCAATCAGTGCTGGATCAAATCGGTTTGTCGCCGTGACAGCAAGAAATTTCGCTACAGCCGTGCCATGCGGCTCTCCTCCCCCCGTTATTACCGGTAATCTACGTCTTGTACCCTTTTATTCAAAGAATCTACGTGTATTTCTATTTACGGTTAGCTATATGTACAGATGTAATTCTTTTTCTCCCTAGGAGTTCAGTCAGGATGATTATTGCGCGTGAATTGGTCTTGTTACAGTATATAGAAGGCCCTTGAGTGCGCAAATATCGACCCATTGATCTTGATCCATTGATACAAGCTGCGACTATTTTATCCTGCTAGCCATCTTTATTCATGCGATCTCAAGAGCTGTAGCTTATCGTAGATTCGTAACTATCTTATTGCTAATACGTTAGTAACAATGACTTATAAAGATGATTAGTTCCAAGAGCATTGAGTATCAGTGGTATCATTCTGCGGTACTCAACGTAGCAATATAGGTGAGATATATTTACCTACTATACTCTATATATATATATATGGCATTTCAGGCAAATTGAGCGGGCCGGACATAATACGTGATCTACAACGTACATTATGTCCACTGTCACATTACCAACTTCCATATGTCAGCAACTAGCCGAGGAAAAAGATACCCTCTAAAGTGCATAAATCTAACTACGATTGAGTTTAGTATTTATCAGGTTGCCAACAATTGAGTGTAGTCTATACCTTTCAACAATGTGTGAAAGATTGCTATACCCAGTGGGTTTCCGTGGCCATTGGCAACGACCCCCCCCCCTTATTTTGGCTACCGTTAAACTACGTACCTTCACCTGCTAATAAAGCAGAGCCCACAGTGGAAATAACACCATGCTCAACCAGGCATTTCGATGCTCCTGCCCGTAAACCTATGTAACTTACGCGCCTAGGGGTGCTGAAAAGAGAAGCTCCTGCCGGAAAAGGTCCGTCGAGGCCCGTCGAAAGTGACGGAAAATTCCATCGGATGCCCCACCATATAAAACGCATCCCGGACGCAACGACCTTCGATTCGCACACAGAATAGCATGGCAAATCCACGAGTGTTCTTTGACATTGCAATTGGCGGCGGCAAGCCCCAGCGCGTCTACTTCGAGCTGTTCAAAGACGCCGCCCCCAAGACGGCGGAGAACTTCCGAGCCCTGTGCACCGGCGAAAAGGGCATGGGCAAGCTCGGAAAGCCCCTCCACTATAAGGGCTCGCAGTTCCACCGGGTCATCAAGAACTTCATGATCCAGGGCGGCGATTTCACCTCGGGCGACGGCCGTGGCGGTGAGTCGATCTACGGCGAGAAGTTCGAGGATGAGCCGTTCACCCTCAAACACGAGAGGCCGTTCCTACTTTCCATGGCCAACGCCGGGCCAAACACCAACGGATCGCAGTTCTTCGTGACTACCGTGAACACCCCCCATCTCGACGGCAAGCACGTAGTGTTTGGTCGGGTCATTTCCGGCAAGAGCATCATCCGAGCCGTCGAGAACACCCCAACCGACTCGGGCGATCGACCACTAGAGCCGGCCGTCATCGTCGACTGTGGTGAGCTCGATGCGTCCGAGTCGATCCCAGAGAAGGCAGACGACGGGACCGGCGACAAATACGAGGACTATCCGGATGATGAGGAGGAGGCAGTCAAGTCCCCGGAGAGCGGACTTGCTGCGGCTAACGAGATCAAGGCAATTGCTACCAAGCTGTTCAAGGAGGCTGCTGGTGACCCAGAGAAGAAGTTCCTTGCGTTGGATAAGTACCGAAAGTCGCTACGGTACGCTAACGAGCTGATTCCTAACGAGGAGCAGCACCCGGAAACCTACAAAGAGTTTGTCAAGCTGAGAATCTCGCTCAACCTCAACATCGCGCTGCTGGCGCTCCAGGTCGGTCAGTACGAGGATGCCATCAAGGCCTCTACCTTCGCCCTGGGAATTGAGTCTATCAACGACCAGGAGAAAGCCAAGGCTCTGTTCCGACGAGGTAGCGCCTACGGTAAGAACAAGAACGACGAGGGTGCCATTGCAGATCTGGAAGAGGCGCTCAAGTTGGTACCAGGCGATCTGGCTATTTCCAGAGAGCTCAACAACTGCAACGCGCGATTGCAGAAGAAGCGACAGAGCGAAAAGGCCGCTTACTCCAAGTTCTTCTCGTAAGTGCCCAAAATGTATTTAATAGAATCCTCGATTTGCATACTGGTCCCCCCAAATCCCCCCTGGGGGGCTGCGCTCCGCGGAGTTCTTCTGCTCCCTCCAAACTCCTCCGCGAAGCGGAGCTAGGGCGGTTTGGGGGCTGGCCCCCAAGTCAATTGAAGCCGAATGTTCATGGGGGGACCAGTCCCCCCAAACCCCCCTGGGACTCCGCTTCGCGGATTTACTGTTGTGGACAACTCGTATTGAAAATGGCTTATTGCAGGAGAGCCCGGTTCATTAGGTAGTGCGACTCAAGCCGCACGCCGCACTGTGTTGCATTTTGAGACATCCACTGTACGGTCTAACGTTCAACCAACAGCTCCATCTCCAGGTAGAAAAAGGTATCGGAGACCTACTTTTCACGGCGCACAATTACCTTGCAGCCTGCGTTCTATAGCCTGGTGGGGCTGTCTCTCCGAGTCTCGTACCTGAGGTACATCCACATGATGCAATGACCAGCCATCTCAATATTCTGCATCGCAATCCTGTACATGTACCCAGGTGCCACATAAGCTTGACGTTTCCAAAAGACTGGAAATTGATTCTACTCTTTTAATATTAGTACCAAGACAGCTATGGGTGGTTTTCGCCAATTTATTTGAGTTGCGAATATCTAGGGAAACGCCGATCGCTTGGGTCACACTCGTATATTATATTCCGGCAGAGTCTATCACTACTGTAAAGTACAGAGGAAGCGGATATCCTGCATGGGCGTACGTAGCCCACGAGATATTCGCACGCATATGTCGCTGTGCGAGTGGATTAATTGCTAGTGCAGAGTATATATGGAGTAGGGATCCCTGAAAAAATTTGGCTCTTTTGCTTCCCTTCCCCCTGTTTTGCAGCTATTCCACGATGGGGTTCTCTCAGTACTATCCCAGCTACCTGGTTCGTAAGTGATTCTTGAATGACTTGGGCATTGGCTAACAATTGCGTATAGCACGGAGGCCTATTCACCATCGGCACACTATAGCTTTCTTCCTGCTGCTGTCAGTGCTGCTGATGGTTATTCTCGTTTCAGGGTGTATTTCTACCGCCGCTCAGGGACCAAATATTTATGCCGTCGAACTCAAATACGACTCGTTCGGCACTGACCAAGATAAGGGTTCTGGTATTATCAACACTGGGGCTTACCAGGCTCTCAATTCATATGCCAACACCACGGACCTCAAGCTGCACATTAACTACTTTGGCCTCTGCTCGACTTCATCTGTCAATGGCAAGAACGAGACCGGATGGTTTTGCTCCAACGACATTAACGCACACGCGAACCGGTACAACCAGTCGAGTGACGACCCATTGAATCTCCTTTACGCCGGCTTCCAGCTTAAGAACCACGTAATTTCGCCGTGGCTGCTAGTTATCTCCACCTGTCTCACTTTCTTCAGTATGGTCACCATGATCATTACGAAGACTGCACAGTCCTACGCATTCGGCCTTGCGACTCTCCTCTGTGTGCTGGCATTTGTGTTCTCGCTGATGGGAATGGTGTGGCAGCAGACGGCAACTAACGCGGCAGTTCAGCTAGCAATTGCCTTTTCGAACCAGGCGATCCAGGGTACCATAGGAGTCAGCACTGCGGGCCTGGGGTGGGTTACTGCGCTCTTCCTAAGCATGTGCGCAGTCGGGCTGGTCATTATTTTCTACACTGAAAAGACAATTGAGTATGAGACTGGCGAGGCGTATCACTCGACCCCAGGGATCCCCAAGCACGAGCCCGACATGATGCATAGCCACCATGGTCTACCAACGACTCTCCCATATTGAAATGACCTGCGATGATAAAAAACTAAATGATTTACTGCTACAGTACAGTACTGTAATGACACTGGGTAGGGAAATTGTTCCCTAGGACTTACCGAATGCGGCTACTGGGATTTATTGAATGGACTACCGTTTCGGTACTAGGATTTACTGCATGAGTTAATGATAATTGGATGTTACTCTCATTTGAATAGTTTGGACCTTATAATCCAAGAATAGACTTGTTTTCGTTCCACTTCAGTAAGCCTAAGGTAATTGCTATGAAGTATTAATGCCAATTGATAGACCGGTATAAGAAAGTGAAGCATTGCTTTGCTTGATCTGGTCTCGTTAATAGGCACATTTGGAGCGGTTATAATCTCTCGCAACAACTTTGTCACGAACTCCCGAAACGCATGGCAAGCTTTTGCAACAACATGTAACAAGTGTTACAAACAGCTGTAACAATATGTAACAAACTCCCAACCCATGCTTAATCGCCTTCTTACTGCAAGAGAACAGAGTACTCGTGTGTTTAAGTAAAAGGCTATTCTGTCCATTGATCGCCAAAAGCTTGTATATCTGCAAAATACCATCCAACTACAAATGGATTATGTAAAAATGTGCAGCGCTCTATACTATTTTTATTGATGATGATGATGGTGATGGGTGATATGAAGTTGATGCGAAGTGAGTGAAGGTGATGTGAAATCCCGATATCAAATCACCATCTCGAAAAATTTACCATGAACCCCGGCGGAGGAAAACGCAATAAAGCGCCCATGATGATACCTGGACAAGGAGGTGCGCCTCCTTTCTACGGGTTCATGGGACAGCCGTTGATGATGATGAATATGGCCCCAGCGCCCCCGGGATACGTTCAGACTAACGCCCCGCCTCCACCACCAGCCTCAGCAGCCCCTCCTCCTCCTCCCCCTCCTGCACAGCCAGTCAAAGTGGTCAGCCCGCTAGAGACTTATAGCATGCTGAGCATAGGAGAGGGCGTGCCGGTGGTGGATCCTGCATCCATTAAGGCGGTCCATATCTATGACTTTGATAACACGCTATTCAAGACGCCGCTGCCAAACCCTGATCTGTGGTCGACCTCGGCCATCAGCATCCTGGAAAGCCTCCACGGACTCCATAAAGGTGGATGGTGGTCTGATCCACGGTTTCTGCGAGGAACGGGTGACGGGTATGAGACTGAGAGAGCCAGAGCATGGGATGGCTGGTGGAACGACGAAGTCGTGCAGCTGGCTAGATTGTCTATACGGGAAGAAAATACCCTGACTGTTGTGCTTAGCGGACGACGCTACGGTCAGTTTAGTACCATTATCCCCGATATGTTGGCGGCCAAGGGGTTGCATGTGCATGGCGCTATTATGCGCCGCGAGGAGAATTCCAACAAGGACGACTCGACGCTACAATTCAAGAATCGAGTTATCACGGATATTATCCATTACTTTCAGAATGCAGTGAGCCTGACTATCTACGAGGACCGGCCGAAGCAGGCTGCTGGATTCCGCAAAATCGTGAAGCGGTGGGCTGAAAAGTTCCGGCCCGAGCTCTTCTTTGACGTCATTGAAGTTTACGAACCGCACAAGTACCTTAATCCGCTGAGGGAGAGGGACTTGATTGTGGCTGCTCTGGAAGAGCATAACCAGGCCTCGGAGCGCGGGGAGCTGGAAGCGGACATTCGCTACTCCAAGGTTAAGCTGTTTAGAGATCGCGGCGTAGCTGGATACCTGCTGGACCGGCCATCGCGGGCTCGGGTGCTTTCGTTGCTTTCAAAGTTCCCTAACACCCCGGGGTCGACCAAGCCTGCTGCTCCCGTTAATGGGAATAACAACTACCGTTATGAGGGGGATGTCATTTCGGTCAACTCGCGGGGTCCACTGCCGGAAGAGCTACTAGCAGAGGTTGGGCCAGTGGGTACGGTTGTCAAGTGGAAGGCTACGCATGTGGGCAAGGTCGACGGCAAGATCTGGGCGGCCAAGGTTGAGCCACTGGATCCCATCGCTAACCCGCGCACTGAGCATAAGTTCCCGCTCGTAGTGTTGGTGATGAAGCGCAAGACGAACCCGACTGAGGTTGACCATATCAAGGACTGGGCGCCCCTGCGCGAGCCGGTAGAACTAACCACTAGAATTGGCGAAAAAACACAACTGCGGATGAATACTGTACCTAGAGGCAAGGCGGATTAATTCATGTTCCTACCTTGTCCTCTTAAGATTTGTTGACTGTCATGGTACTTTGCAACAAGTCCCCATCACAGAGCTTCAGCAATTGCTCCCAGCTGTTTAGTGATGAAAGAATGGCTTGATGGCGAGCAATTGAGCTCAATGTGACTGAAGAAACCTCTTGACAAGGGGGTTCATATGCTGTAGAGTGATTCTTGTCTTAACCTTCTCAACTTCCTTAACATAGAAGAATAGACGTCCATGCTAAGTACCAAGTACATGATTCATTAGTATGACAGAGCAATTCTACTGATCCGATTCTGATGAGGTATTCTCCACTCTCTCGGAAACACTCACAGAGTTCACTCATTTCTTAAAAAGGTATTACAATCTACAAAGCTATTCTACATCCACTGGTACCGGTAATATAAGTGAAACCTGGAAATGACCATTGATACTTGATTTTGCTCCAAATCAAAGAACAGGCATAAGACGGAGATAAGACTACCGGGTAGTAACTACTCCGCGCAGCGGAGCTACGGGGGGTCTGGGGGGCTGGGCCCCCCAGGAGGATCAATTGCCGGCTATCATAATTCTACTTTCAATTCTTTTTTTTAGCTTAAAGAAGAGTGAATAGGCTACAATATGTACATGATAAGATTGACATGAATAATAGATGCGCTACGATATGCCACTACCGGTAGCAGGTATACGGTTCATAAATAAAGCACAGAAGGCAATTGGTCCTATGATGACAATAACACTGGTTTACTAAAGTCAATTACCTCTTTCGAAGAATACAAATACTGTCTGTAGGGCCTCTCTACTTCCAGTACCGGAACCAGGAGTGTCGACGGCCATTTCCAGTGAGGAAACGGAGGACGCGACGCGTTCAGCGCGGTCCACCACACCGAAGAAAAACGAACGGCAATTCAACCCCACGACACCCCCGAGATGAAAGCAAAGGCGCTTTCAGTGTTCTGGCACCTGGAGCAGCAGGCGATATACAATGCGAAGCATAACCAGCCAGAGCTGCAACCGATATACTCGGCGGACTTCCAGCCCGGCAAAGGCGGGCGGCTCGCAACAGCGGGTGGAGACAACAAGGTGCGCCTGTGGAGGCTCGAGTACCGAGGTGACGAGGTGAGCGGCGTTCAGTACCTATCGACGCTGTCGCGGCACACACAGGCGGTCAATGTCGTGCGGTTCGACCACCGCGGGCACACGCTGGCGTCGGCAGGGGACGACGGCACCATTGCGCTGTGGGAGCTCAGCGACACGGTGCTGGGCACAACCAAGCGACATAGCGACTTCGCGGACCCCGACGCTGCAGAAGACGTAGAATCGTGGCTGGTGCGGCGCCAGATGCGCATAGGCGGCAGCGACACGGACAAGAGCGACGTGTATGACCTCGCGTGGTCGCCGGACGACCGGTTCATCATCGCCGGGTCTATGGACAATGTCGCGCGCATCTTTGACGCCAAGACGGGCAATTGTATCCGGCAGCTGGCGGAACACTCGTTTTACGTCCAGGGCGTCGCATGGGACCCGCTGAACGAGTACCTGGCGACACAGTCCTCGGACCGATCAGTGCACATATACACCCTCAAGGCAAAGAACGACCAGTTTGCGCTGCACAGCGAACGGCCTTTCACCATGTCGCGGGCCGAGGTGCCGAGCCGGAGGTTCTCTTCATCTTCTTCGAACTCGGGGTCGCCGCTGATCCCGCCGCACAATGACAACAAGCCGTGGTCTCCTCCAGTGTTCACTACGACTCCGACACCAGGGACACCAGCAAGCCACCAGTCCTCGATGAACCCGCCGCCGCCGGTGTCGGTCAAGACTCACTCGCGCAAGTCGTCGTTTTCGAGCACCGGCAGCGCCGCCAGCAGCAGTGCGGCGGGTGCGGCTCATGGGGCTGGAGGACAGTCGCACGGCGCCGCATCAACTGCGGCGACGACGTCGTCCCTGACCAAGTCGGACTCGCCGAGCCCGGCGAGCATGCCGCTGCCGGCAGTTCGCCAGATCGACTCCCCCGGCACTCCGCTGCTCAATCTTAACAAAGGTCAGATGTCGTATATCAGCGAGTCATTTACGTCCTTCTTCCGCCGGCTGACCTTCTCGCCGGACGGCAGCCTGCTCTTCACGCCGTCGGGCCTGTTCAAGCACCAGGACGGCAGATCAGACGAGATTACGAACACTGTGTATATTTATTCGCGGGCCGGGTTAAACCGCCCGCCCGTGGCGCACCTTCCTGGGCTCAAGAAGCCCTCGCTCGCCGTCAAGTGTTCGCCGCTGCTGTACAAGCTGCGGGACGACCAAGAGCGCGCCAAACTCAGAACCAAACATATGGCCATTGACACGTCGGCTAGTACTGAGGGTAATGCCCCAGTGCCATTGCCAGAGTCAATTGCGTCGTCCTCAGGGGACCCGCTTCCACCGCCCCCACCGGTGAAAAAGACGCCCGTGTTCAAGCTCAGCTATCGCATGGTCTACGCCGTGGCGACTCAGGACTCGGTTATTGTTTATGACACGCAACACAATGCGCCATTGTGTATAGTATCGAATCTTCACTACGCGACATTTACAGACCTCGCGTGGTCGAGAGATGGTAATACGCTACTTATGACCTCTGCTGACGGCTTTTGTTCTGTCATTACATTTGCTGAGGGTGAATTGGGCGACGTTTATACTGGTAACTCGCCAGTGTCTACTCCAACGGCAACTACCAAAACGACCACGGCTGATGTGGAGGAGGCTACGGAGCCGGAACCAAAGAGTCTTACACCAGTAGTATCGCATGTTCCTCCAGTCATGGTCGGTGGTGGGTCGCCGTCGTCGCCGCGGGTGCAGCGAGCGCTCACTCCGAGCGCCGAAATCGCCGCGTCTCCCTTAGTTGAGCGGTCTCCTTCGATAGAACGGGCTACGGTGGCAGTGCCGGTTAAGCGCGAGTCGACGGTGGTTGATGCCAATGGACAGAAGCGACGTCGTATTGCGCCGCAGCTCGTGTCTTCTAATGTTAACGAAAGCAATAACAAGTAGCCTCTGCTAGTCTCTGCTGTAATGAATATTAACCTGTACTACCCAATTTATTTGACGCAATGATAATCTTGGCGAACCGCAATGTTAGATTATGTATGGATAACGTTTGCTACAAAGAAAGTCCATTGAATCCGTGTCCAATGCCCAGTCTCTTCGGCAGATGATCCCAAAAACATGCAAGATCCATCCCACTCACTACTCCTGAAAATGTCACACATAAGCTACTAATAAGGAAATAACCAAAAAATCCACATATCTTAACCTTCTTATTATATCAATTTCGCTACCATTGTATTCGAGGGAATTCCTAACGCTTACCCACAGTCCAGGGATAGCATCAATTGAGGGGCCGAGCCCCTCAAACTCCCCGTAGCTCCGCTTCGCGGAGGAGTGTAGCCCCAGGGAGAATTTAGAGCAAACCTGCACTATATATAATAGATAATGAATGGGGGAATGTGAATGGCAAGTCATGAATGGTGAATTATGAATGGTGAGTGGTAAATGGTTGATGATGGCATGAGCCGCATATGGTGCGGCATCCGACCGGCGTTGGGAGATGCTGTAAAAAAGTTCGAAATCATTCCGACGACGCCCACCAACCCTGCGGTATTTGCGCCAGATTTGACACTTTCAAGGCACTAGAGGAGACGCGCTATGGGCTGGAAGCAGAAGCAGAAGCGGGAGAAGCAGAAGCAGAAGCGGGAGAAGCAAGAGAAGAAGACCCTGCTAAACGCGCTGTCATCGCGGATCGAGAAGCCGAAAAAGAAGAAGTCTCCGGAGCTGGCGACAAATGCATTATTCCAGGCGATCTCGGGCATTCCTCGCAAGAAGGAGGACAAGCAGGATGATAAAAAGCCCGAGGTAGCAAAGCTCATACCGACTGCGCCCAAAAGGATGCGCCAAAAGGAATTTAAGCCACGAAAGGACGAGGACAGAAAGTCGCGAAAGGACAGTGATAAGAAGCCGCGCAAAGACGAAGATCACAAGAACTCCAGGCGCCATGAAAGCGCCGACGAGTCGAGCGGCGTAGGTCATTCCAATGCTGGCGTCGAAAAGCCACCGCACGCGGCTCAACGCCAGATCAAGAATACTAACCGAAATGCCGAGCCGCAGCGATACGACTCGTACGAACCGCACAATAATCAAACTAACCACAATAACTACGCTACGAGCGAAGAAATGCGCAACCAGTTTTCAATAAAGAATGCGGCCATGCCTCCCATAGTCGTTATTGAGAATTTGGAGACGGGAACTAGCGCCGAAGACGTGCGTATCATCATGGAGGAGATTGGATACGTAGTGGACTGCCGTGCGACCGAAGAGATGGATCGATCTGTGACTGCTGAGGTGGTCTTTGAAAATTCGCTACACACGCATGAAGCAGTCAAGCAGTTCCACGGATCGTACGCTGACGGACGGCTGGTGCGCGCCTATGTCAGCAAGGTCCATCGCATTCAGAGATCCCGCGCGGACAGGGTCACTCAGGGACCTCACTATGTGCAGGGCTGGCAGGGTCCGCCATTGTATAGCGACCTTGTACAGCGGCGCACGCGGCCTATTCTGCGGCAATAGCTAACAAGATAGTACCAGTAATAAAAAGAGTATTTATTTGTCTATTACCCATATTCATCTCTATTGAATTTCGTAGGGGGGGGGGGGGGGTTATATATGGTCACCCTTATTATCATCCGCTTAGACCATCTACGTTGGACCATCCATACTAGACTATCCATATTAGAGCTTGAAGCTATTGCTTTTCAATTGATAGTGAGCTCATTATGAAGGAAATAATAAATTAAATTGATAAAGAAGCACTGTCGAAGTCAAAGATGCGTATTTGATGGTTCTATTCAACCACCAGGTACATAGCATTGAAATTCAAAGAACAAACCGTACAAAATTAAGTTGATACCAGTAGAATTTCGACACAGATCTATAATTGAAAACCTCCCCCTTTAATTAGTCCTTAGGAAATGCAACTCAACGATTGGAATCGAAGACAACTGTTTATGGAGTACTATACATTGTACTGTAGTTATATGGTACGCTACAGAGCCCAATTAGTTTGCGCAGTCCCGAGTAGACCAAATTGATCCCGTTCAAAGACACAACGGTTTGAAGTATTGGTCAATCGATCCAGTTCAAACACAGAACGACTTGAAATATTGGTCAATTGATCCAAATCACACAATGGTTGAAGTATTGGTCAATTGAATATATAAAAAAAATACTACAAGGTTTCGAGAAATCATAAAATTGAAGAGGTAAGGTAGTAGTACATGCTTGGCGGGTGTTAATTGTCTTTCTTCTGCTCGAGCTTCTTTCGGGCTCGCAGGATCATGTCCTGCTGCTGCCGTCGCAGCTGCTTCTGGCGCTCCTCGCGCGACTGCGACCACTGTGGCTTCTCCATGGGCTTCTCGAGATCTACGTCCTGATTCACATCGACGTCATACTTGGACACCAGGTTCGTGCTAGTGCTCGCCATCTTGTTTATGCTCGTCGAGGAGGCGGACGTGACCCGTATCTCGGGCACGAGGCCGCTCGCATGCGGCGGGTGCGGCAGGTCGCCGTGTTCCAGGAACCGGTTCACTGTCGTCTCGACCGAGCCAGTGCGCTCGAGGTCGTACCGGATCTGTTCCGGCGTCAGGTTGGGCCCCAGTGCCTGCACCACATCTATCATGGACTGGGTTACTGGGCGCCGGTAGTGCGTGGCCGGCTGTCCAGGCGGGACGGGCGTGCTTCGACTACCGCTGGCTCTGCCCTGCCCCTGGGTCGGCTGCTTCTGCGAGGATACGAACCACCGGAGTACGAAAAACGCAATCACAATCCCTACCAGAAACTGTATCATCGTTACAGTGTTGGGTTGCGTGGTGTGGTCCGGTCTCGTTTGGTCCCACTCCGTCGTCATGTAAACGCCATACCTCTATGATACCACCGTATGATGATACCACTACAAATGACTGTGAGCTATCACGGTACTGGTAGTAGAATGGTTGGTCAACTGGTATTGTAGCTATATATTATTAACCTCCTGATTACTAAATTTTAAATTACCAGATAATAGCTTGAGCTCGAACAGAGGGAGCAGCAGTGGTACATACTATGGTACTGTAGGTAAGACCCCGGGCATTTGCCTTGAAGAGCTATAAAGCCTCCGCACAGCTTAGGCTATATCTAGTCTAACCATCATATAATTGACTACCGGTATAACCACACTTAATAGTTCAAGTTCTTGACAGAAGATACTACAATTCCTTGATGCTATTGTCATAGCTGGCACGGGGGATATTGTATGTTTAATGCACAGTAAACACGTTTTATTTTTTTTACTTATAATCATACCTTAATTAGACAATAAGTTCCTTCCACAATTCGCAAATAATACTCTAAGATGCACACATATCAATTGATCTGTGATTGGTACGTTACATTGACAGATCCGCTCTTACACTACCAACATACGGTCTCGAAGAAGACAGTTGTATCCCACTTTAACTTGGCTACTTATGTATAGTTAAGCCTGGTAGATTGAACGCTTCTGAAAGAGAATGCTATTGCCAGACTGCTATCAAAAGAGCCATTAGACTGGCTTATCACCATATGAAATTTCAATAGCCTATTTCAATAGAGCTAATCAATCAAAAGCCGTTTTACCAGCTAAGCCCTCCGCGAAGCGGAGCTACGGGGAGTTTGAGGGGCTGGCCCCTCAAGAATATCGAGGCTCTGCACCTCTACGTGGTACTTGGGGGCACTATGCAAACAATTCAACGTAACCAGCGGTCCATTTGGATGGTAGAAGGTAAGAGGGATATATTAGTAGGAATAAATAAAAGCTAGTTGTTGAACTGCAGCTTGAACGCGTCGTCCTGGCGCTTGACACTATAAATAAAATCGACAATGGTGTCCGATTCGCGCACGGACTGGGCGACAAAATGCTTCTTGACAGCGGCTGCCAGCTCCTTCTTGGAGACACGATTCGTCGTGCGCTGCGAGGCAGTCCGCTTGCCCAGCGGACAGTGCAGCATCCACCCCGGATGGCTCTCCGCGCTCGGAGTCGACAACTTATTCTGCAGGCGGTACTTCCGCAGTGCTTCGATCGGTAAGCTCTCAAAGTCTAGCGGGTCTACGTGGACGTCGAGCAGGTCTTTATTGCCGTTCTGCGGGTTGATAGACTCCACAGGAATGCCGTTGATGCCTGTAACCTGGTCCTTTGGCGGAGGCTGGCTGGGAGTGTCCTTTGGACCCTTGGCACTCTTCCCCGTGCCACTCTTGGCGTTTACTGTTCGCGGAGCTGGCATTCTGTGGTCGTTTCTTTCGGTGAAGGATGGTTGTACAAGCCCAAGATGTCGGGTCTTTTCAGTGTCTCACTGCACCCCGATGCGGTTAACTTAATAGGCTAATTACTCCGGTGCGGCTCACATACCATGCATTCTCCGCGTAGCGGAGCCCACGGGGGAGGTTTGCCCAATACGCGCTTTTCCCGGCCTTTTCACAAGTCTTGAGAAGTCTTAAGAAAGTCTTACCACTCATACGAGATGGGTCCGGCTTCTCCGCAGTGGACACCCGGTCTTACCGTACCAGCAAGCTTGTCGGATCGGATAGGGACGCACGGCTGTGCAATCGCACCACCCCTGACCCCGCGCGCGGCATTGGAGGGGCTGGCGGGGTGGAACTGATTGACACCAGAGGTTGGACGATTGCCCCTAACACGGGGGGCTGATTATTGTTAATCACAAGACTAGGAAGGGGAGCAGCGCATGGGGCACATGTCTGCGTGGCATTGGCTCCACATTTAACCCGCCATTTACGATGGCGTTTGGGCTGATCGCGGGTATATAAGGGCGGGCTTTGGGAAGCAGTAGGTCGGTTCTGTATCGACAAGAGAGAGAGAGACCGAAAAATGGGCAATCCACTGGAGGAGTTTTTCCAGCACAGCGCGGTGAAGAAGGTTGCGGCCATTGTCGCGTATGTCGGCGTCATCCACACCACGGCGAAGTTCGTGCTGTGCCATGACGGCGGGCTAGACGTCGGGTTCACGCCTTTTACGATTGATGACCTCCATATTAACGTGTTCTGGAGATATCTCTTCTTCTTCCAGCTCTTCTTTGTCTTCCAGTTCTTCTCCAAGGATACCGCGGCCAGCGAGGCCGCCCACAACGGCACCTGGACCTACTTTGGCTGGGCGCTTTTCCAGAGCCTGTGGGCCTGGAGTTTCTCCAACGGCTGGTTCTGGTGGGCGTTTGTGTTTGCTGCGTTGCAGGTCGTAGCCACTGGCTGCTCCTTCGTCTACGGCAAGACCGCTTCTATCTCCCCCGTGTCGCGATGGTGGTTCATCCACTTTGCGTCCTCGTCACTGCCCGTCGCATGGTCGCACTATGTTTTCTGGTGGACCCTGTCGCTGGCCACTGACTGGACTGGCAACGTAGGCGAGATCCTGGGCCTCGTGTTTGTGTGGTGGTTCTTCCTGGCCCCGGCCTGGACGCTCAACCGACACCACGACTGGGGCACCGGCCTGGCGTTCACCTTCCTGGCCTGGGGCATCTACAAGGCCCACAAGGGCCACACCATTCTTGGCTGGTTCACCCTGGCCATTGCCATCCTCAACACCCTCTACACCTTCGTCGTCGGCTACCCAGACATTCCATCTGGTGCCGTCGAGCGAAGCGGCGAGAACGCGCCATTGCTTTCTGGCGAGGCTTAACTTCACTTCTCTAATACCTTTTACGTATA
The DNA here is from genome assembly GCF_965637985.1 of Blastobotrys vanleenenianus. NCBI lineage: Eukaryota > Fungi > Ascomycota > Dipodascomycetes > Dipodascales > Trichomonascaceae > Blastobotrys > Blastobotrys vanleenenianus. Next base: position 279,989 of record NW_027481879.1, on the reverse strand, counting down.
TCTAAACCCCAATTATGAATTATGATACTACTTTTCCCCTGGGGGGACTGGTCTCCCCATTGGTACCGCTGTTATTCGAGGGCCAGCCCTCGAGCTCCCGTAGCTCCGCTTCGCGGAGGTTTTCTAGGTTAATTGGCACCCTCAAGTACTAGTGGGGTATATTGACGTGCATTGCTGATCTAGTCCGGGTCATGCGTTGATCTTGGATTTTACCCCAGCATTCTTAAGGTAGGGATATGTACCTAGCCCCCAGGTGTTCTCCTACGTCAATCGACTTCATGCCCCCCTCATTGTATAATAATATTCGTAATTGCATCATCATCAATGGCCTTAGCTTCGCACTCCACAACTACTACAGCACCCTGTTTCAAAACAACTGAACCATTAGACGATCACTTCAACTATCTACTACTTAGTGTATACGAGTTTTCTGATCTTGTACTAACATTACATAGTAGTGACTTCAGATACAGTAGTAGTGTACGTACGCGCCTTTACGTAGGATATTATTCCAGGTGCATTGGAGGGGGCAGCGCAGTTCATCCGCATCTACTGTAATGTTACTTCGGAGTAATATTATTGAGTGAGGGGCATGCTCTTCTCAATTGAAATGTATCGTATTAAGCTGGCAGATCGTGTGATGTACCATCGATGTTGGGGAGTGCTCAAGGCGTTCACCATGATGGTACATGATAGGGGTACGTGATAGCGGTAAGGGTACTCTCATCATTTAGAATATTTATTATCACGGTAATCGGCGAATTGCCCTGGACGTGAATATATGTCACGTTTAGCGGAACTACAGCTGTCATGCTTTGTGAGTTACAACTCCTGGCCACTCAATGACGAGACTTTAACCACGTTAACTCCGCGAAGCGGAGCCACGGGGGTTCGGGGGCTGGCCCCCGAAATCAATCGACTCTCGTATTATCTTTGAGAATGGTAGGAACACTTTGATAGCTATTGATCAGCTCATCAGCGCAAACGAAATTATTATATTTTGCCATGTGCTGTTAAAGCCCTAGCCTTGTGAGGATGATTTCTTTGCTTGGCAATGGCGAAGCAGCTTCAAGCGATTTGAATGTTGATATTGTAAAGCAGAGAATACGCCGGGGGGATAAGTGCTACTGTGTACTATAGTACTACGAGGCGTAGGCTTGAGCCACTCAGGTACAGTTGTCTGCACGCCATTGACGGAATAAGTGGTAGGCTGCGTACAATAAACGGAAGAGGAAGAAAGCCTGTAATTAACGGAAGAAGTATTAGCCAATACTATTGATCTGATGTTACTTTGTTAGGGAACAGCTAGTGGAGAAGCCTCTGCTATCCAAAGATAAGCCAGGGACTGGAACAAGTACACAGAAGCTCGTCGAAGCGACACTCTACACGGTATTTTATTAACCATTAAGCCTTTTATTAACTATTAAGTCTTACCAGCGTGACAATTGTTATTGTTGTTCATTGTGCATGATACACGGTGGTATAACAACTGTCCTTACACACATTGAAATAGTCATCACTGTATACTCTTGTATCAACATTCTCCCTCCCTTAATTTGTCCCTAGCTACATTGATTGATTTAAGCTGTTGGTGAGATAGGAATAACGTGGATTTCAATTACGAGGTACTTGCAGTACCGTATACTGTTGAAACCGATAACAGAGATCAATTAGAAAAATAAATGAGCTCAATGAACCAAATAAGGTAAAATAGTTTGTAAAATATTGCCAACATAGAACAAGGCTGGATTATCAAATCGAAGTAAATATGGAAATACTACTACCAAGTAATACGTTGTACTACGGTAAGTACCGGTACACTTTAGTACCGGATAAGTGTGATCCATACTGTACCGTAAGCACCATGAACCCACGTACTACCACAAAATAACCAAGGAATAAAGCCCTTCCCGAGTATCTACTACTTCAATTGAATTATGCTATAGATAATGTTAAGCACTTCGGCCACTGTTAGTGACAACCAATCTCAGCTGGTGAAGCGACGGCGACCAATCTTAGTAGGTGAAGCGACGGCGTGGGGTGTGACAAAAGACCCAAAGCCACCACCACCCCCAATCGTTTCCAACGCCCATTCCCCAAGAATGCTGTCGCAGCAGGAGCTCTTGACACAGGGGAACCGCAACAGACGGGGCGAGGTGTCCATATCGCACCTACTGGACATCTCATTCACACCTCGCGAGCGGACCACGAGCCAGCCGATCCGGCGGAGACGCCCCCGGAGGGTAGCCGACCCGCTCGCGGACCGGGCGACCTACATCAACACGACGTGCCGGTTCGTGCTCGATCCGAGCGGCGACTACAGGGCTCTTCTGGCGAGCCCAGACGTTCCTGTGCCCATGGAGCATGTCCAGCGCATCGTCACCCAGCCCAGCGCCTGTCCGATCTGCCTCGAGGAGGTGCCCGAGGCCCCGCGCATGATTGAGTGCGGGCACATCCTGTGTTTGCCGTGTATGCTGAGATACCAGGCGGCAGACGATGTCATCCCTCCGGGGGAGACCAAGCCGCGTAGATACAAAGAATGTCCACTGTGTTTTGAGCGGATTAGGCCCGACCGGGCTAAGCCAGTGACATTCAGCCCGCATAATGAGATGTTCGACACTCCGAAAGAGGACGAGGATGTCGTGCTAAGGCTCATGTTCAGGCCCAATGGGTCACCGCTGGCTCTCCCCAAGGACACGGCGGGGTTAACGACGAGCATGTTTCGCGGGCTGCCCGACGCATCGTTCAATGACATTTCGCGGTACGCCAGGCTCATGAAGGGCTCGACAGAGTTTTTCGCCGCAGAGTACGAGAGGGAAATGGTGCAATTGCAGGTCTCGCGCATTGAGAACTCGGAGCAGTTTGGGGCGGAGAGCGTAGTATGGTATGATGATGCCATTGCCATGATCCAGGCGGCAATTGACGGGGCCAGCCCTCATAGTACTCCTCCTCATAGTCATCACCATAATGGTCGTGAAGTTGTCCATAGTCATCAGGATGGCGTTGGGGCTTTGCATAGTCACCATGATGGCCGTGAAGAGACAGTACAGAGTCATTGGGACCGTGAGGAGGAGATTGAAGAGCTCGAAGAGGAGATTGGAGAACTGGAAGAGCGCATGAACCACGTTTCTGTCCAGTCGTCTACAGAGAGGTCAATTGTCGAAGATTACACCGACTCTACGGCATATTTTTTCTACCAGGCTGGGTTTGACACTGCGACAAAATACGTGCTTTCGCCGCTAGACGTTAAGGTGTTGAAGGCCGCCTATGGACAGTTTTCTGCGCTGCCTCCGACGCTGCTGCTTCGGGTCACCAACATCTCGTACGGGTCGTATGTTGATACTGAAATGCGCAAGCGCATGAAGTACCTCAGCCATCTCCCTGTGCATACCCCTGTTGCATTTCTCGAGTGCGAGTGGCGCGGAATCGTGTCGAGCGAGGTGCTGACACCGTTCAAGCAGAAACTCATTGCTCGACGCCGCAAGAAGAAGAATAAGGACCGCAAGGAAGAGCGCGAGCGGCGCCAGTACGAGCGCAAAGAGAAGGAACAACTCAAGCGCGATCTGAACACTCATGATACCCCTATTGTTCATCCAAATGTTGTCCTCCAGTCCGAGTTTGATCCGGAATTGCCTCGCAAGGAGCCTTCGGAGCCGATGCCTACGCCTACGCCTACGCCGTCGGTTAAACGGGAAGAGACAGACGGCTGGAAACAGCCGCGGTCGCAGCCGTCTTCGTCGTCGGCGTCTTTTGCGGCGATTGCCAGCGGCGAAGCAACGTCCGGTGAGGCGGAGCGCGAGTTGGAAAAGATTATGAAGTCGGCCAGGAAGACTAAGTCCGGCAAGAAGAAGCTCGTCCTTATGTCCACCAGTGGTGGTCGTTAACGTTATGCCATGACAATGTTATTATACTCATGATACTCAGTGAAGTGCTATATACGATACTCAGCGAAGTACTGTATACGATACTTAGCGAAGTGCTATATACGATACTCAGCGAAGGACGGTATACGATACTCAGCGAAGTACGGTACACGATACTTAACGAAGCACGGTATACGATACTAAGCGAAGTATAATACACGATACTTAGCGAAGTACGATACAAAGTACGATATTAACGAAGTATCTATAACTGCCGATACTTGGCGATACTTTTTGGTAGATGATCACTCAACGAAGTACGATATCTGTGACAACTAATACGTGTCACTTGGCAAGGTGCGATATACCACCAATAGCCGGTAGATGATCACTCGGCAAAGTGAGAATAACAGTACTTGAGAGTGACCCCATGGGCCAAGGGCCCTGTAAATATTAGAATACAATTACTATCTACTCCTTCTGCTTCTCCAACAATGCGTGTATCTTCTCCTCCATGGCGTTCATTCGTCGGTCAAACTCAGCAGCCTGGGTCTCCATCATAGTGGCGAACTTGTCCATTGGCTCTTTGAAGTGTCGCGCAAACAGCTGCTCAAGATTCTCCAGCTCAGAAGTGGACAATGGCTTCCAGACACCGTTGATTCCTTCAGGCTTAGTCTTGACTGGCTCAGTCTTGACTGGCTCGGGCTTAACTGGTTCGGCCTTGACTGGTTCAGCCTTGACTGGTTCAGCCTTGACTGGTTCAGCCTTGACTGGTTCAGCCTTGACTGGTTCAGCCTTGATTGGCTCAGCCTTAACAGGTTCAGCCTCAACAGGCTTGGCAGAGGCTACCTTAACTTCAGGCTCGTCGTCGTCCGACTTCCAAGCGCTGTCCTCCTTCTGGGCCGGGGTAAGCGGCCTGTCGTCTGGAGCAGCGTTCTTCGCCCTGTCAAGGAACTTGTCTACGCCAGAGCCCTTCATGATCTCGTCAATATTCTTGGGCTCCTCTGGAGCCGCCTTAGCAGGCTCAGCCTTGACTGGCTCCTTCTTTGGCTGCTCTTTCTTGGGTGGCTCCTCCTTCTTTGGCTCAGGCTTCTTGTCCGTAGCAGTGTGAACCTCTGGCTTACCACCGTCAAACACAGCCGCCAGAGAAAACACCTTGGGCCGTGCATCCTTGCCAGACCACCACTCTTCGCCGCTCAACGCAGGCTCACCAGCGCGAGCTTCCGGATACACGTCCTCCTGGAAGGTCTCTGCCCGTCGCGGCACAATGAACGAGAGCGGCTCAATGGAATTGTCGTTGACCGTCTTGTACATCCGCACGACTTCGTGATTGTGCACATCCAGCGCCCGTCGTGGCATAACTGCAACGCCTCGCTGCGGATCAGTAGACATATACTCCGACAGCGGGTACAGCGAGTCATTGTCGTACTCGTAATACTGCACGTTGCCGTCGCCCTTACCGGCAAAGTAGATACAGTTGGTTCCCTCGTCGAAAAATGGCATGCAGATGCCCGACGACTGGCCATTGAACTGGAACCCGCCGACCGGGCCCTTTTCAATGCTGTGCGCGTCCCAAATGGCCATCTGCCGGTCGCTCCCGTTGAATCCCGTGCTCACGAGCCGGTCGTGCGACCCCAGCCACGCCAGACGCTGCGACTTGGCGCCATTGTGGCCCTTGCCCTGCGACACGACCTCGCCTTTTCGCACGTCCCACACGCGGATCGTCTTGTCCCGGCACACAGTCGCCAGTAGCGAACCGGCCTCATTGAAAGCCATGCTCGTGATAAGATCCTTGTGCTCGAGCGTCGTTAAACACTCCTCGGACTTGATGTTCCACAGCTTTACGGTGTAGTCGGCCGAGGAGCTAGCGAGAATATCCTCGGCAATGGGGTGGAACACAACGTGGCCCACCTTCTTGTTGTGTCCCTTGAGGCGCTTCACGGGGGACACGTCTTCGACTTCAGCCTCTTCGTCCTCGGGGCGTCGAGTGGTGAACCCTTCGGGTACGCGCCAGATGGCAATGGTTCCGTCGTCGGATGCAGACGCAATCACGTCGTCGTCAAATGGGTTCCTGAAAAACCGCAATTAGCCTCTTCCCAAACCGCTCAAGCTTCCGTCAATTGGACACATACCAGTCAGTGTCAAGAACAGGCGCCGTGTGGCCTCGGAACAGAGGGATCACGTCTGGCAGCCGTCCATACTCCTCGAGGGGAATGACTGCAAACGCTCCGCCGCCGGAAGCGTCCCAGTTGACCGAGAGGTACTTTGGATTGACCTACGAGGTTAGCTTCTCCATTACTCTAACATGTCAGGAGGGAGGATACCTTGATGAGATTGGAATCCCATGCGTTCTTGCTGTACCAGTGGTTAGCGTTTTTCAGGGGACCAGGGGAGGAGGACTTACGTCAGTCGGATGTTGTCGTAGTACTTCTCTCGCTTGGCCGGCTGGCCGTACACATGCCGGAACTTTGAGGCTCGAACAAATCGCCCGCTACAGCTCGTTAGTCTCACACGTTGCGCAATGGGTGGCCTCCGTACCTCATTGTGGTTTGACAAAACACGTCAGTGCTCGAGGGGAGTGAAATTAGGGAGGGACAAGACGACGCACCCGGGCCCCGGCGTAGCATCCAGCACGCACCACACCAAACTACCCCAAGATACCCATGCTACAGTTATACCTTCCGGGAAGCATCCTTCGCAGTAGCATTACGGGTAGCTGAAGATTGATTTCTTGGGGGACCAGTCCCCCAAACCCCCTGTAGCTCGGCTCCGCCGAGAATAGCATACCTTCATAGCAGCAGAAAGGCTTTGGGCCCGATACATAAGATACAATTGGGGGACCAGTCCCCCAAACCCCCTGTGGCTCTGCTTCGCCGAGGGATTGGGGGATGTTCAGCCATTCTCCCCGGAAGGCATACTTTCTGTAGGCTAGTAGGATAGCTATTAAAAGAACAATAGCACAATTGGGGGACCAGTCCCCCAAACCCCCTGTGGCTCGGCTTCGCCGAGGGATTGGGGATGTTCAGCCAGCTCTGGCACTGGGTTGGGTGTGGCTAGGGCCATACAAAAAGTGATTAGTAGTATGGCCTTCTGATAGTAGGAATACACCTGGTAATCAATCAATTGATCATTATTTCAAACTTGCTCATAATACAGCAGGTGACAGAGGAATATATCGTTAGCATGCTCATGACAATCTGATTTTGCAACCGCCATGCTGGCAGGAAAATGTCCAAGACTAGAAGACACCGCTCAAGCATCGTGCGGAGCTACGCCAATACATTACGGATAATCTCAAACATCCTATTCTCGGCGGAGCCGAGCTACAGGGGGTTTGGGGGACTGGTCCCCCAAGAGAACCATCAACTACCATTACCGCGGAGGATTCCCCCCAGTGGATGTGTGATTGTCGTCCTAGACTGGCTAACACGCTAGATAAAGAACAATTGGATAAAGCTGAGGGGATTAATCCCTCAAAACCCCCTGTAGTTCGTCTCCACCGTGGATCGATGACTTAGAAGTGGAGCACTGGCCCGGGTCGATGTGCGGCGGGTGCGGCGGGTGCGGCTGACCCCGCTCAAAATTGGTTGGCAACATTGCACGACACATCGCATGTTGCGGAATGCTGGCGGGTTAATTTTCAGCTGATTGCCGCCTGCAGTTGCCTGGTATCTACGGAATGCGTCTACCGAGTTTGTCCGGAGAGGGGCCAGCACGGGTATCTTATCTGCAGGCATCCACACGGGTCTGTCTCCCACCGGTATATATGCCTCATACACCACCCCACAACCACGTTAACATCCATTCCTCATAACACTTGTATTGTTCACTTGAATTAAAATATACACAGAAGCAATTGGTATATTCGTAGCTGGAGATGACCAAACTGACCACCATCTCGCCAATCTCGTCGAAGCCCATTATCTCGACCGACGCGACGACGCTGGAGCACCTTGATCGCACGGTGCTGCCAACTGCTCAGATGGCCCAGAAGCAATGGGCCGAGCACTCGCTGGCAGACCGTAAGAAGGTCGTCAAGAAGTTTATTGACCATTTGCTCGAGCCTCACACCCTCGCCAAGCTGGCTAAGGAGATCACGGAACAGATGGGGCGGCCGATCCGGTACACCCCTGGCGAGATCAAGACAGCTGCGTTGCGAGCCCAAACCATGATGGACTTCGCGGACGAGGCGCTCGCGCCCGTGCCGGTCAAAGATGGCCAGGAAGGGTTCAAGAAATACCTTTCCCACGAGCCCCAGGGTGTAGTGCTCATCATCTTCCCGTGGAACTACCCGTACCTGTGTCTCGTCAATGGCCTCGTGCCAGCGCTACTCGCCGGCAATTCGGTGCTTATCAAGCCATCTCCGCAGACTCCACGGGTCGCAGATAGCGTGGTTGAGCTGTTCCACCAGGCGGGGCTGCCAATTGGCGTTTTGCAGGCTGTTCACACCGGCGACCCGGAGACCATTGAGAAGCTCATCTCGCGCAAGGCCATCTCGGCCGTCTCCTTCACCGGGTCGGTCTTTGGAGGTTTGGAGGTCCAGAAGGCTGCCGCAGGGCGAACCATCCCCGTCAACCTGGAACTGGGAGGCAATGATGCCGCTTACGTACGGGCCGATGTTGCCGATATCAAGGCGACGGCTGCTGATATCGTTGATGGCGCATTGTTCAATACCGGCCAGAGTTGCTGCTCAATTGAGCGTATCTACGTCGAGGCGGATGTGTACGACCAGTTTGTTGAGGCTGTAGTCGAAGAGGTCAAGTCGTACAAGGTCGGCGACCCATTCGACGAGGCTACTCAACTCGGGCCAGTCATTTCGGAGAAGTCGGCGCGAACCATCAAGGCCCAGATTAAGGATGCCGTTGAGCGGGGCGCAAAGAAGCTCATCCCGGATGGATGGTTCAAGGAGGCCGAGGCGCTTAACCCGACGTTTGTGGGCCCGCAGGTGCTTGTTGATCTTGATGAGACGAGTTTGGTTGTTCAAGAGGAGACTTTCGGCCCTGTGATTCCCATTATCAAGGTCAATTCCGATGAGGAGGCTGTGGAGAAGATTAACGACTCTGATTATGGCCTAACTGCTTCGGTGTGGACCAGCGATATTGAGAGGGGCGAGGAGCTTGGCAACGAGATCGAAGCCGGCACAGTGTTTGTCAATCGATGCGACTATCCGGATCCAAGCCTTGCCTGGACTGGTTACAAGAACTCTGGCCGGGGCGTCTCTCTGTCCAAGTATGGCTACACTTTGTACACGAAAATCAAGAGCCATCACATTAAGAAGGTCTAAGGTATTGTATTACCACAGGAAGAGGTCTAAGGTATAGTACCGTATTTCTAATTTATGTTATATATTGCTTCTCAGTTGCCAATGGCCGGCCACGAGCAGCTGCTACCATTGTGTATCCCGGTTTCCAGTGTAATTGAACGGAGGCCATCCCCCGAACCCCCGTAGCTCCGCTTCGCGGAGGTCCCTAATCAACTGATGCCTAATAACCTCCGCGGAACGGATCCCTAGGGGGGTTTGGGGGGACCAATGGACATTCGGCCTCAATCGACTTGGGCGCCATCCCCCAAACCGTGGGGAGGGGGGGGGGGGGGGTGGAGAGAAGACCTGGCATGTAGATATGATGATTGGATCGACTGGGAGTGGCAACAATGGCTTGAGTCAGAATATGCCCATACAGTACCGTCAATCACATCAAAGATGTGGAAAGCTTACACCTGCCGTGTCTAGAAAGTATAGGGAAGGCTGTAGTTTGACTTTGTCTGGAAAATTGGTGATTGTAGCTCAATTGCTCTGGACTTATTACATATCTGCGGTAAATGCTGGTGCGCTCGGTAAGCAACCAATGGCAGTATTCTAGCACATACATATAGCTTCTAAATTGTGACAAATGATATGAGTACAAATCACACTTTTATTCTTTTAGGATCATGTCTATGTAACTATGGGTAGCGCGACTGAAGAATTATCGATAACATAGAACAAATGGTAATAGCTGAACTGGCCACCTAAGATATATGTCTACGCCACAAAGATATGGAGCAATATCTGGTATACTTTTACTGAACCAATGAATGCAGCATCTACCTATCTACGATAATGTGTGAGTTCTACATATAATTTTATAGTTACATTGATATATCTACAAGTCCATTATGCCTCCCAAAATAAATAATATCCACAATTCGGACAAATAAATGTATAAAAAACGCTCGTCACTTAGATCAGTGGGGCATATTTGGAGGATCGCAGCTTGTGATATGCGATGGGAGCACCGGAGGACAAACGTGGAATACCCCTCCGTGCATTACCCCCAAGACCAAATAGTTGCGAGGATTGCAGACCGAATTCGCGGTTTGGCAAGATGAGCAGAGAACCGGAGGTTAATTCGTCAGCTTCGGTGAATAACCGACTGTCGATAGATTCGAGCGTCTCGACGCCGAAGGCTCGATGTGTCAACCACCCCGAATTAGAGCTCCATCGTCGGCCACCGGCGGTCGAGTAGCGGAGGAATTGTAGAGGGAGCAGAAGAACTCCGCGCAGCGGAGCCCAAGGGGGGTTTGGGGGGACTGGTCCCCCCATTATCACTTATTTTAAAACTTGGCAACGGAGTATATCTGGCTTGTTACACTGTACCAGAAGGTGACGGAATGGGCCGCACGCTGTGCGGCGTTAATATAGCTTGCGTGCGCATGGCTGGAGCCACATCACCATCGTACGACAATATACGACAATACGGGTATTGAAAAAATCCTAATAAGCTAGATTGGCGAAAAGTGGTCCCACCAGTTTGGCAGCCTCCTCTAGTCCGTCTGCTACTATACGTATTGTTCTAAGTGCAGCCAAAGAGGACGGCCATCGTAACACGTAGACAAAAGATAATCCGGGACAATTGCTTCAAATTACGCCACACCCGGATGCATGAAACTGACGGAATGGGCTGCATGTGCATTACAGGAGGAGACGTCTGTGGCTGTTATTTGTAAGCCCCCATGCGGAGGAACAGGCCGGGAAGGCCAATGAGATGGGGAGGTGCCACAGATTGCGCCATAAAATGAGCCCCATTAGCCACGGCACGTGACTAGACGCCATATAAATGTGAAATTTCAAACCAATACCGTGGGACCCCTTTGGCCCGCGGCAGCAAAAGGCTATAAAAAGGACGGTCGAAACCGCTTAAAATATCTGTACAGATATATTAATTGACACAAAATGACTGCCCCATCTGGTACTCTCCGACTTGGCTCCATTGCCCCAAACTTCCAGGCCGACACTTCCAACGGCCCAATTGACTTCCACGAGTTCCTTGGCAACTCGTGGGGTATCCTCTTCTCTCACCCAGACGACTTCACCCCAGTGTGCACCACTGAGTTGGGTGCTTTCGCCAAGCTTGAGGACGAGTTCGCCAAGCGAGACGTTAAGCTCATTGGCCTCTCTGCCAATGACACCTCCTCCCACCACGCCTGGATCAAGGACATCAACGAGGTTGCTGGCTCCAACCTGACTTTCCCAATCATTGCCGACCCAGAGCGAAAGGTTGCCCACCTCTACGACATGGTTGACTACCAGGACACCACCAACGTTGACAAGAAGGGCATTGCCTTCACCATTCGATCCGTCTTCATCATTGACCCAAAGAAGACCATTCGATTGATTATGGCCTACCCAGCCTCCACCGGCCGAAACACCGCTGAGGTCCTCCGAGTTGTTGACTCTCTGCAGACCGGTGACAAGCACCGAATCACCACCCCAATCAACTGGACCCCAGGCGATGATGTCATTGTCCACCCATCCGTCTCTGACGAGGAGGCCAAGACTATCTTCCCTAAGTTCCGAGCCGTCAAGCCATACTTGCGACTCACTCCACTCGAGAAGGAGTGACTACTACGGGCAAAACTTTAAATTATATCAAAGTGTATAATGTAATGTGTGATGAATTGAAATGATGAAAAAACTGTTAACCGTTGACACGAAAGCGGTTGTAAATGATTACGGGATATGACTGCCCCATTATTACTCCGATAAATATCTAATGTATGCAAGTATCCCCGGAGGTACGGAACTGACCAGCATCGTGATGCTTCAACAAGCTTTGGCCAATGTAATGTTTCAGCAATCGTTGCGTTTGAAACTGAAATAAGTGAAGTTACTGCCGGAACCTATAGTATTTGAACCACTCAGAGATACTCGTGCTCCGAATTAAGCCTATAAACCTAGCATTGCATTCCCTAATAGGAAATTGAATTTTTTTATCTGGATCTCCGAGGACTACCATTGATGTTTCATATGATTGGCACACCGCCGCACAGCACAGGATTTTTGGCGAATTGGACATCTTTCAGGGCTATCGTAACGAGAATAGACTGCAGCAGCTGTTGTTATAACAATCTGGGATCTGCTGCTCGTCCAGTGAGAAGTAACCCCCTGTAGCTCGCGCGGGTCGGTTCAAATTCTCCGCGAAGCGGAGCCTCAGGGGGGTTTGGGGGGACTGGTCCCCCCAAAGAGCACTCTAACAGCTTAGTATAAGTGACTTGGGGGCCAGCCCCCAAACCCCCGTAGCTCCACTTCGTGGAGTTCTTGTAGCGAATAGTTTTAACTGTGTACCATACGGAGCTTTGTAATAGGCATAGCCAGTATATACGTATTGCATTCTACTAGAAACCAACTGTTTTGTACAGTACTCTATCGAATGATACCTCACTATAAACACGCATAGTATTCTTCGTTGCGGCTTTTGGCACGGTATCAATTAACGCGAATTGTGAGACATTTCAACCCGGCCGTATCAAACGTGTGCCTAAATAAAGCTGATCAACTGCCCTCCAGTAGTTAGCCGATTAGATACTCAAACGCTAAGAAATGCTACACGCCAAAGATCAATCATTAATAACTTATAATTAACAAGTCGCGTAGGTAAGGCCACGCGAGGACGCGAACTGGTTAATTGGTAGGTGACGCGCTCCCACCACTCCGTGAAGAAAAATACACCCGCCCATCGCGTTGGATTCAAACTATTTTCATTTAAACGTACCGAGTTACTGCTGGAAACACTCCACATGACGGATTTATTAGCCGCTGCGAAAGCAGCGGTGGAACAAGCGGAGCAGCATCCAGGCATAACCGAGCTCCTGAATGCCTGCCAGCAAACCGCGCGTTACTTCATGGCGGCTGATCCAGGCACACACTGGTTCTGCGAGCCAGACAATAATCGACTCGCGTCGAAATCCATCCTGGCAATGTCGTTCGAGAGGGCAGAGCCTGGATACCGGAAGAAGCTTGAGCCAGTACTGGCGAGATGCGCTGACTGCGCGAGGATCTTCCACATGAACGTTGACGAGCTCAGCAAGATGCTCAGGGAGTCTGATCTGCCAGCCGAGAACGTGACTTCGTTCCTCGCCAAATTGGAGAAGAGCGATGTCGCCAGGCTCTCGGGGCTGATGGAGGACGCCAGAACCAGGCTGTTTGACCCGGAGGCGACCGACGACGTTCTTCGCAACGTCGCCCGGTACGTCATTATTCCCACCTATGAGTGCCTCTGTGCTGATCTGCTTATCACCAAGGGCAAGCTTCTGGAGGACTTCAAAGCAGTGCTGTTTAAGCTCGAGTCGCTTGGAGGAGCATCCACCTTGGTGCTCCCGGAATTCCTCCCGGGCACCATGGTTCTTCTGTTTGGCGAAGACGCCGAACTGCACAACTGGGCGAAAAACAAGCTGCTGAGATACATCCAAGGGGTTCCGGTGCAGGAACTAGCCGGGTTCGTAGTGTCGGCATTTGAGCGACTGCTGGCATTGGCCAGGTCTAAAAAGGAATACACCGACGCGACGGTGTTTTGGAGGAACATGGACTTGTTTTTGGGCTTTTTAGATAGACCAGTCATTGTGGGCCAGTTTGGCGCAAATGATTCTACTAACGTGACAAAACTGTTGTCTCAGGAACTGGCGATGATGCCGTCGACTCCACTGCACTCTCTGTTACGATGCTTGAAGACCGTCGCTGAGAAACTTGAAACGGATTTCTGGAAGGTAGTGCCAATACCGTCGCGCCAATTGGCGGGATCAATTAGTACAAATCCCCAGTTCGCCAGCCGAATTTCCGTGACAGGTCCTATTAACGAGAAATACGACAGTTCTTACACATACGAGCTAGAGGATCTGTTTGACTGGTCGCTGCCCTTCTTGAACGCGTGCAACTCGCCTACAGATCAGTCCGCTTTCCACAACATTGGCGAAGAAGTTGCCCGTGCGCTGATAAACTTGACTGAGAACGGGAAAGTGCCTGCGAACGGCGTTGATCATGTCAAGCTTAAAGCACTCCAATGTTTTAACGCCAGCTTTCGATTTGATCTCAGCAATAAGCTGCCACTGCTTCCTCCCGAAGCCCGCATCATTAGAGCCGACCTGAAGGCATTTGCATACAACTTCGCTATCCCCATAATTCAGTCACTCTCTTCCTCAAATGTCTCTCTTGTTAATGAGGCAACCCGCACCATTGACTATTCCATCCGATTCGATGTCGCAAGCGGCATGCCGGACGATATGCTTAAAAAGAACCAACTGGTATCAAGCGAAGTGCACGCAGAACTTGTGCGCCAGTACTCGATCAGCCTTTGGGATGTGCTGAATCAGAAACCGAGACTGTTCAATGAGCAGATGGCCTCGATGGTTCTGCGTGCGTCCCAATACTCTGCATTTATCACCCACCCGCCGCTCAAGAAGGACCCAGATTACAAACCCAAGAAGCAGCTATCAGAACAGGCCGTTCAGTCGACGGTAGAATCGCTCAAGAATATTAGTGATCTTGATGGCTCTGTCCTCAAAGTACTAATAACTCAGGAAGCTGTTCTCACTGGTCTGTTCATACAACTTTTTTCTGCCAATCCCGATCAAAATCAGGCAGCCGTAGATATTCTTTGCCAGGCATTTGATACAGACATTGTCAACCGGTTCCATGCTATTGAGAAGCTGCTCTCTTTTGACCTGCGAAAATCACTAACTTCTTACTGCTCTGCTGTCGAAGCTGTGGTTTCGCTGCAGATGTTCTCGCCATGTTCCCAGCTCACCAAGGTTGCTCAAGATGTTTCGTCGGCTCTCTATGGCGCAAGAGGCGTTGTAGACAATTCCAAAAAGGATCAATTCACCAAAGGACAGGACAGCGAACTTGTTCGATTCTGGAACGCTAACTGGAGCTTCCTAAAATTCACTTTCCAGCGGACGTACACATGGGCATCGCTGTTTAAGTCGGATTTTATGTTGGAGTTCATGAAAGATCAATTGGATTATTGCCAGACCCTTTTGGATACCTTCCGTCTGGTAGAGGCCGACATTGAATCTCCACCAGATGCAGCCCAAAGTACAGGCGAGATGCTTGCCCTGCCTGCTATTAATACGGTTGAATCCCTTTCTCAGCTACTCCGACTCAAAGATGAAGCGCTTCTTCACTCGTGCTATGTCAACATTATGACAATTGTTGAGCTCATGAAGTCATTTAAATTGACTTTCCCGGAGAAATTAGTGCAGGTGCTGAAACGATTGGCCACGAGAGAAATTCCTAATGTCATCCCAAGGCAGAAGATTGCCACTCTGCTGGCTACCACTGGTATATTTTCTAATGATGATATTGACGAGCTCTTGAACCGAGTAGAGGGCAAGAGTACTGCTCCGTCCACCGTGGAGTCCAGCCCTCAGCCGGCTGCACCAGTTACGATCGTCAAGCATGCCGCGCCTAGCACTTCAAAGTCTGGACAGAGATCACTTACCGATTTCATGCAGTTTACTAGTGGGCCAGCCCCAGCTCCAAAAATACCTCCGCCAGCGCCATCTCGCTCGAAGGCTATGGATGAAGTGCGAGAGGCCCTTAAGAACAACCGACCGCCGGCTGCAGTTGCAGCAGCAGCTCATAAGCCAATTCCCAAGGAAATTCATCCCGCACGACCTGCTGGATTTAACTCCCGGCGATTGCAGCCTACTTCGACATCCACTGCTCGCCCATCCCGAGCGGCGGATAGTTCTTCTGAATCGAGCGGTGACGAAGAGGATATTGAAGGACTTTTCAGTGAAAAGCCTAGGACCGCTAAGCCAGGTATAATAAGGAACATTGACAAGCCAATGACCGTAACAGCTCTCAACCTTCATCGCCAGCGACCAGTGCTATCGCAGCGGGAGCGAGAGCAGCGGAACATGCGATTGAGGCTCAATATTGACATGGGACCTTTATACCAGCGAGTTCTAACCTGGAATTACCACTCTAACTCTGCTTATCCAGATTCTAAGCGAGACTACGACCCCGTTGAGGACGTTTTCTCAACTACTGAGAAATATCAAAAAGTATTTGAGCCATTGCTTATGTTGGAATGCTGGCAGGGAATTATCAAAGCTAAGGAGGAGAACAGCTCTTTAGAGTTGCCATTTACTATTTTGATTGGTAATCGGGTCAGGGTCGACAGCTTTGTTGACGTGTACGCGTCCATGGACACCAACATGTTCAGCAAGTGCAAACTCACTGATTCTGACTTAATTGTTTTAACGTACTTCGAGAACGAAGATAGAATCCCCACTCGGCCAGACTCCAGACGGCCCAATTGTTTAGCCAAGATTAAGGAAATCAAAACTACCGGAGGCGATTTTGTGGACCTGATTTTGCGTGCGTATCAGCCGGATAAGATGTCGGCATACTTGGGATCCAAATTTGTGCTTCACGGTCTTCGTGTTTCAAGGTAAGCAGTCCACCCTTTTGGATATTTGAAGATGTGTTTTTAACCGTTGTATTTAGCATGACCACGATTGAGCGAGAATATGCGTCGTTGAAGGGATTACCGTATTACGACATGGTAAACTCGATTATTAAGGCAGAGCCTGCAAAGCCCACCCTCGTTGGGTCAGATAAGCTGGTGGAAGCTCAGCGCACGTTTGGTGTTAACGAATCGCAGGCAGGAGCAATTTTGAGCTCGATTAACAGCAGAGGGTTTTCTTTGATTCAAGGGTATGTTTAAACCATTTAAGAATGGGTTGCATGATCTAACGTGGCTGTTACAGTCCTCCTGGTACAGGTAAAACGAAGACAATCCTTGGCATTATTGGTGCTCATTTGACCAATATTCCGGGCACCCAAGTCCCGGGAAGCGATCCAAAAATGGGTGCTTTGCCTGAAGGCAGCCGGCAGGTGCTGATATGTGCACCATCAAATGCCGCGGTCGATGAATTGGTATTGCGTCTTAAAGCTGGTGTAGTAGGCTTTGGAGGGAAACGATTTGAGCCAAACGTTGTGCGACTAGGCAGAAGTGAAGCTATTAACTCGTCGGTCAAGGAGCTTACTCTGGAAGACCAAGTGGATAAAGCTGTAGCGCAGATGGAAAAAGCGTCACTTGATAATGGCCCAGATGGATCACTTCGACAGCAGCAGACCGAAACAGTGGCCAAGCGAAATGAGCTTCGAGAACGATTGGCGGACGCCAGCAGTCTGACTGCGGATGAATTTGATGAATTGGATTTGGAGCTGCGAGCGCTGAATCGAAAAATCAAAGATTTGGGTCACAAACTAGACTTGCAACGAGAGCAGTCGAAAATGGCAGTACGAAAGCGAGAATTTGAAAGAAGACGAATCCAAGAAGAAATTCTTCGGAAAGCTCAAGTTATCTGCTCGACGTTGTCAGGTTCGGCTCACAACGTCCTGGTATCATTACAGATGACTTTTGAAACGGTGGTAATTGATGAAGCTGCCCAGTCTATCGAGCTCTCTGCACTTATCCCACTCAAGTATGGTTGCAAACGGTGTATCATGGTTGGTGATCCGAACCAGCTGCCACCGACGGTACTTTCTCAAACTGCCGCCAACTTGCGGTATGAGCAGAGTTTGTTTGTGCGAATGTTCAAGCAGCATCAAGATTCCGTTCACATGCTCAACACTCAATTCCGTATGCACCCAGAAATATCTCAGTTTCCCAGCCGGGAGTTCTACAAAGGATTGCTTAAGGACGGCCCAGATATGGCTCGGTTGTGCGCTCGACCCTGGCATTCGAACCCTTGGTTTGGCGAGTATCGATTCTACGACATTAAAGGACGGCATCAAAAGTCGACTCAGACGAAATCGATTTTCAACAAAGACGAGGCTGTCATTGCGTTGGAATTGTTTGATTCCTTGACTAAACAATATCCAGATTTGGATGTCTCGAAGATTGGTATAATTTCGCCCTACAAAAGTCAAGTACGTGAACTGAAGAATGTGTTCCAGCGAGAGCACGGCGAACTTATTACTAAGGAGATTGATTTCAATACGATTGATGGATTCCAGGGCCAGGAGAAGGAGATTATCATCCTGTCGTGTGTCCGGGCCCAAGAGGATGCCAAAGGAGTGGGTTTC
Organism: Blastobotrys vanleenenianus; assembly: GCF_965637985.1. Taxonomy (NCBI): domain Eukaryota; kingdom Fungi; phylum Ascomycota; class Dipodascomycetes; order Dipodascales; family Trichomonascaceae; genus Blastobotrys; species Blastobotrys vanleenenianus. The sequence continues at coordinate 261,770 of NW_027481879.1, read as the reverse complement.
TTGTCGGACACAAGACGAATGAATGTGGCCATTACCCGAGCAAAGTGCTCACTGTGGATATTGGGAAACGAGGATAACCTTACCAAAAACCCCGTTTGGTGGAGATTGATTGGTAATGCAAAGCGACGAGGAATGTTTTCTAAAGTCCGCCCAGGATTTACATCCACGGAAAGGAAAGAAGTTATTCCCTCGGAGCCAATCTCAGAGCCACCTTCAGAGCCGTTAACGTCTCGCAAGCGGACTGACAGTGAAACTGGGAATGTACCCCGGATGGTTGTCAAGAGGCAGCATTTCAATGAGAATCCTCGAGTTGCGTTGTCTGACCGAAGTGCGGACGAATCGTCTAACGATAGAAGCAATTCAGGAACAAGAGAGTCTTCCTCCTACTACGGTGACAGCGATCGCTATTCAAGCGGTAGCAACACTCCTGTGTATCAAGCCAGTTCGACTATGAAACCAAATTTGCAAAATCAGTCATCGCTGCCGCAGCGACCGCCGCCAACAGGACCACGAAATCAGGACTGGAAGAAAAGTAAAGTACCACCCTGGAAGCTAGATCAAGAGAAAGCACGTGAAAGGATGCGGCAATTGACGTCTCAGAACCGGACAACTACTACTCAATTGACTGACGGCCCTCCTATTCGAGAATCTATTGATCCACGACCCAGCTATTATTCGCGTCCTAATCCGCCGTCGAACGGGCCGAATGGACCGAAGAGAGGGCCACCCAACCCCAAGAAGAAAAGAGGCAAAGGTGCGAAGAAAAACCGACCAACCCCTCCTGCACAAAACCGCAATAACTGATCAGAGCTATCCGGTTTTTTTTTTGCAATTTATTGACGACTGTATAAATAGACAAAATAATAGACATCTATCAAGTTCTATCACTCTCGCCCACCGCATATCCACGAGCAATTCCGGCTCGACCTTCTTCTACCTCTGCGCCTTCTTCGTCGCTTTCTTCGGGGAATTCGCTTCCCAATCCACTCCAGGTTAGCTTATTGTACAGGTGCTCAGCCGCAGTTGAAACGGTATTCCTAATTGTCAGTGTCCCTGCCAACCGGTGCGTCAGTGCTGTAGTTGAGCCATCTTGTGTTCCATTAGTTGGACCAGATTCGTCTTCTTCAACATTGACATGCTTCAATCGTCTAAGCGGTCGCGAAGTGGACACATATTTCCCTGTGACTGGATCAAATTCAGGCGCATCCTCGTCAAACTCGCTGTCACTACCAGCATCGCCTTTTGTCTCTTCGCCGTATTCATTCAGTACGGCTTCGAAATCAATTAGCCACTTGCCTGTCCAAGTGATTTCTCGCTGCAATGCTAGACTCAGCTCGTAAGGGGTAATAATTGGTTTGTAAAACTCGTCGCTGTCGACGATAATTCCTCCTAGTGGACAACCCAGTACAACCCAGATGTCAATAACATCGAAGTTTGCCAGTTTAGGAACATTAGGCTTCCCCACGACAAAAGTGTAATACTTCTTACCGGCGGCCGTGATCCAGTCCTTTACTTTGTTGAGGACCTCGTTGACGTTTCGCAGGGAAAGCGTATTAATCAAAATGCCGATCGTGGATGCGCTCCGCGCCATGTTCATGTACCTGTATCGCTTCATTAGCGCTGTTCTTGGAACAGTGAGCCTTAGATCAGCGTCCATCTGAAGCAATTGCACATTCGATACAAGAGTGGTCAGATGTAGAATCAACGATGGCGAAGGGTTAGAAGAGGTTAGATAAAATATTTCATAGTCGTGTAGTTCTGCTTTGAGGGGCTCATGCCATCGATTTGGCAAGATATTGCTGATTCTCTCCTTGCCATCTGGATTAACGTCCACAATTTTGGGAATAACCGCTGCCTTGTCGTCATCTTTGGGGAGTTCGACATGCGTGACAATCGTATTAGGGTATTCAGACTCAATTGTTGAGTATAGATTACTCAAAATGTCCGAATATTGAGGATCTGAGAGCAGCAGTATATGCTGGCTCTTATCCGCGTATGCTTCTCTGAATTTTTCAACTACTCGTGTACGGTCGATGTCAAATGAACCACCAAAGATATACACCACTGGCAGGTTCTGGACTGGGTTCAGACAAGCGTTGCCAAAATGTACGACTACGTCTGCATTGATATGCTTTGCTGCGATTTCGTCGACACAGCATGGAGAGTAGCTGGTATCTGCCAAGATATAAACCTGGGGATTGTACGATTCGTCATCTTTAGACTTTGCATTCAACTCCTCCTGCAGCAACTTGAAAATTGGTACCGATTCGGGGATCAGATCATCCGGGAACTGCAGCGCAATAGTAGAATATTTCTGTGATAAAAGATGGGGGATTAGGTCTCGTATGGCGTACGTCTCCTTCAGCTTTTCTAGAGGGACCCGAAGACCCTCGACCTTTTGCTCGACTCTATAGAACTCACTGTCGCCCGACAGTACAGGCGCAGGAACCTCGGTCATTGTATCGTCGATCTGTTGAGCCTTCGTAATTTGATCTCTGATTATCTGGGTTGGTGAAAAATTAAAGTCGGAGGTCCGGTGAATGCGGCGTGCGGCGACAACTCAGGGGAGAGCCCGCGAACTTCAACCTTGTAAAGATATTCCGAGGATGCCTAGCAGGAAACAAAGTGTATATCGAATTATCCTCTTGTACTAGTACATGTATCATGTATATCAATTCGTCTTGCATCCTAGTCCTTATATACGGAGAGCGCCAGTGCAATTGATTCTGTACGAGACGGCAATTGCAATGGTTAAGATATTTTAATAATGCATTAAGAGCTTTTTATTTTCTCTATTGCTAATCTTAATAAATAAATATTTCCATGACTAGTTACGTCATGTTGTCATTACCCAATTTTTTTCAGTCATTAATAGCGTGGCCGTTAGTTTAAGTGTGGATACCCTGACTCTGCTGCTTCAGGTACTGGGCGAATCGCGAGTTCTCGTGAATGCCACACTCGGTCTTCTGCTTGCCCTTCCATCGGCCGGCTCGCTCATCCTCGCCTTCCTTCACCGGGGCGGTGGAGTGCCAGTCACCAACAGATCGGTATCCCTGGTCCAGAAGCTTGTTGTATGGGACATTGTTCTGGTCAACGTACTCCTTGACCTGCTGGAAGGTCCAGTTGACCAATGGGTTTATCTTGATGAGACCGCCGTCAGTGTATTCAATGACTTTGAGCGATGAGCGCTGACCACCTTGGCTCTTTCGTCGGCCAGTGAGGGCAGCCTTGACGCCGAAATCCTTGTAAGCTCGGTTGACTGGCTCAACCTTGACGAGGTAGTCATAGAGGGTCTCGTCACGCTCCCAGAGCTTCTCGCCATACTTGGTCTCAAAGTCAGCAGCGGTCTCGCAACCCTCTGGCTTGTAGACGTGCAGCTTGACATTTGGATACTTAGTCTTGACGTCTTCGACGAGCTGTAGAGTCTCATTGAAGTGATACAGCGTGTCGACGAAGATGAGATCAATTGGGTGGGTGTCTGGGTAGAGCTTGGAAATGATGTCCAAGGTAACCAAACCAGTAAGGCCAAATGCAGTGGTCTGGAAGAGGCCTGGAATACTGACAGAGGCCCATTGCAGGATGTCGGCAGTCTCCAAAGTCTCCAAAGTAGAGTTGATCTTGTCCAATTCGCTTCGTGGGAATGGAAGGCTCTCTTCTGGTTGTGATAGGACGGAGACACTGTTCTTAGACTTCGTCTTCGGGACGGTAACGGTAGCGGTGGCAGCAGCAGTCATCTTTTTTTTTTGGTATCAATCTGTATATGCCTCGGCCTTTGGTCAGAAGAGTCTTATCGAAAAGAAAATGGTCTCCAGTATTACTTCTAACTGAGGATGGAGGGGAGAAAAAAAATGGTGCAGAGCAGAAACTACATCATTTATAAACTATTCCTACCTGCGCCCAATAACGGGGTTCCAAAGAGATCTCCGAAGGCAGCCTTAGTAATTGCCACTCCTACGCTCTCGCGTCTCTCAAAGGGGAACCCGATTACGGGTTCTTCGACAAGTGCAAAGGTTGTAAAATTCATGCTTGATATCACCAAAGTTCACGTGACTTGGCATGACCGAGGGCTGGCAAAGGCGGGTTAAGGCGAACTGGCAAAAGGGTCGAGGAATCAGTCAGAAGTATGCTATTTATTAGTTCTTCGTGCTCTTCAAAGCATATACATATTTATAAATAAGGAGTTTCTTTGACTTTAGGTTTCGGGGCAACGTTTTTGGAGCTTTGAAAAAAATGTCGTTGCGTGAAGTTTAGGTGCCGGTGGGCGGTGCTGGGTGGGGGCCCGTGAAAAATACCCGTTCCCGCATTACAAGCGTTCTGGTAATACATTTCCTGGCCAATTGAAAGAACGAAATTGCTATGAACTCATCATTGCTAGTAGGCGTAAATACGTTTGTAATATATGGTACATTTTCAGCAATCAGCGTAGTGGCGATTAGTAGCAATTGGGCAGTACCAAAGGCTATTTGAATCCTGTCGATCGAAGCTTACTCATTATGATTAGACATCAAGTACTGTACGATGAAGTTTTATGTGTATGCAGGAAATTTTTAGATACTGTAATGTGCATTATCGCATGACAGGGGCCACATCCAAAGAACGCAGCCGAGGAATGATAAATTTGTCATCTCGCATTTTGAAGAGTAGACTTAGCCATTAAACAACTTGATAAAGACGTATTTAACTTATTAACAAAGGAAATTACAGGTAAGTAGTATGGATTAGCTGTGTATGGTGGGCTAAGAGGACGTAAGCATAGCATGCGTTTAGGTGGTAGGTAATGCATCAGTACTATAGTCAGCAGAGGCTTCCGCCTATTCCGTTTGTCTCACGGGTGGGTGGCTTTCTGTTACGGGAGGATCAGCTCTTTTTGTCATTTATTACAGCCCGCGTTGCGGTCTCTGCCGAAATCGCTTCTAGGTTGCAGGTGCAACGGCTTGGATGCTGCTCTACTCAGTGACAATAGCTACCGCTAGAGGACATACAATTACAGTAGGGGATAATCTTCATGTCAAAATTTTCTATACCAGCTATTATCATAAGAAGACCAAATGGAACCATTTCGATCTTAATAAGGTGATTAAGTAGATATCTGTTGAAGTGCTATAAAAAATTTGTCAAGCAAATACTCGGGCCCAACCCCTATTATACCAATGTTATACACTATACAGTAGTTGTACTCTATAAGACACCGGTGCGAACAATTCTTATGCAACAAGCGAATGCCTTGACGCTAGAAAGAAGCGAGATATTCCAAGGGTTCAAATTATCCCTTCGTTGCTTCCAATGAAGGACACGTAGGAATGGTAGCCCCCTTGCGCAGATATTAGCTCTCTTTACATTCCATATTCTATATTTTGCAGCAGCAAACAGTACTATTTAGCTCTTCCAGCTTTACGATACTCTTTAGTATTAATCCAACGTGCCCTAGCTACCTCATGTTGAAGTTGTCCCCAGCTGTGGCTGATAATAAGCGCATGTGGCTGTGTATGTGGCTGTGTAATGCACCTCTATGCAATGATTGTTGCTATGACAACTGTTACTTCGACATGGAAATTGGTACAATGCCTTCAGATCTACAAATACAGTAGAGCAATATTACTGTATGTGCTACCTGTAGCGGCATACTACAGTATCACCAGTGGCTGACAATCCAACTGCTTGATTTTAGCGGGTAACCAACGTCATTAACAGGCCCCGTTGGACACTCATTTGGAGTACCAGCACTCACCTAGCTGATGGCATATGACAACATACATTTGAATAATTCTAATAGACCGTCTCCACATATTTAGTACAGAAACTCGATCATTAAGTAAATGGGCACACCTATAGAAGCAGATGAAACGCGTGTACCCTTTTTTGGGCAGGATGTAAATAAAGCGTTGGCGATCGCCCAATCAACTTAATCAAGTCCGGGCCGCCTTATGGCAGACATTTTCAGACCCACACACTCCACGCTCGAGCCAACCAGGCATAACGCTTTTAAAAGTCGGTTGCTTCCCTCCATCTTGCATTATGAACACATCTACGCGAGCCATGCGCACTCTGCGGGCAGTCAAGTCTGCCCCGAACCTCAAACGGGGCATCAAGAACTCTGCTCCATCCCCAAACCCGTCGCACTTGTTGAGCACCCCGTCGCAGTATACCTCTTTGTCAGTGGCCTCCCTCAAGGCCGAGTGCCGAAGGAACGGCCTCAAGGTGTCTGGGCGCAAGGCTGAGCTCATTGACCGGCTTGCGGCGTTTGAAGCGTCGCGGTCCATGCAGTCCAGCTCCTTTGCCAGTGCATTTTCGACTACAAAGCCCAAGTTCGAGACCGTCAGACAAGCTGTAGACCGAATAAGGCTGCCGCTTGCTGGTCGAACGCCTGACGAGCCGATAAAGTACAAAATCCCAGTTCCTCCGGATGCGTACTCCACGACTGCTAAGGATGCGAGTACTAAGTACTCGCATGATGTGCCCGACCATGGTGCAGCTGGTAGTGCTGGGAGGCAGTCTGGCACAGAGCAATTGGAGTCCGAGGTTCACATTACTGGAGATGCTGACGTCCGGTCGCTTGCGGCGGAGACTTTGGTCACGCGATTGAGCGAAAAGGAAGAGCAGGAGTACTATGAAGAGAAGAAGTTCCATCCGGGGGAATTGACGTCGAGCGATAAGACCTTCTTGGCTGGGTTTGCCGCGGTGATCACGGGCTGGTGGCTTCTTGGATCTGGAAAGGATAAGAAAGACAAGAAGTCTGGACACTAAACTTTTAATTGAGTTATATTGCTACGTTTGTTACGAATAATTATTTATATATGGTCTTTTTAATATGGGAAACTGCTTTTTTTATTGAACTGATAATATCGATACAACTTATCGAATGATAGGCAGTCTTGCAACACGAGAAGAATACCGAGTAAAGTCATTATACTGGTGGATTTCCACTAACTGTAATCAAAAGAAACAAATGGATAAATATGGAACAGAATTGGTACAAAAGCTAAGCTGTATCTTAAATACTGTTAAATGATAGATTACGGATAGTTAGTTGCGAGGTAAGTTCAAATGCCGGCCAAACTCACGTTGAGAGTTCTTACCAGCCGTCCGAATCGGCTGCGTTGGAGACTCCACCGATCCGTAGTACGATTCCGTCTGGGACTCTCCTGATGAACTCCCACGGTTCAATGGCTGCCGTTCCGGTGATGATGGGTGGTAGTAGTAGTAAGGCTGCTGTTTACCCGCGACATAAAGATACACCGATAACGAAATCATGCAAAAAATAAATATGGCACCCCCGACAACACCGAGCAGAATGGCCACTGGCGTCCGGAGGTACGGCTTGTGGATAGGCGGGAACGGGTTCTGGATCCACGACGGCTTGAGGTAGCGGTCTATAAAAAGCACAGTGGTCCTGGGGCTGCCCTCGATGACACTATCGCCCCTTTTGAGAATATGCAACTCGTGGTCAGCACCACCAACTATCTGGACAAAGTAGATCTTGCCTGCAACATCTCGGGCACGCAGGTACACCCCGTCAGCAAGCGTTTCTATCTCTTGCTCTTGGAACAGGTTGGATATGGGATTCCCAGGCAGAACGTGCATCTGCAGCAACAAGTCAATATCAGGCGAGGAGCTGTTGATGCCATCGCGCTCGAGCGCGTCCATGCTGGGCACGAGGATGGTGTAGCTGTTCTGCGGATCGAGCACATACGACATGTTTCGCTCCACGAGGAGGTCAACGAAGGATTCGCGGTCTCCGGCAGCAATCAGCTCCTCTGGGGCGATTGAAATCTCGTCGGGGAGCGTAATGGAGTCGATGGAGTGCGCGACACCAGAATTGAACAGAATATCTGGTACGTTGACGTCGTAAGCGATATCGCCCACGGTAAGAACGCCGCCAAACTTGTGGCGCTCATAGTCGAAGTCCCGCTTTTTTTTCTTGCCTCGTGAGTAGGACACTCGAACAGTGTCGTTGGAGAGGAGCGTCGCATCTCGGGGCTCGCTATCTGAATAAAAGGCCCCATTGAAGATCATTGAGTCAAACACCTGTCGGAGCATGGTTGTGTTGGAGCGCAAGTAGTCGGTTACGAGGCCCAATTCCTTCCAGGCGTCTTTCGTTGGCAGCAAAACCGTCCAGACGACTCCACTGGGTGGATACAACAGGTTCAGCTTCTCCAAAAAGGAGATGGAATACGAGTTCTGGAAGAATGGCCCGACTGCGAGGCTTAGCGAAGGGGGAATCTCGAGCTCAGAGTCTACGAAGTAGATCGACGTGTTTGCGACTGTGTACTCTCTGCTGACGACCTGGTGGCCATTGACATAGAAAGTGCCGGAAGCGTTGGATACGACCTTGATGCGTTGTGGCGTGTGCTTCATTTTCTTGGTCGTCATCTTTGAAGTCAACAGGAATTCGTCGTTGATACGCTCCAATAGATGGTACTGGCCCTGGACGAAGTGATATAGAATGGCGTCTTGGGACACCGTCATTCTACGAGGCTCTTCACTCGCTTCTGCCTCTTTGGTAGTTCTCCGAGGAGTTTCGCTAACTTCTACCTCTTTGGCAGTTTCCCGAGGCATTTGGCTAACTTCTACCTCTTTGGTAGTTCCCCGATGCATTTCGCTAGCTTCTACCTCTTCAGTAATGGCATCGACAGGGCCTACTGAAGTCAGAGGGACAAAGATCGTCTGGGGGTCGGTTTCCGATCCATCAACGAGATGCTTGAGTCCCTTAAATGCAAGTTCGAGAACAAAGCTCTCGGCATCGAGCCCGTAAAGGTACTTTTCCGGCGAATATTCGACCAATTCCGCCGGTTCAGACGTTAATAAAGAATTGTAGGTGTGAATAATGCCGTTGAATGCAATATGCGACGGAGACGCCGGCACGAACGTGCCGTTGACCGTAGTGTTGAAGTCGCACAGCTCCAAAGCGACTCCGTCGAGCGCATGGACTATCTTATTGCGGTGAAACCCAACGAGCCCCTTGGAGATGTGGCGGTTGAGTAGTCGCATGCGGTCGTCATGAGCCCGGGCGTGGCTGAGGTACTTGAGCTCAACGTCCGAGAAATCGCGGAATGCTTCATCTGTGGGCACAAACAGCGTAGTCGGGGACTCAAAGAACAAGTTCTCAGTCTCTACGAGCGACTGAAAGATGCTGGTGCCCGGAATGCTGGCCAAGGTCTCTCGAAGACTCGATGGCACTGTCAGAAGTGAGTCGACCGCCTGGACTGCGCCGCGGTCCCTGCTGGCTCGCAGATCGCTTTCTACGACTTCGACGTCATTGACAGTCTCTTTAGAGTTTCGGGCGACCTTCAGTGGAGCGCTAAATGCCTTAACAGAGCGCAATTCGCTTTCGTGGTATAGATAGGAGTCAACCAAGCGGGTCTCTCCGGGACTCATGTCCCCAAAGAGAACTGTGGCATTGACCAGGTGGTAGAGCAGCACCTCCTTTGTGATATCTGACGGGTCGACGTTTGCGAACGCAGAGTTGACCGGCGCTATCAGCGTAGTGTTGCGTGATTCGTTAATAACCGGGACTAGCCCGTGGCGCTGGATATGGCTCAACAGAACCGAGTACTGCGCCGAAGCAGACAGAATATCTATAATAGTCGTAATAGCAACAGCATAGTCCACCAGCACCAATGCAATGAGAACGGCGAACGATTTCATCGCTTTGCGAGTGGACTCCAAAGTGAGGATGCGAAAGATAAGATCGATAAGTGCCCTAACGAGGCGGGGGTGGTGCGCGGCTAATTAACGCACGTCTCTATTGGGGAGAGGGTATTTGGGGTGCGCGGGTGGAAATGGCCTGCGCTGGGTAACTGAGTTGCCTCAAAGGGTTAACCGGTTAGCTGGAAAAAGAAGGTCGCTACGCGGTCTTTGCCATTTGGAGTTCAACGGCGATGGTTTGATATATTTATACATAGCTGGCTACACACGGGCACTTACAGAGTGCTTAGAATTATGTGGATGGACGCGCTCCGCGGCTTGAAGGGTACAGGACTCCGCTGCCCGAAGACGAGTTAGTTTGAGGAGCAAAACATGTGTGCCAAAGCCATTGTTTCGTTAGCCCTGGGCCGTTGTACTCTCTGGTCGTCCCACAGCCAATGGTTGTGCCCACATGTTGGGTCTGTGATCGCTCTGTCCAGCATAACATGAGCTTGTACCGCTCCCATGCGCGATCCTGCACTTTTGGATGCAAACACAAGACAGGTTGACCCACTTACGAAAAAAAAAAACGAAAAATTAGCGAGAGAGATATATGTAACGGGCGAGATAATTGTCCACTACTGCTCTACCGGATGACGGAGAAATAAGGACCCGACATTAAGTATCGCTGGTGGGGGTTGTGAGAGTGTGGGCTGTCCAAGCGATGTGATTTGTCGTGCTTTGAATTACGCAGAGCTTTTTTTTCCCCTACCCGTTTTCCCCTGCCTGGGAGTTCTGCCCGTTTCTGATATGCACATCTTAAATTACACGTATATCCTATAACTTGGTTAGCGATGACATGTAATATCGACATTCATCGTCACCGGCTTATCCTCAATGGGTACAGTAGATAGAGCTAGAGTATGGGTTTGTTAAAGGTAGTTGAATGCGAGGAGGAAAAAATAACTGAGATGGTTTTTGGAGTTTTGAGACTCGGAAGATCACGGTTTGTCACCAACGAACGTCTGTGAGCTGTTAACTTAGTACACGCACATCTCTACATACCTTGGCCATTATATGGGCCTTGACGAGTCAAATTACAATAGTAAGTGGGTAGCGCCAAGCTTTGTACCCCAACATTTGGTACATCAGAACGCTATATCTATAAAAGTGGTATTAGTGGGGCTGGCGATGCGTAGTCTCAAGTTCTCAAGATCGTAGAAGAATTTTTAAGTAACTTTAGATGATTGAAGAATTTTCAGGCGGGCCCTCATAAAATATGTGCCCACATACTAGTGGTGACATGGTGGGTAACCGGCTTTTGAGCCCACTCTGTGGCTTATCAAGCGGGAACCCAGCTCCATGGTAGGCTGTGCACCACCCTTCATTCCGGTATTGATACCATAGCTGATGGGCCCCACTTGAACGTGAAAATTTTGATGCAAAAAAAAAGATATTTGAGTGTTGTGTTTTTGGGCTGTTCGTTCAATTACACGTAGTCCTGTCGGGACCTGTCAACGCACCATGGTGCAGGCTTCTGTAGGGCTGGGATCCCGTCCCCCAAGATCTTTGGTGAAGGAAAAAAAAACAAATCACAATCCCAGGCACTTGGGTTCGTTTCAAGTGACAGTCAGAGAGCGTGAAGTAAACAAAAACAAGCCAGGAAAAAACGACGGTTTTGCGCTATACACGCGACGCGGGTTTGAACAATTCGAAGCACACCTACGTTGTCGGTAACGTTTCAGGTTGCACTCTATTTCTTGCCCCAATTCCTTCAGGTCAAAGAAGAGCCCTGATTGAAACAAAAGGCTATTTATAAGTTCACCTCCCCCCGATAATACCATCGGTCACATTTTGTTATTCGTGAAGATGACCATTATGGATCAGATAACCTGCGAATTTTGCTTGCGGCCCAAGCACTCAGCTGCTCAATGCTGGGTCAACCCTACCAGCCCGAACTTCACGGTTGACAAGATACGTCCACTGGCGCAGGTGGGTCAACCACAAAAGTCCGAGGGTGAGGTCGTCTGTGACTGGTGCCAGCGGGCCAACCACACTGCCATTGAATGCCCGTTCAACCCTTCTGGGAGTAGTTTCAATCTAGACCAACTGCGGCAATTGGCGCGAACCCGGCTGCCCAAGGGCAAAGTGTTTTGTTCGCTGTGCCATAGACCGGCCCACACCGTCTCGGAGTGCTACTTCAACCCCAAGTCGCCTAACTACGACCCGACGCAGAGAAACCCGCGCCTAGGTCCGCGGAAGTACAAGCGGCGATAGACTTTTTTTTAGTTTTAATGAACAAGTGCATTCATGATTGATAATCTCGTATATTCAGCGCTATCGTAGCCCGTGTACACTCTTTGCAGCTGTCGTTTATAGCCGAACTTTTTAAGTGATATTATGTCATCCGTGCGCTAAAACGTTAGTAATCGAGGGCCAATGTCGCCCGACGACGCATACCCCCCCCCCCCCCCCCCCCCCCACTAAATGCGTCGCGGTCGTTCGATTCGTCTTTCTTAACCGTCGTAAAATTTTAGAAGACCATGGTTGAACCGATCATTGCTCCATCCATCCTCTCTGGTACGTATTTTTTTCGTTTTTCTCCTGTTAACAAATAACTAACACCCTGGAAAAGGTGACTTCGGTAACCTCGTGGAGGATACCAAGCGCATGCTAAAGAACAACCCTGATTGGCTGCATGTAGACATCATGGATGGCCACTTCGTGCCAAATATCTCGTTCGGCCCGATGGTTGTTAAGGCCCTGCGATCCGAGGTGCCCAAGGAAGAAGCATACTTCGACTGTCACATGATGGTCTCGAACCCGCTCCAGTGGATCGAGCCAATGGCCGACGCAGGCGGGCAGTCGTACACCTTCCACTACGAGGCGACCGACGAGCCTCTCAAGGTCATCGAGGCGATCCGAAAGGCTGGCATGAAGGTGGGCATCTCGATTAAGCCCGGGACCCCCGTTGACGTTCTGTTCCCGCTCGCCGACAAAGTCGACATGGTGCTTATCATGACGGTGGAGCCTGGGTTTGGTGGGCAGAGTTTCATGCCGGACATGATGCCCAAGGTCGAGGAGCTGCGGGCCAAGTTCCCGAACCTCAACATTGAAGTCGACGGCGGGCTGACTCAGCACAACATTGACGTGGCTGCTGGTGCCGGTGCCAACGTGGTTGTTGCAGGAACTGGCGTCTACAAGGCCGATGATCCAGCCAAGGCCATTGCCGACATGAGAAGCTGTATCGCCAGTCATCTTCACTAGTTATCAGGCTATCCGCTCATTTATTATTTCTAGACTAGGCTCTCTATCAATGATTTATTCAATATCCGACCATTGCACAATTAGGTCCATTGTCGTACAATTATATCCAACTGCCGGTCAATTTATAGGCCAATGACAGGCCAGTTGCCGTTTGTCTTGATAGTCCAGTGCAGGTAACAGTCCAATCACTACAGTACGCAGTACATACCTACTACTGTACTGTAATAATAGACGCTTATAGTCCAATTATGTAGAGTACATTGGTGCAACTATAATAGTACACCGAGATTTATAGCTGGTTGCTTCCCACCCCCTTGAAATCATCTCCACTGAAAAAATTTATCACGCCGTAGATGACGTCCTATCAGGAAATTGACGATTAGCGTATGCATTCCACATTTGGCCAGTTTCATCATATGTCAAACAGATCCACCATTGACCACTGCGCTGGGGCTGTACGATACCCACCCGTTCCATACGGTACAAGCCTTAAACACCCTCATGTGTGTCATTTACGCACAGCAACCCGCATTTCTTTCACGACACCCGCATCTCTTTCACGGCTTTGAGGAGGGCAAATACGAGGGGAAAATATCGACCTACATTTATTTTCTGCGGGCCTGCGTTATCTCTCATGTACGCCGGGGCCAAGCTATCAACGGGCCTAAACGGTCTGTTTTTAGCAGTGTCTCAAATTTTTCAGGGGCTTCTTAAACGAAAAGCGATCAGCGGGTAACGGGTCTCAGTTCCTTTTCGTAACAACCACTCCGGGTGCTAGGAAGTGTATTATCCAGTCATGAAATGCTAATCGAGACTATGTTGTTGTTGTTTTTTGTGCGTTTTTATCCAAACACGCATAACGCGACGTGTGATTCGGATATGCTTTGCTCTTGCGCCTAACACACGCGAAGGAAAGAAAAAAAACGTAATGGCCATGCATCTTTTCATGCGGTGGACAGCACATTGCAGAGGTTTTTTTCGTGCGCCAACGGCTTGTTTGGATGTGGGCCATTCTGCGTGGTTGCTTTTCTCTGCCGTTGGCATATGCGGGCTAAATTCTACTGGTGGTTGGTTGGTGGACAAAACCATCGTGCTGGCTGGTTTACCTACACTCGTCGAAGGACACTGCTGTCATTGAGTCCGAAGTTACCGCCTTTTTCCTTTCTCTTCTGAAAAGCACATCTCCAGGATACCCCGGACATTGCATTATATATACCGGAGCATTACAGTCCAATAAAAGGGGGGGAAGCCGACGTGCTAAATTTTTTTTTTCCCATACAGTGTTGGAAGCCTCGAGGAAAATTTCTGTTCATCGACGTATCCCACTAACCGCCAAGTTCTCGAGAAAAGCTTTGATTCCTGTAAGCATATGGACTTGAACAGGAAGTGGATCAATCAACAATCCCACTAACCGTGAAGAAACGCGGAGAATCGAGTATCTTAAGCCATTGTGAGCCCCGGGGGAATAGTAGCCGACTTTTCACATTCTCTTCACGTTCTTTCTGATCATCAAGGAGAGGGGGCTAAAGAGTGATAATATTTTGTTCAATTGGTTCTGGTACCCTAATCCAACACCTGATCCAACACGTCGATGCAAAAGAGGACCCATATCTACGACGAATCGAGCTGCGAGAAAAAACTAAACCGCCTGAGCCGATTGAACTGCAATCGAGAAAGCAATTGTCACAAGTGGGCGCATCATTTGATTGCAAATTTAGGGTCATCTTCCCCACAAAATTGCATCCCGTTTACTGGCTAGCTTCGAGGCATCTTCACGTTATTGAGTGAGTGAATACACCGAGGCACACACACACACACACACACACACACCAAACGCCAGACTACGCGTGTTTTAATATTATTATACGCGAGAGGCAGACACAGGCCCGCATAAAACCATCCTCACGACTTGACCATCAAAAGCAACGGCTGTACTTTAATTCCTACCCGTTTGCTACCATTTACATTATTTCCGCTATTGCTTGGTACTGATTGCCCTATAGCCCACCCCCTACCGTTTGAAAGGTGCATTTCACCTGTAACACCAAAACATGACCAACAATCATTACCAGTATCGGCAAAGCATCGGGGAACTCTATGATATAGCCAGTAGGTCTGTGGGATCTCAGCAGGACGAAACACCTGCAGTCCCGAGCCCAGCAGCTAAGTTTCATCATGCTGGAGCAGGAGGTGGAGGAGGCACGGCAATTGCTTCAGGAGAGCATTTCCCCCCATCGCCCACTGCAGTCCAGGGATCGGGATCCCACACGATCTCGTCGCGCCGACCCCGTGGATACAGCAGTGCGTCCTTCTACACCACCGATACTGGCGCAGAACAGCGTCCGCTGAGCCATGTGCGAAAGTCCCCGTCAGGGTCGTTTGTGGCCTACTCCGACCACTTCATGCTTGCTCGTCCCGAGCCTCCGCGAGAGTCAAACCTTACTGAACCAGCCATGCATGCTGGGGCCGTGGAGCCGACCGGCGCCCCTCCTGCAGCGCCGTACAGCTACGGACACAGAACAGGAAGCAGCACTAGCACATCAGGCACTGCTCGCACCAGCACCAGCAGCATAAGTACCACGTACAGTGCTTCTGGCACATTGAACAGCACGAACCCACAGTTCCCCGCTGCTGCGACACACACGTATAATACGTACTCTAATCCAGCAGGCGTACACCACCAGCGTCGAAGCACTGCCAGTTCGGACTCATCTGTCAACATTGTGCCTGGTCGCATCCCGCATCATCTCCATTATAAGGACCGCTCTTCTTTCGTTCTTCATCACTCCGTTTCTAGTCCTTCGCTTTCCGCCCTTATCCAACCCGAACACTACCGACCGCTTCAGCCGCTGGTCGAGGATATCCAAGACACACCACCTCCGGAAGAAGAAGAAGAAGCGCAATACTGCCACCATTCAAAGAAGCCAAGCGCAAAGGGGACGAGTACGATGTACAGTACGCAGGGGCAATACGCGCAAGAGGACAGAATGTTTTTCCACGAAAACACTAGCAATGCCAGCACGGTCAGCACCGCCAGCGCCAATTCGGGCACGGTGGGGCCCCTGGACCAGCTGTCGCGGCACCAGTCCGTCGTGAGCCAGGCCAACTCGGTCATCAGTAGCAATACCACTGCGAGTAGTCAGGGAGGAGGGAACAACTCGGCGTCGACGACCCCTACTCCTACTTCGGCCACCGCGTCGGCAAAGCCCACAGCCAACCCCGGGAGGCAAATTTGGAAGACTTTTTCCACCTTCTCAATCAACTCCAAGCCGGCCGACTCGCTCATGTATTCCCAGACCCGTCAGGAGGCCTGGATGCAGTACAACAAGGCCAACACCCCGGGGAAGTCCATGGATGTCATTGAGCTGTGGACCATCATGGCCTGTCGGTTTATGCTCCAGACATCGCTCGTTTTCTCGCCGGTAGGGCGTGATCTGCACAAGGCTGGACCTCATGGCGAGCCCAAGAGAGTGCTGGACGTCCACGGCATTATGAAGGCCCCCTGGGCTTGGCAGCTAGCGCTGGACAATCCGCATGCTATTGTATATGGCTATCAGTACGATCATGGCGTGGGTAAGCTGCCCATGGCCATCAAGGACGGCCCGCAAAACTTTGTACCCCTGTCGGGCAGCTCTTTGACTTCGCTGCCATTCGAGGATAATATGTTTGACGTTGTTACTTGCAAATCACTGTGGTACTTCCTGCAGAACCATATGTGGGAGGACGTCCTGCGGGAGATGTACCGAGTTCTCAAGCCAGGAGGCGCCATTGAACTCATTGTTTGTGACTACGACGTGGTAAACCGGTCACCAGGAGACGAATACTGGTGGTCGAGGATCGCCGAAGGAGTCACCAAGCGAAATATCGACATCTACCCCTCTGCCCGGATACCTCGGCGGCTCAAGGCAGCTGGCTTCACGGGTATCAAGCGATGCATGCTGGCAATTCCGCGAGGGTGGTCTGGGCAGTTGGGCCACCTGTGTGACTTTTTGAGCTCCTACTACGCAGACGCAATGTTCTCCATGTTCGGGGACCTCAATGCCGAGGAAATGAAGGCATATAGAGCATTTGCGTCGAGCGACGAGCCGGGCAACGCTCGATCCACGCAGCCAATGACTATGTGCTATGCCATTAAGCCCGACCCAAAGAACACACACTAACTAAACGATTTCTCACTAACGATTAATGAATGTATGACCTTTATCTCATCCATCTAAGGGGCTGGCCCTTGCAGTGGGGGATATATTGCCAAATAAATTATCTATAACCGCTTATAAATATCCATAGCTCCGCAAGAGCTAATACAGAGTACCTGAATTCGTTACTTGGAGCACGGAGGCCGAACAATGGTGCCGCCAGCGACATCAATGGTTGGGTGGGGTGTACTAAGCTCGCTGACCTGCGGTCGGCCGTGACGGTGCTGACTGTGTGAGCCATTCTGTGATACTCGGTAGACCTCTCGCAAGGTCGATTGAGGAGGAGCAACCTCGAGGGAAGATGTAACAGGAGCTGACGGCTCTTTTTTCTTAGAAGACTTAGATCCAACAGTGGAAGATGCATTGGCCAAAGTCTCGATAAAAGACTCGTCGGATTCGGCATCAGAGTTCGCCTTGCCACTAATAGAAAGAGTACCATTGGCCGAAGTTTCGTTGGTACCATCAGCGCACTCATCCGTGTAATACGCTGGGTCGCCACCCCACTCAGTGACTGGACCCGTGTGTGGATAGACAAAATCGTATCCCTCTGGCACCGTGCAGTAGCCCGGGAGGTTGCCGACAAACATGTCTGGCGTATCCAGAATGCGATTATTGCTCGATGATTTAATGGTTATCCAGGCGCAGTTCTGATAAAATTCTCGGTTTCCCATATGGTTCATCCAGCTCCACGAAAAGAGCGCGTTTCCCGAAGGAGCATCGTCCGGAATGGTAAAGTTGTACTCCATGTTGATTGGGCAGCTGCCAATAATGTTCTTAATGACTTTGAAGGTCTTGCCCTTGTCGTACGATAGGGAGAGCTGGCACGAGCCGCCCATGTGAGTAGCGCTGCCGCTGAGCTCGAGCGTGTAGGTCTCGCCTGCCGAGTATTTGGCGACAGACTTCATAGGGTCACCGAGATATCCCTTGCACGGGAAATCGGCCAGGTCCGTGATTGGGGAGACCATATCATAGTCAATTTCACTCTCGCGTGCATATGGATTGTACTTGGACCTCAGAGGAGGAGGGTTCGTCATCTCAATGTGAGCTCGAGTGGAACCAGCCAATGCCAGCACAACTAAAGCTGGAATAAAGCACTTCATGGTTAAACGTACAATCGGTATTTGACTGATTGATGAAGCTTGAAGAAGTGAAGTCTCAATGAAAGAGAAGGAGTGATTGGAGATTGGAGATAGCAATGCAAGATAGAGGACCCGCCGGCCTTCCTTTTATACCCTCATCTACTCATTGGCAAATCTTGCTTTTTTTATGCCCCCTTTTATTCTCGATAACCTATTTACGATATGACCCTCAATTGCTTTCTAACCCTGAGTATATCCACTGCAACGATTGCGTGCGATCCATACCCGCCGAGTTTCGAATTTTTTTTTTCAAACAAAATCGACATCTACACCATCATGACTCGACGCAGATTTGTTTTTATGGTTCGCCATAGCATCTGGGGCCATGCGGACTGTATCCATGAATATGCGTCATGTCGCTTATTTTCTGCAAGCCGCATGAGATGCGGCAGATGCCCCTCCAAAGTTGCTAAGGTTTGGGCTAGCCACGCCAAGATTCGGCTGGGTTTGCTCTGATAAAAAAGAGTTAAATTCCAACAATCCAGCCGTAGGGGCTAGCTGGTTATACCAGGGCGGCGGTATGGCATGTATAGAGCGCCATACCACGGATCTGTGCCAATTACACTTTGACAGGGCGTTGGCAGGTGAGGATAGAGATCCCGACCCCTGTGTAACCACGTCTGATACGACCCAAGACCGTTAGCAACCGTTTCAACTTGAAATATACCCCTGCCGTCAGTCACTCATCAGCCCCTTTGACCATTGATGGCTGTCTCTAATCTTGGCGGAGAGTCACTAATGAATCCGAGGGTCTCAAACATTATATTTAATACAAGAAAGGCTATACCAATGTACTAAGTTTCTTATTAAAATATGTGATTGTATGTATGGCTTGCCGGTAGAATGGAAAGCCTTTGGAACGGGCGTTTCAGGACTCGGAGTGAGTTCGAAATGCAGCTACAGCAGTTGACGACATCTCCCCGTCTGCATTGCACGCACTTTAACAGCCCCTGCAAGTACTGTTCAGAGAATTGAAGAATTGGTGGTAAGCCATGCACCCCAGACGGAGTCGGCGCCTCAGTCCTCCAAGAAGATACCCGTCGGTCTGACACTTACGCTGAGATCTCTTCAACAGCGTAGCTAATAGCACGAGACTCAGTTCCTCGGTGGATGTTCGGAACGACCGACGACTGGCGGGGCCGAACTGGAGTTACGTTTGATCTCGCAGCCAAATCAGGTCGAAAATAATATAAATCCTCTGGTTTGTGAACAAGACCGCCGGAGAAGAAAGCGGGACTGGGAATTGAACCAAGAGTCATCCGGAAGACATTATTTTTGGTGGCCCCACTTTGGATCTTAGAGTGCGATGTTCACCTCGGCTAAAACTTACCTTCCTCGAGTCACTTCGCGACAGATTATGGGGAAAATGGCAAAGAGCAGCTACGCGGTCAGGCAGCTGGGCGAGCAACACACGCCAGAGTACAAGGTGTACCTCGAGAAGGATGGCAAGATTCTGTCGCCGTTTCACGATGTGCCGCTACATCCCACTGGGAAGTCCACGGGCAACCTGTTCAACATGGTTGTCGAGGTCCCGCGATGGACCAATGCCAAGTTGGAGATCAGCAAGGAGGAGAAGTACAATCCAATTGTCCAGGACGTGAAGAAAGGCAAGCTGCGGTACGTGCCCAACGTCTTCCCGTTCAAGGGCTACATTCACAACTACGGTGCCTTCCCGCAGACATGGGAGGATCCTACTCACAAGGACAAGGACACTGGACACCTCGGCGACAGTGATCCTGTTGACGTGTGCGAGATCGGGCAGCGGGTCGCCAATATCGGAGAAGTGGTCCAAGTCAAGGTGTTGGGCTGTCTGGCTCTTCTCGACGAGGGAGAGACGGATTGGAAGATAATTGCCATCAACACAAAGGACCCACTAGCCGACAAGTTCTCTGACATTGAGGATGTTGAAGAGCACATGCCGGGCCTGCTCAAGGCGACTCGCGACTGGTTCCGGAACTACAAGGTGCCCGACGGCAAGCCGCGCAATGAGTTTGCCTTCAATGGCGAATTCAAGGGCCGAGAGTATGCTCTGGGGGTGCTCAATTCCTGCAACAAGGCGTGGGAGACGCTGGTCGAGAAACCGAGCATTGACAAGAAGATTTCCACCGCCAACACTACCCTGGAAGGCACTCCCGCCTTCCAGGACAATGCGGGCCGGGATATCCCTAAAGGCAAGATTGTGCCCGGCAAGGACGATAGTCTGAACGAGAAGTGGCACTACGTGTCTAAGCTGTAGTCACCACGATTCGACTGATAGGGCGGAAGTCACTTATTAATTATTTAGCCCCAAGACTCTCGGATTCATTGATAGTTAACAATCCAAGGCAGCAGCTATTATTTTTGGGGGACCAGTCTCCCCAAACTCCGCGAAGCGGGAGCGTTCATGTTCAAAAACAACTAGAAATGGCGGAAAGCTCTTGTAAATCGATTATTATAGCTTTGAGACTGTGCCCGACTGATACCAACTTTCTAGAGCCGCTTGTTTCTAGCGATAGCTTAGAGACCAGCATATCTCAGATTATGTACAGGAGATCTAGTATGTTATTGCGTTATTCTTAACTCAATGGCCTGAACACACCCCAAAAAATACATATACTTGTCATGATATGATCGGTAGCAGTTCCACCATGTAGTCTGATCATCTATCCACCAAGTTAATTTGAATCACATATTAATTACTAACCGTTATTAACAACTACCTTTCATCTCTGTGAAACCTATACATATACAAACTAAAAGAAACACCACCAATGGACTAAAACATATTATTGTCTTTATCTTGATACTCCGGTAGCAGTTGATAGATGGTTGTGCGCTAATAGTTGATAGACGGCTGTGCTAAGGTATACTATAGTAACTGTTCAGCCGCGCATGGCCGATCACGATAAGATGTCGCCGCACTGAAAAATTTCAACCACTAATGAGAGCGCTCAGGCCATACAGGATAAGGCCTCGATGGGCTAGATGCGCTATCCGACGACGATGGGCCACTACAGAGGCCAGGCCGGTCCCTCCCCAGGCTCCCGTGGACCAGTACGCCGACCCGGAACGGCCCAAGCTCCTATTCAAGGAGATCGCAGCCGACATGGACTCGCGGCGGGCCCTCTACGACGTCGAGACATTTGTCGAGCCCGATCATCTCGCTGCAAACTTCCCGCATCTTGTGCCAGACCACCTAGTCAGCTACCTCGACTTCAACAGTGGTCTGAGGGTCGGAGATCTGGTAGAGTCATCCCGTAGAGGGCTCTGCGTCATTGTCGAGGCTCCCGGTGAGTCTAATGGCGACAAAGTCGGGCTGTGCAATCTCTTTGGCGGCCTGAATTACGTCCAGAGACGGGACGTGACCATCCGTCTCGGGTCCGTGGCGGATCCCAAGCTCTTTGACAACTGTATCCGAAAACTGACCATTGATGACAATACCGAGACGGTGGTTGCCCCTCAGGTGAGAAATGCTGTTCTCAAGCAATTGCGACAGTTCCATACCCACGCTTTTAAGCATACAAGAGCGGTGCGGTTTGCGTTGAGCGAAATTGCCAAAAGCCTGCGGAAACGAAACCGCGCCGTCAACGTGCCTCTCTATGAATTGGCCTACAAAGTGCAACAGTACATCTTTTCTTCGGCCGCAGAGACATCAACAGACATTATGAGCTCGAGTTTCCCGCCGCCAGAAACATCTGCGCCGCCGATGCGAGCGTCGGTACTCTATCTCGTGTACAAGCTCATTGAGCGAGTCCACTACAATAGCATGTTGTTAAACAGCGAAAGCGGATACAATACGGTGACACTGTTATCTCTTAACGATGTGGAAGCTGCGGAAACTGCAGTGACCAACATCTCCTTCCCAGAGGTACTGGAAGCTACAGAGGAGCTCATGCAGACGAAAAAAGGGGAATGGAACAGTCAGGTAGACTCGGTCGTGAGACTAAGTAAGAGGTATGCACTCGACGACATTGGGCGAATTGATAATGTCGCCCAGTCGGGCGCCATCTCGCTCCTGCGGTCCATGTCCAAGTACGCACCGGAAATCATTGAACAAGGGACGGCCCTGGACTTCCAGAAACAGATTGGAAACCTCAACAAGACCCATGGTCCGTTTTTCGACAAGTTCCAATACAACTTCATCAAAGAGCTGAGAGAGCCACCCGCACTGAGCTTCAATGGATTTGACCGTGAGAACTACCCCGACGTCATTTATAAACGAGAGGAGATTAATACCCCTGTTTACTGCATTGATGATCCTTCGGCTAAGGAGATTGATGATGGCATATCCATTGATACCGCAGATCCGCGCAGATGGCGTGTGGGCGTGCATATAGCTGACCCTGTATCAGCCCTGCGGGATGGTCGGTTCTTGGGCCTCCTCGATAGAGCCTATAAGCTGTCTTCGACCGTATATCTCCCCAGTGGATCCATTCCTATGCTCCCTAAGTCCTTTACTGATAGCTTTGGTCTTGTCGAAAATGTGGGGCCCCGACGATGCCTTTCGCTAATGTTCAATTACTACCCAGAGACCCAGAATGTCGACCCCACAAGCATCAGACCATACTTCAACATGATCTCCAATATCCGCCAAATCTCCTACACAAAGGTCACCGAGATGCTGCAGCAGCCTCCGGATGCTTCTGAAGATCATAGAAACCTTCATAACATCTACAAGGTTGCTCAGTCTGAGCGGAGACTTCGAGAGTCTAAAAACGCACTCAAACTGACGCTCAACAGCGCTTCCGTGTCAGTCGAGTTCCCGGACTGTGCCGATGAGGAAATTCTGCTGACCGCACAGGTCGAGACGCCAGCTACTGTACTGGTCTCTGAGCTCATGATCCTCGCTAACAGCATGACCGCTTACTACACGCGAAAGAACAGCATTCCCAGCATCTACCGTAACCAGAACCTGCATTTCGCTGCCTCGATCGATAGTCTAAAGGGTCTCAATGACTACCAAGTCGTCCAGCACCTTAATTCTGCATGCCTTTCCACAGTTCCTGCTCCTCATGTATCTCTAGCCGCTCCGTTGTACTGTCACACTACTTCGCCCTTACGACGGTTCCAGGACCTGATTGTGCACTGGCAGCTTCAGGCACACTCTACGCGCAACAGGCTTCCGGCTCTAAGTCGAACACAGGTGGCTGCTGCGGCAACACGACTTCATACGACCCAGCAGCTTATTCAGAAGGCCCAGAAACAGTCAATTCGGTACTGGACGTTGCGTAAGATCGAAAAGGAGGCTAAGCCTGGTATGGCTTTCCAGTGCGTAATCACGAAGCCGCCCCAATTCGAACTATTTTCTACTAATTCTGGCCTGTGTACCGACTACGGCGTCAACGGCGAGCTTATTCTGCCTCGACACGATGCGTTTAAGGTTGGAACGAAGATTAAATGCAGTTTGGTCTCGGTCGATGCCATCACTTCAAAGCTGGTCCTTAAATTTGAGGATCTCAACGAATAACGAATTGAAGAGTACAATTGAAGAGTTCAACAGTAACGAAATTTGAAGAGCAAAAATAACCTTGTATTTGTACATAGATTCACTTGTATATATTTCCTTGTTTAACAGTTTTAATTTGGTAGTCTAATCTTGAACCGGAGATCGGACCTTATCTTTCGTGTCGTGTCGTGTCATCACCTCACCAAAACCAAACTACGCGATGATGCTGTTTGGGGGGCTGGCACTGCTGATTTCGGCTGTCAGCATATGTACAGCCAAGCCGATTAATATAGAGGTTGAGGCGAACTGGAACCGGTCGCCTTTCCAGCTCGATGTCATGTGAGTGCTCCTACGTTGAAGTGGATTTGCTAACAAGTATATAGTGAATCAATAGCATCCGAGAATGCGACCGCTTACTACCCACTATTGGCGGCGTATATTGGCATCAATGAACTTAAGGGAAACATGGATGACAAAACCGCATATGAAACACTGGTCCAGCGTGCCATTGAGGCGGATCTCGTCTCGAAGGACGCAGTGCCGTACATCGACTGGAAGCTGGCTCTGCATGAACCGTCCGCTTTGATTCAGGCGTATTATCAATACTATGAGACCAATATTGAGCCTAAGCTTTCTGAAGAATGTGAGAATGTGCTTTACTATGGTGGGGAGTATATCTGCGATGTGGATTCTGTGTTTGCGCTCAAAACTGTTACCGGAGACGATATCGTTGAGATTTTGCCGACCGATAGGCTATTTGGATCGAATGTCTACGCCCCAGTGGCTATATTGTATGCAGACCTTGCCTCGGAGACTTTTGCGACGTTCCATTCTCACTTGGTTGCCTCAGCAATGTCGGGAAAGATCCAGTACATTGTCAGGTACAAACCATCTGAGGAGATTTCTGAGAAGGAGCGGCTTAGCGGATACAGCGTTGAACTGGCGCTGAAGCGAACAGACTATCTTGTCATTGACGACAGAAATAAAGAGGCCAGGGAAACGCCAGAGGAGGAAGACATGGAGAACATTGAAGGCCAAGGCGCTGCGAAACCTATCAAGAACCTGCAGGTGAAGCAGGATGCACCAATTAGTACCAAAGATCTCTCGTCACTTGGATACAAGGCGGCAGGGTATATTATCAACAATGAGGGAGATAAGTTCGAAGCGCTGGCCAATGTTAGTCTCGACTTCCCGAAATACTCGTACGCCATCTCCCAGCTGCCTCCAGACGGGCTGGTGTTCCAGGACGTCAAAGCTAACAGCTTGGCAGGCATTTTCCGTCCAGGGTACAACAGCCTGCTTATCAATGGTGCTCCAATCATGCCTTTGGAGGGCGACATATACAAAGTTTCCGAGGCAGTCGAGCGTGAAAGAGCGCTTGCTGAAGGACTAGCACGGGAGTTTGGAATTTCCAAGTCAAAATCCCATGAGCTCATTGCTAACAACTACGTTGGCGAAGCCAGTGGTATCGATCACGCCATCCGGTATGACTACAGGAATCTTGGGCTTATCTGGCTCAACGATGTAGACCGTGATCCGCAGTTCAAAGGCTTTCCCAATGATGTCCAACTTTTTCTCAAGGAGGTTTCGGGCGAGTTTCATCCTATCCGACACAATGCCAATTCTATCGTTATGGCAGTGGACCTCTCTGACCGCAGTCACTTGAATGTGCTCGCCCAGGCGTGGTCTATTGTCAGTCGGGGCCTCCCTGTGCAGATGGGTATCATTCCGCTAACTAACACTAAGGAGGCCAAGGCACGGGCCAAGGAGTTGCACTATTTGGAGCAGAATAAGTCATTCACCGCCGTGTCAATGTACCTAGCGCAGCTCATGAAGCAGGAGAAGGACGCGTTTGTGCTTGCTCTTGGTGCTACTAAAAAGCCTGATGTTGACAAGGATTTGGATCTCGAAGTCATTTCCCAGGATACACAAGCATGGAGCCAGCGATTTGACATTGGCAACCATGAGGCAGTACTCTTTGTCAATGGTGTTATTGTTGATCCCTCTGTCCAGTGGCTGTCCCAGGCAAGCCTTATTATGTCTGAAGACAAGAAGAGCTTCCAGAAGTTTGTTTCGGACCAGTCGATTGTTGTTGATTCCAGCACTCCATTGCGTGATCACCTTTTGACTGGCGCTCTGACGAGCCGCAACAGAGATATCACCCCTCCCGATGAGGACTCTATTAGGTATATGGATACGACGCCTCTTGTTAATGCCTTTACTGGGGTCCCTAATGTCACTATCAATGAAGACAAAGATAATGACATGATGACCTGGTGGTATTTTGGTGATTTCGCCGATGAACTGCCATTGAGCCATACTCTTGAGCTGGCCAAGTATATTTCTACGTGTGATGAAGCTCTCCAACTCAATATTGTGCCAATTGTTGATTCTCAAAAGAAAGATACTACTACCAGACAGAGTCGCCGAATGGCCATTGTAAATGCTCTGCAGTTTGTCAACCACTTTAAGGGTAAGGACTCCGGAGCGAAGGCCAGGGCCCTTGTCAAGGTTGTCGAATCTCTTTACGACAAGCATTATGGTTCCCAGACGGCAGAACTCGGTTCAGCCATGCAGCGACGCACTAGCTTGAGCGCACAACTAGAGCCTGAGTTTGATCACAATGACAATCTATCAGTGGAATACTCGGACAAGCTGGGCGAGTACTGGGGACTACAAGTGGGGAGCAAGCTCATTGCCGCCGGTAGGATTGTCAAGCTTACCAGACCGGCTCAGTCTTCTGATTTTGCTGCCCTTCATCTTGCGGAGGCAGCAAGAGTCGCCTCTGTGTTCGAAGGTTTCAAGTCGACCGGCCTAGAGCCTTCCTTTGCAGTCCTGGACAAGTTTGTGACCAAATATACCAAGACCTTCCATATGGATAGCGAAGATGGCTTTTTCGTCACTGCAACGCCGCGAATCTTGACTACTGACTGGGCTGGCGATCACTCCACTATCATCACAGGAGAGAAGGAGGAAAATGCTGAACTGCGAGTAACTGCAGTCATTGATCCCTTGAGTGAAAAGGGCCAGTTTTATATTACTGTACTGCAGGCACTAAAGGAGCTCCCAGGTGTACATATTAAGGTGTACTTGGCTCCTAACCATGGGTTGAAGGAGATGCCCCTCAAGCGGTTCTACCGGTCCTGCTTCCCTATGCATCCTGAGTTTGATTCTGACGGTAAGCGGGCAAATGAGCGGGTTGTATACGACGACTTGAACCCTGAGACCCTTTATAACGTTGAGGTGCACAGTCCGTCTGCATGGATCGTTACGCCTGAAATCAGCAAGTATGATCTCGAGAACATCGTTCTCCGGGATGTCCAGGATGAGAGCCTAGACGCGGTGTATGAGCTGAGGAGCATCTTGATAGAGGGCCACGGACGCGACATAACTCTCAATCGTCCACCGCAGGGCCTGGCGCTTGAGCTTGGCACAAACACCGAGCCTCGCAAGACAGACACCATCGTCATGGCCAATCTCGGGTACATGCAATTCCAGGCAAACCCAGGTCTGTGGCAATTGAATATTAAAGAAGGGCGTTCCAGCGATATTTTCGACCTTATGTCGGCTGGCGTGAGTGGGTTTGAGGCCACTGATGAGTCCGGCTCGAACCGCATTTGGCTGAGTTCACTCAATGGTAAGACTATCTTCCCGCGATTCAAGCGGAAGAAGGGAATGGAGAGGGCAAACGTGCTGGCAGAAGAGGAATCTGGACCGTCTTTCTTCAAGAGGCTTAAGTCGGGCAAGGCGAAAAAGCAGAAGAAGAAGGAGCATGCTGAAATTAACATCTTTTCCGTTGCGAGTGGTCATCTCTATGAGCGTTTCTTGAGTATCATGACGGCCAGTGTTATGAAGCATACCAACCACACGGTCAAGTTTTGGCTCATTGAGCAGTTCCTTTCGCCTTCGTTTAGGGAGTTCCTGCCGGCGCTAGCCAAGGAGTACGGATTTGAGTATGAGCTCGTGACATATAAATGGCCTCATTGGCTACGTGGCCAGAGCGAGAAGCAGCGAACCATTTGGGGATACAAGATTCTTTTCCTGGACGTGCTGTTCCCGCAGTCGCTGGAGAACGTCATATTTGTTGACGCTGACCAGATTGTGCGCACCGACCTCAAGGAGCTAGTGGACATAGATCTGCACGGTGCACCATACGGATACACACCGATGGGAGACTCGCGAGAGGAGATGGAAGGGTTCCGATTCTGGAAGCAGGGTTACTGGAAGAACTTCCTCGAGGACGGCAAGTACCAGTACCACATTAGCGCGCTGTACGTTGTTGACCTTGATCGCTTCCGCCAGATGGGGGCTGGAGATCGGCTGCGACAGCACTACCAGGGTCTCTCGGCGGACCCCAACTCGCTGGCCAACCTTGACCAGGACTTGCCAAACAACCTGCAGAAGGAGTTGCCCATATTCTCGCTTCCGCAGGAGTGGCTGTGGTGCGAGACATGGAGTGCTGACGAGGAGCTCAAGACGGCAAGGACTATTGATCTTTGCAATAATCCGCTGACCAAGGAGCCCAAGCTCGACCGAGCGCGGCGGCAGCTGCCCGAGTGGACTGTTTACGATAATGAGATTGCCGAGTTACACAAACGGTTCGACGAAGACAGGGCTGCGTTCCAGCTACAGCAGCCGCGGGAGCAGAAAGTGCTCAAGAAGTTACAAAAGCCGGAGGTTGCAGTTGACCATGATGAGCTATAATTTACATATTCTTCAATCACATATTTCTTCTACAATTAGAACTGATAACTATAACGACTTCTTCGAACTTCTCTCCTGGGTCAATTAATCACAGACAAATTATAAGTCAATTGAGGGCATTATTTTTGAAACAATATATGAGATACTCGAGGGCCAGTCCCCCGAACCCCCCGTAGCTCCGCTTCGCGGAGAAGTCGTTAGGTCATTAGAAAACTTTACGTAGCACGTTAGACACCTTCTCATCAGGCTTGGACTGGGCAGTGGCCCTTCTAGTTGTGACTGCTCGCTGATCAAACTCCCGCCGCACTTCCTGCTCGACCTTATGTGCCGGATTCTTGGCCGCCCGCTTCGCCTGGATACCCTTGATCACCTTAGATTGTTCCAAGTTGTCCATAAAGGCCCTGTTCTCCCGCGTTGCCTGTCGGATCTCGGCCCGCAGCTTCTCATGCCGCGCCTGGCTCTCCATGGCGACCTGCTCCGTCAGATCCTTCCACTTAAACTTGTGCAGGTACTTGACGTTGAGAATATCATCGTAAAAGAAGCTGTTCTTCTTGCCCCCAATAGGGTTGCCATTGAGCGTCTCTGCGGCAAGCTTAGCGTCCCGCTTTCGAGCAAACTCGGCCCACCCCTCGGTGTACTTCTTCTTCTTATTCCCGCCATACTTGGCCCGCTTCTGACGCGCCTTGGGGTCTTCAGGGGCCAGGAATATCCGCGTCACCTCGCCGAACCGCGACAGAATATGCTTCATCTTATCGGGCTTCATGAACGGTGGGATTCGTGATATGTACACAACGCCTGACTTTTTGATCTTCTCCATCTTCTCTTCCACTTCCTCTTTGCTCAGCTTGAGCTTCTTCTTGGGCTGGCCCTCGGATTCCTCTCCGGAATCCTTATGCTTTACTTCACCTTCATCTTCCTCCTCCTCCTCTTCATCTTCAACTTCTTCGTCGTCGTCATCGTCTTCGCTTTCATCTTTAGCAACAGACTTGATCTTGGACTCTTCTTCGT
This sequence comes from Blastobotrys vanleenenianus, assembly GCF_965637985.1. Lineage (NCBI taxonomy): Eukaryota > Fungi > Ascomycota > Dipodascomycetes > Dipodascales > Trichomonascaceae > Blastobotrys > Blastobotrys vanleenenianus. Next base: position 232,407 of record NW_027481879.1, on the reverse strand, counting down.
CCTCCGAGACTTCAACTTCCTCCTCGTCGGACTCAACCGAGAAGAAATCGGCCGCTCTGCTTCGCTTCATCCTATTGTGATTCCACAGCTAATAACCGTTAGATCAGATAAAAGTCTCAGAATGAAAAATTTGGTTATCTTATCTCCCAACCGACCTCCGACGACATCACCAAAAACCAAATCAAAAACGACATCACCAAAGGTCAAATTAAACGACGACATCACCAAAAATCAAATTATACGACGACTGTTCCGTTTTAGGATCGCCAGAAATCAAATCAGACGACGACAGGTTCAGCGGAGACTGCCATAAATTAAATTAAACGACGATAGAATCGGCGGAGATTACCAAAAATCAAACTAAGCGACGACAGAATCAGTAAAGATTATGTCGACAATAGGATCTCTCCTGCCGACGCCCAGGAATAACGCCAAAAGAGAGACTCGGCAAGAGGAGGAAGAGTCCCATGTGGACATTCCGCCATACGGCCAGCGCGAGTCGTGGAAGCCGACGTCAGAGCAGGACTTTGGCGAAGACGGCGGTGCATACCCAGAGGTGCACATTGCTCAGTATCCGCAGGGCATGGGAGCCAAAGAGAGCAAACGAAGCAATGCTTTGGTGGTCCGCGTAGATGAGGAGGGAAATGCTGATTACAACGCTATCGCACGGTACGGCCATGACGAAGATCGCGTCGTCCAAGCGTCTTACAGCGACCTGATTCCACTTCGCCAGCGGGCCAATGCCGGCGAAGTGTCCCTAGACAAGCCCTCAGAAGCGGAAACGCAGGAGAACGTCGAAAGGACGCGCCAGGCCCTGGCAAAGATAGTAGACAAGCGGTTAGAGTCGCAGAGACCGCGCACTATTGCCAAGCAGACTGACGAGCCGACCTACGTGCGGTACACATCAGGCAGCCAGATGGGCGGAGAGGGCAGTAAGCAGCGCATGATCCGAGTAAAGGACCGGCAAGTCGACCCCTTCGCTCCAGCCAAGTTCCAGCGCCCGAAGCAACCGCGTAAGAACCCGTCTCCGCCGCCGCCAGTGCTGCGGTCTCCTCCGCGCAAGATGACGGCCCAGGAACAGGAAGACTGGTACATACCTCCGACGGTGTCGAGCTGGAAGAACCCCAAGGGGTTTACAATTGCATTGGACAAGCGAGTGGCGGCTGATGGACGGAGTATGCATCAGCCATTAGAAGCGAGTCAGCGTAACATGAACCTTGCAGAGGCTCTGCTGTCGGCCGAGAGTGCCGCTAGGGAGAGTCTTAAGCAGCACAAGGCTATGGAAGCTCAGCTTGCTGAGAGAGAGCAGGAGGAGCGGGAGGAGGAGCTTCGCAAGTTGGCTCGACAGGCTAGGGAAGAACGGCAGAAAATTGCCAAGCCACAGTCAGATGAAGAAGAGGAGGAACGAGATATGCGTAGACGTAGTCGATGGGATCGAGAGAGGTCTGTTGAGCGGGCGCCCATTGATGAACTTCGCCAGTCCCCCAGTGATAAGCATCGTCGGTCTCCCAGTGATGAACGTCTCCCAAGTGATGATAAAGAGGAGGAGAAGGAAAGAGCGGCAGCTAGGCGTGAGGCAGAGCGGAGAGATAGACGCAAGGAGCGGGAAAAGGAGCTGCGACTGTCACGAATGGGTGGAGAGCGCCGGGCCAAGGCACTGGCTCGAGAACAGGGCCGGGACATCTCTGAAAAAGTTGCCCTGGGTATGGCCCGACCTACAAAGGCTACGGGAGAAAGCCAATTCGACTCACGGCTGTTCAATCAGGGTGCTGTATCGGCTGGGTTCAGCGAAGATCAAGTCTACGACCGGTCACTATTTGCGGCTCAAGAAGGCATTAATTCTATTTACAGGGCTCGAGGAGGTACGAAATTCGATGAAGAGGGCGAAATGGACCGTTTCGACCGCGAAAAGCGGTTCGAGGCGCTGGGAAGTGCTCAAAAGGGCTTCCTTGGGTCGCAGGCCTCGACTCGGCAGGAGGGCCCGGTAGAATTCGTCAAAGAAGACGATCCCGATAGAGCTGACAAGATGATCCGCGAAGTGCAATACGGTCTCTCAAAAAGTCAGAATGATCATAGTGAGGACGAAGATGACGACGACCGATCGCACAAGCGACAGAGACGATAATAAACCATACTACTGATCCTCCAATTCCTCCACATTATCCTCAAACCTGAGCAGGGCAGTTTCAATAGACTGCTTGTTCCTCGCAATGGCTGCCTGCTCGCATTTCTTTATAGTCCCCGACACCTGTACGACCTGTATAATGCAATCCTCGCCAAGCACGTTGTCAATGTAGGTCAGGGCGGCCCACACTAGCTTGTAATGGGCCCTCGTGACACGTATGATCCCTGTAGATGTTGCAGGACTGAAGTATTTCACCGCGATTGTGCTGGCTACGACTCCCATGCCGTAGTCTCCAAAGTGGTATTCGATGCTCTGCTTGATTAGCTTCAGCACCCTGCGCCCGTCGAGCTCCGGAGAACTTGGGCGCTTGATCTTGACTATATTCTCGCTGAACTTGGCGTTGTTGTCTATTTCATTCGGATACAGGATCTGGAAGAGCAGGTACCGTGTCTTTAGCCTCACCATGGTGTTTTGTTATCAAATGAATATTTTCCCACCTCCCACATCACCATCACTCTAATATACACTACTCTAGTATTAATCCCCCAAGCCCTCCTATGGCTCCGCTGCGCGGAGGTGATTGCTGTTATAGACCAATTGGCTCTAATCAAACGAGTGTCCGTGAAAGCGAAGCTACTGGAGCTCGAGGGCTGGCCTTCAAATGCCATACTCCAAGTGAAGTCCCATAGGTGAGTAAGGCTGTAACAGTTTTGTAACGCTGTTGCAAGTGCAAATAGCTTGTTACAATTTTTTGTTACGCTGTTGGGAGGTTTGTTACGCTTTCACAGCGTCTCTCTCCGCGACGCGGAGCCACTGTTGCTCGAATAACCAAAGTACGAGTGGACACTTGGGGGGACCAGTCCCCCAGACCCTCCTTGGGCTCCGCTTCACGGGGAGATTCATTAGGTATTATTATGATTACAGTCCCCTCAACGTCGGGGGGACTGGGGGCTGGCCCTCGAAAAACATACAGTGGAATATTGTTGTACTGTTTGTAGATTGTAGAAGTACTGTGGTTACTTAAAGAAGAAGTATTACAACTTGGCAAAAGCCTTGATGAGCTCAGCGACAGCGTCGTCAATCTTGTCAATGTTGGTGCCGGAGCCCTGGACGGTGTTGCCCTTACCGCCGGCCTTACCGCCCAACAGTTTGGAAGCAACCGCGCCAAGCTCAGAGGCCGGGACCTTGTCAATGATGGTGTCAGAGACGAAGCAGCCGTGGGCGACCCGGCCGGTCTGGGAGTCGCCGGAGATCAAGTAGACAGACTTATCCTTAGCCTTGGTCTTGACGTAGGTGATACCCTCGGAAAGAGCCTTCGCGTTTCCGGCGATGGCATCGATTCGAGCCACGTAGAACTGGGCGTCTGGGTTCTCCTCAAAGTGCTTGGTGATGGCGTCAACGACCTTCTTGGACTCGGCCTTCTGCTTGGCCTTGACTTCGTCGGAGATCTTCTTCTGCATCTTGGTGAACTTTTCGTTGAGCTTGATCTTGTCGAGCACTGACACGCTGAGCTGCTTAAGCTCGACGCCAATCTGCTTGGCAGCAACCTCCTTGTCGGCAATCAGAGTCATAGCCTCCACAGTGTCGAGCCGCTTGCTGAACTCTTGGGCGATTCGCTGAACCTCCCGGGCTTCGTTGGCCGTGACGGCGACAATTCGTCGGATGCCCTTGGCGATGCCCGACTCCTCTACAATGACAAACTGCTTGATCTCGCCCGTCTTGACCACATGTGTGCCGCCGCAGAACTCTACGGAGAGATCCATCCACTTATCGTTGCTCTCATCAGACAGAAGCACTTCGATCGGCTCGCCAACGGAGACAACCCGCACCGGGTCCGGGTAGGTCTCACCAAACACAGCCCGCACGCCCTTGATCTGCTGGGCCTCGGACAGCTTGACTTCCATCGAGTAGACCGGCAGGTTCTTCTTGATCTGGTCGTTGCACAGGTCTTCGACCTTGGCCACTTCGGATGGAGAGAGCGCAGCCTTGTGGGAGAAGTCGAACCGCAGCTTCTCTGGAGCCACCAACGAGCCCTTCTGGTCAATGTGGTCGCCAAGAATGGCACGCAGGGCAAAGTTGAGGATATGGGTGCCCGTGTGGTTGTTTCGAATCGGCCATCGTCGCAGCTCGTCGTATTCGCCAACCACTTCATCGCCAACTGCAAAAGAGCCGTACTTGACATAGCCAGTGTGGAGAATGTAGCCGGCGTAGGACTGCACGTTTTCGACTTCAAACTCGGCCTTATCGTCAATGACGATCTTGCCGGTATCGTAGATCTGGCCACCCTGCTCGGCGTAGAAGTTAGTCTCCTTAAGCAGGAACCCGACCTGGGTATCCTCTGGGAGGCCCTCCGTCGACTGGATAAACTCCTTGTTGGCATACAGAGCCACCACCTTGGTTCGAATATCGCTGTGTTCGTACTTGAACACGTCGTTGGTTCGGTCGACAGCATCATTGGCATCCAACAAAGCCAGAGAGTGCACATCGAGCTTAAGCAGCTCCTTGCCGCCGGTCTTCTTGACGCCCTTGGAAGCCTCCTTGGAGGCTTCTCTTGCCTGCTCAAACTCAGCCTCGTCAATCTCTAGGCCATTCTCCTCGGCCATAATTCGCGTCAAGTCGACTGGGAAGCCGTAGGTGTCATAAAGTCGCCACACATCCTTACCCGCGAGCTTCTTAACGCCAGCCGCCTTGGCCTTGGCAGCGTACTGCTCAAACAGCTTCTCGCCACGGTCCAGCGTTCGCGCAAACGAGTCTTCTTCCTCGTTAAGAATCTCAAAGATCTCTGCCTGCTTCTCGGCGACCTCTGGGAAGATATCCCGCACCTGCTCGATAAGCGTTGGGGCCAATTCCGAGAAGAAAGTGCCAATCTTGACGTCGAACTTCTTTCGAGCAAACCGGGCGCCTCGCCGCAGGATTCGCCGCAGAACGTAGCCTCGACCCTCGTTGTTTGGCACTCCACCGTCAGCAATGGCGATGGTCAGCGTCCGGACGTGGTCCGCGACGACTCGGTACGCCGTATCAATACCATCAACGTCCTCCTCACCAAACTTGCCCTCATACGGCCGCTTCTGCGTCATCTGCTGAATTCGCTTGAACAGCGGACCAAACACATCGGTATCGTAGTTCGATGGCTTGTCCTGGAGCACCGAAACAAGTCGCTCAAAGCCCAGACCCGTGTCAATGTGCTTCGCCGGCAACAGCCGCAGGTTACCGTCCGCCTCTCGGTTGTACTGCATAAACACGAGGTTCCAGATCTCCAACACATTAGGGTCGTCCATGTTGACGAGATGCGCCGCGTTCCGTCCGCCTCCAATACGGTCGTAGTGGATCTCGCTGCATGGACCGCATGGTCCCTGGTCGCCCATCTCCCAGAAGTTATCCTGGTAGCTGCCTGGCAAAATGTGGTCCTCAGCTACGCCCAAGTCGATCCACAGCTGCCTTGCCTCGAGATCCGCCTCGAGATCCGCCTCCGGAGCACCGCCAAAGTACGTCACGTAGAGCCGGTCCTTATCCAACCCATAAACCTCGGTCAGCAGCTCCCACGCCCACGCAGCGGCCTCCTTCTTGAAGTAGTCGCCAAAGGACCAGTTGCCCAGCATCTCAAAAAACGTGTGGTGGTACGAGTCCTTGCCAACGTCTTCGAGATCGTTGTGCTTGCCGCCGGCTCGGATGCACTTCTGCGAGTTGACGGCTCGCGTCAGCGGGTACAGTGGCGACGACGGCTCCGTGATGCCCAGGAACTTGGGCTTGTACTGGTTCATGCCGGCGTTGGCGAACAGCAGCGTCGGGTCCTCATACGGGATCACCGACGACGACGGCCAGAACGTGTGGTTCTGCTTCTTCGTAAAGTAGTCCAGGAAGGTCTGTCGCACCTTCCCGGCTGTCCAAGTTGATTCTAGTGTGCTCATTCTCCTCAGATTGCTAACCGCTCTCAGGCCAAGCCTCATTCAACTGTTTAAATACCCCGGTTGCGAAATTCGAATTTTTCACTCCCGCGCGCCGCTCCCAATGACCCATCACCACTCCGCGAACTGGGGCCTTCCAGGGGGGCCTTCCCCCATATAATACGTAGCGTAGTATGTATTCGAGGGCCAGCCCTCGAGCTCCCGTGGCTCCGCTTCGCGGAGGGGCTTATAGCCAATTGACTCATTTCCGCGAAGCGGAGCCCCAGGGGGTTTGGGGGGTCTGGTCCCCTCCATTACTACTAGCGCGTGGTGTATTCGAGGGCTGGCCCTCGAGCTCCCGTGGATCCGCTTCGTGGAGGGCTTATAGCCAATTGTCTCCGCAAAGCGGAGCCTCAGGGGGGTTTGGGGGGACTGGTCCCCCCAATTAACACGTAGCACTTGGGGTGACCAGTTGGGGGAAGGTGGTGATTTATTTTGACATGTTAGGTTATGTAGGTTAGGCAAACTGGGTCAGATCTACTTCGTAGCAACATTCACTGTGTCCGCTGGCGTAGCCTGGGGAATTGAGGAATCCACACGAGTCTCTGCACCGAGTGTGAATCAAATATACTTTATCAGTGTGAGGAAGGCGCAATTCTCTCCAAAAACCCCTCATTTCATCTGGAGGGAAGTAAGGTAGCACTAGCGTGACGTTTTGTGCCTGGCAATTATGCAGGATCTCGGGAAGAACAGCCAGTGATGATTCTGGTGTATCATCCGCCAGGAGGTTCGGGCAATCAACGTTCAAAAGAAGCTGCTTAGACACCAGAGAAAAGTATTTACTAATCGGGACAAGGTACTCTGATGAAGTGCTAAACACGGTTAGTTTTTCGAGCCCGGTAAAAACTGGCAGCTGCAAGGACTCTTCCAGCGGGGATTCAATCCTCATTGTGAGCTCGGAAAGACTAGGCGCATTGAGCATATAGAAAGGAATGAGCACACCGTCTATGAATAAACGTCTAACCCCATCTCCTGTAATTGCAACATGGGAACGGTTCGCCTGCGATGGCCGTCTAATTGAGCTTTCAGCTAGCAGCCGAAGAAGTTCGACCGAAGGGGAAAGATCCAGTTTGTAGGAGTGATCACCATGTATTGCCCCACTCGTAATGCGAAGTGTCTCCAGCGATGTCATCTGTGACACTATTCCACTTAGCAGAAATGGACAATTATTGCGCGAGACGAATCCGAGATCACGAACCATGGTAGCTACCGTTCCAAGCTCTCGCACAACTTCGCTGTCATAGTCGACGGAAGAGCTATATATCTGCGGAGAAACAGTATATGATGCATTCTTCAAAGAACTGACAAGCGCTGCAGTCCTTTCTATTGCTCCAATGGTGTATCCTCCTCCTCCAAACGGGATATCCAATATGTGACTGAATTGGATTGTTGCAGCCTCGCCAAGAGCATTAAGTGCACCGAGTACTTTTTCACCCACATCCTGCAACAGCAGATCGTCAAACACGACAACATGAACCCTGCCAAGTCTATGTGCGCTCTTAATCACAGTACTGACCGTTTCCACCAACATTCGACATTCACTCTCCCATTTCTTCTCTCTTCCGGGAAGGTAGTCAATTAACACCTTCAAATCCGTGACGTGCCTCGCAGATATCTCTGCCGCATTATAGATCCCCTCGCCTTTATATCGCTTCCCGCTTCGGTTCGTTAACACCGGCCCATGCAACGCAATTGTCACTCGTCTCCAGATATGAGCACTGCCGGCGTCTCGCAGCAGACGACAGGCCAGCAACACCGAGGAAATATCGAGCCCAACGTAGTCAAGAATAGCTTCTAAGATCTCATTTGGTAGCTTCTCCATATCGCTCTTGATACGGAAATTGCGACTATTTAGCTCATGACTTTTGAAGAAAGAGTGTTCTTCGCCCCCCGTTGGCGCAATGTTGGGGTCGGAGGACGGTGCGGCTATCAACTTTCACCAAGATCATTGCTACATCAACGCCAGGTACTCACAACCAACCTGAGAGGAAAATTTACAGCGCTTTCATGGAAATAACGCCTACTGTAGGGAATATATTCAAGTGCGCAAAAACTACACTCATTTTGCTTTGGCAAATATCCATATTCAATGCAATATCTACTTAGAACTCTTAATACAGTCCACAAAACTGGAGAGACTTATGCAAGATTGTTTTAGATCCATGTACAATTACCCTGGGAACGTTCGTGTCGAATCGTCGCATGAATCGTCGGAATTTCGCAGAGATTTGATAACTTGGATGTATTCACAAGCATTGTATACTACTTGCTATCCTGAGATTTAATAAAGCCTCATATTTGTAGGCTTTGCGGTTCCAATCACCTCTTGACTGGTTTTGGCTGGTTGAGAATCCAATCAAAGACCTTTCTGAAGTAGTTTTTAATACCAGATATCTCTTTTTGATACATGTTATTATGGAACTCTTACGAGTCCAGAAAAAAATCATCTAAGCACAGCGCTTAAGAGAATAAATATCAGTATCGGTATTTCAGAATTTTTTAGACTCATATACCAGTAATACCCTGAGATGCCGTCGTGACAATTGATCTTTGACTGAGCGTTAACTATTAACGTGTTAATAACATACGGTATGTAAAATTAATACACAGATTGGAATCGCACTGAATAATAAAAAATAGAAAGGTTGACCAATGGAATTAATCATCCTACCTCGGAAACTCAGCTGATAATAATGTACCGGTAATGCCGTAGTGTCTACCTCTGCGACGTGCACAAGTATTCCAGTCGGAAAATGGGCACCTTATTGGTTTGAAAAAGAGCTAATCTCCCGTCTTGAAGGGTTGTAAATACAGACTTATTGTGTTTTCCGCTGTAAATGGAAGGGGTTAACTAGCCTAGAGAGAATGAATACCCCGGGAAAAGGGTAGCCAAAGCCAAGTCTGGTCAGGAATGCCAATTAGCTCGGTTAATGAACGGCTGGAAATATACGCAAGATCGAACCTCAGGATATCTGTAAAAGTTCGTGTTTTTTAGTGCTAAACAAGAAGCTTCGATCTGCGTACATGCATTGCGTATGCAGCATTCTCCATGCCTGCCCCCTGAATTCTATGAATACATGCACTCACATCTTTCCCTATAAAATTAGAAAGGCGGCAATTTTGTCATAATCTCAATAGGCATGAAATAAATAAGCTGCGCGCGAATATTCGTAGATGCATTTTGGATCCTTAGGACGAATATAGATAGCCCGTAAATATCCGCATATATAGCAAGAGAGGAGTTGTCGAAAGACAGACAAGCCTTCTGCAATCTCCTAGTATCAAGGCCCCTGGATACGCAATACACCTTAGCAGAGCAAATAAAGAGCGCGATGTGCACTTCAGAATGTAAATGAGTTCTATACAAGTGCCCATGGTACAGTCGGGCTCAGCCCTTGATAAACAGGGATCCCGACCTCGATTGTCGATCTGACGTGCTTGCAGCTGTCAAAAATATAGTTCTGCCAGTTCAGGAAGGAATCGAACCAATTCTATGGCACCTGTCCATCGCGTCGGATCGAAAATCGACATCTTTGTTTCTACCATGGGGCCGGTAATTGAGATTCATTGAGGACCTTTACTCTAGTCTTATAAGTCTGTAGATATCCACGGTGGAAATTTGAGGAGGGAGGAGTAATATACTGTCGCAATGCACTGGCTGTCGATTATAGTGCTGCTCGCAGTGACATACCACATCTTCAACCGGATGTCACTGTCCGCCAGAGCACGAAAGATTGGAGCTCAACTGGGGAACTATGTGAGCACGAGCACCATTCTGTTCTACTACCTGATTGAGAAGCGAGATGATTGGCGGCAAATTGGCGAGTGGATGCGAGCTCACGGGACAACCATCTACTGGAGAACCGACTTCCACAAGTGGCTTATTACCTGCGAGCCAGAGAACGTCAGAGAAGCTTACATGAACCAGGAGGTTTTTAGCATAGGTCGACGGCCATGGAATTTCCAGACTCTGCTTCCAGCAGGCCTTGGGCTTTTTGCCGCGACTGGTGACGCATGGGTCCACAGCCGACAAATGCTTAAGCCAATGTTCAGCAAGGAGAATGTGACGCACGTTCATATGCTCGAGCGGCATATCCCCATCTTTGCAAAGATCGTACGGTCCAAGAAAGGTGAGCTGTTTAATCTTGATGAGCTTCTGGTCCGGTACACGCTGACTACTTCGATGGATTTGCTCGTTGGTTCGAACCTGGGTTCTCTGCAGACTTACGAAGACCACCCCGATTGGAAGATCCATGAGAACATTGACTGGGAGTCTGATCTACCAATTGAGTCGGAAGAAGGATGCCACCGGTTCGCCCAGGCATTCCAGTACCTCCAGGAGGATATCTATTTGCGAGTAATCCACCAGCAGTTCTACTTCCTTTACCGTATGAAGCACGTCACCCGGGCCAAGCAGCTGGTGTATCAATACATTGACCACTACGTCGCAAACGCGCTTAACGCTGACGAGGAGAAGCTTGAGCAGCTAATGCGAGGCGAGCACGGCTACGTCATGCTGTACCAGATGGTTAAAGAGACGCGGGATCCAGTTTTCCTGCGAGAGCAGATTCTGGCGCTAGTGCAAGCTGCTCGAGACACGAGCACGTCTCTGTTCACGTACGTGTTCTTCTTCCTTGCTCGACACCCGGAGGTGCAGGATAAGCTACGGGTCGAGATCAAGAAGCACTTTGGCGAAGGCACTGAGGACGACGTGGCCGGCATCACGTTTGAGTCGCTCAAAGAATGTCGATACCTCCAGTATATCATCAACGAGACTCTGAGGCTGGCTCCAGGGCTGCCAATTAATACGCGTCAGGCTACTAAAGACACCGTCTTCCCACGCGGGGGCGGTCCAGATGGCAAGTCGCCCATGTTTGTAGAGAAAGGCACCGAGATCATCATGTCGAAATACCATATGCATCGGCGGAAGGATATCTGGGGCGAGGATGCGGACGAATGGCGGCCAGTGAGATGGGATGGCATTAAAATGAAGCCGTGGTCGTTTGTACCGTTTGGAAGCGGCCCACGAATCTGCCCCGGCCAGCAATTCGGCAAGACTGAGGTCAGCTACCTGTTGGTCCGGCTCATGCAGCAATTCGACCACCTCGAGTGTGCTCCCGGCCAGGAGAGTGACAACATTGAAGAGCAAAAGATCCGTAAGAACATCACGCTGCATCCAGTGGACGGCGGTCCTATTAGGCTTTACTAGTTAATCCATTCCTTCCACTAAAAACTTCCATGAACGTAATTTCCATAGTCAATTGATATCTATTTAATCTCCGCGAAGCGGAGCCCCAGGGGGGTTGGGGGGACTGGTCCCCCCATAAATACTAGTGCAGCGCAGTGTATTCGAGGGCCAGCCCTCGAGCTCCCGTAGCTCCGCTTCGCGGAGGGTCCGTAGCCAATTGCCCCGGGAGGGTTTGGGGGGACTGGTGCCCCCGTTAGCAGTTAGTGTAATGTAATATAATGGTAATGGAGTGAGCATCCGCGGCTCGGGGAAAGATTATGCAATCAATAATACTAAGTTTTATATTTTTCTTTCAACTCGTGTGGGTGATGGGTTTGTGCGTATCTACAGCTTCTAGGAGTTTACTGGGAAGCCAACTTCTCAGCCTTCTGGATAGCCTCCTCAATGGTACCGACCATGTAGAAGGCAGCCTCTGGAAGGTTGTCGTGCTTGCCGTCCAAGATCTCCTTGAAGGATCGGATGGTGTCCTTGAGGGAGACGAGTCGGCCCTCGATACCGGTGAAGACCTCGGCGACAGCGAATGGCTGGGAGAGGAATCGCTGGATCTTTCGGGCTCGCTCGACGGTGAGCTTGTCAGCCTCGGACAACTCGTCCATACCCAGAATGGCAATGATATCCTGGAGGGACTTGTAGGCCTGGAGGGTCTGCTGGACGTTGGTGGCGACAGAGTAGTGCTCCTGGCCAACGACGGCGGCATCCAAAAGTCGGGACTTGGAGTCGAGTGGGTCGACGGCTGGGTAGATACCCAACTCAGAGATGGATCGGTCCAAGACGGTGGTGGCATCCAAATGGGCAAAGGTGGTGGCTGGGGCAGGATCGGTCAAATCATCGGCTGGCACGTAGACGGCCTGGACAGAGGTGACGGAACCCTTCTTGGTGGTGGTAATTCGCTCCTGGAGGCCACCCATATCAGTGGCAAGGGTTGGCTGGTAACCGACGGCAGATGGAATTCGACCGAGCAAGGCAGACACCTCGGAACCGGCCTGGGTGAATCGGAAAATGTTGTCAACGAACAGCAACACATCCTGGCCCTCAACGTCTCGGAAGTACTCAGCAATGGTCAGACCAGTAAGGGCGACTCGGGCTCGGGCTCCCGGTGGCTCGTTCATCTGACCGAACACGAGGGCCACCTTGGACTCACCCTCAAGGTTGATGACACCGGTCTCAATCATCTCTCGGTACAAATCGTTACCCTCTCGAGTTCGCTCACCGACACCAGTGAACACGGAGAAACCACCGTGGGCCTTGGCGATGTTGTTAATGAGCTCCTGGATGAACACAGTCTTACCGACACCGGCACCACCGAAGAGACCAATCTTACCACCTCGGGCGTATGGGGCGAGCAAGTCGACGACCTTGATACCGGTCTCCAAAACCTCAGCGGAGGTGGACTGCTCGGCAAAGGTTGGTGGCTCGCAGTGAATTGGTCGAGACTCCTTGGCGTTGACTGGCCCTCGCTCGTCGAGTGGCTCACCAGTGACGGACAGAATTCGGCCCAGAACCTCTCGGCCAACTGGCACGGAGATTGGGGCGCCGGTGGCATCGACGGCCATGCCTCGGGTGAGGGACTCGGTACCGTCCATGGCAATGGTTCGGACTACAGAGTTGGACAAGTGCTGGGCAACCTCCAACACAAGGACCTGGCCGTTTGGCTTCTTGATGTGAAGAGCATCCAAAACGTTTGGCAGCTTGTTCTGCTCGAATTGAACATCCTAAAAAATACCGTTAGCGAGACAATTCTTTGTACAACCTTCCTGCTACTCGGCAGAAACCATTAGCAACATACAACAACGGCACCAATAATGGCCCTGGACTAGAGTTAGCGCTCTCTTCTTGAAAAAACTCTGTTTTGAAAACACTTACTGGATGGAACCCTGGGAGGCGGCAGCGGCGGCGTAGCCTCGAGAGAACAGTCGGTGGTTGGCCTGAGCAACCTTGAAGGCTCGGGTAGAGACTCTTGGCACGATTCGAGGAAGAACCATTGTAGTTTTTCACCTAAGTGTAAATACTCGTGTGAAGGTAGGGAGTAAGAGAAGGGAAAAAAAAGAAGGGACAAAATTGTTGGGTGCAAACACACTTATACACGCATGCTCAATTTTCATTGGTCGGCATTGAAAATTTCACGCCTCCTCCCCCCCGGCCGGTCCAGTCCGACCGCTGCACGGTATTTCTTCACCCCGGAAAATCTTACTTCACGGGACGGAATTACTAAACCGGAAGGTGCCGCATGAGATGCGGCATTATCACTTCTTCATTAAGATTTGCGAAGTCTAACCTACTGATGATAGTTTAATAATTAGGTAAATTTGCCTACTAAGCGAGGTGTTGTACACAGTGTAAGGTTATTTGACGATTTCATTGCGTCCTATGGAAAAACTTCCCCACGAATACACGCGTACTACAGTACTACCTGTATCCAGTAAGCTTGTAGTATAGGTGTTCCACCAATTGAGGCATATAAAACGCTTACAATATTGAATTGAAGGATTATTGTATTGAATAGGTAGTATTACACAGCTTTATGGTACCAATTTCTCCATACTGTACCATGGTATTGCTACGTTCAAATGTTCAGCCGTACACTGCGCAAGTTTCAGATCCAACACCCCCCCCCCCCTAGTGGCTCGTTTTGGTCCACCAATTGTAGAGTGAACGAACATCGGTAGAGAAAAAAAACAGTAAAATTACAATAAGCGTACCATAGTGTTCTAACTATTTAGTTATTTAGTTATAGTATGCCGTAGATGTTGGATGCATGATACACCGGTTGAGTCGGGTTGGCGTCGTCATCGGTTAGGGACATCGTTTAATCTGGTGATGCGACTTGGAAGGTACCATTTCATCCAATCAGATCCACGAGCGAGCATCCTCGTATCAACACCACTGAAACTATGTAGGTGGGGATATTTAGTAGTACAAAGTAACATTGCAGCATAATTGGAGTCTCTCCGCTTCGCGGAGCTCGAGGGCTGGCCCTCGATTACACTCCGCTACTATTAAATATTGCCCTCGAGTACCATCAAGTAGTAACAACAGGGGGGACTCTTCCCCCCAAACCCCACTGGGGCTCCGCTACGCGGAGGTATCAATTGACGAGGGGGACCTCCGCGAAGCGGAGCTACGGGAGCTCGAGGGCTGGCCCTCGTATAGCATATCCTATACGTACCGGTGTACAGTAGTTATTCACAGGGGTCCCTCGTGTAGGGGCTCGAAAGGGGGTTGTAACAAAGTTTGTTACGCTGTTACGACTCTGTAGGGGGCCCTTGTAACGGGGGTTTGGGGGCAGAGCCCCCACTACGGGAGCTCGAGGGCTGGCCCTCGAATAACAACAAAGTAGAAGTACATGGGGAAACCCTCCTAGATTCTTTACTGATAAGAAGTAAAGTGCTACAGGGGATACAATATACGAGTTATCACATTTAATTCGAGGTATTGGGGGATCCCCACAGAGGTTGATGTGTCGAATGTCACAGAACAACTCCGTGTCCCGGCTGCATATATACCACACAACGGGTGACAAGCTGGCCATTTAAACTCCACAACTTACGTTTCCTCCAATAAAACAGGCAGGAAGAATATAGGCAGTAAACGATAAACAATGCTCCTCGCTGCCAAGGTTAAATCGGTTCTTTCTGGGGACACTGTCGTGCTGACCCCGCTGAACAAGCCGGATCAAGAGCGGGTTCTGGCGCTGGCGTACGTGTCGGCGCCACGCACCGCCGAGCCCTACGGGTTCCAGAGCCGCGAGTACCTGCGAACCTTGCTGGTGGGCAAGCAGATTAAGTTCAAGGTGCTGTACGAGGTCAATGGCCGCGAATACGGCGATATCATTGCTCCAGTGTTCCCGTCACTGCTCGAGAAAGCGCTCGGCGACGGCAATTGCAAGCTGCGAGATGACGCTGCGGGCAAGAGCGGGTTCGAAGAGTATGGCGAGAGCCTCGAAGGAGCCCAATCGGGCGCCCAGAAAGCCTCTAAGGGCGTGTGGGCTAGTAGCCTGCCCCCGGTACCCACCGTAGAGACGTCGTTGCCTAAGTGGGCCATGGGCAAGCAGTACGAAGCAATCGTAGAGAAGGTCATCTCCGGTGACCGAATTCAGATCCGCTCCATCATGGACCGGGTGCAGTATGTGGGTCCGGCGCTCATTGCGGGCATCCGGGCGCCGCGGTCGGAGTCTCCAGATCAGCCGGCGGAGCCGTTTGGCGAGACCTCCAAGCAATTTGTGACCGCCCGATTGCTCCAGCGTAACGTCAAGGCCAAATTCATCGATCATTCGTCCTCGGGGATCCCCATTGTCGAGCTGAGCCACCCCGCCGGCGACATTGCCTCGCTCATCCTCAACAGCGGCCTGGCACAGGTCGCCGACTGGCAGAGCCAGTTCCTGGGCCCCCAGCGCATGGGTGTGCTTCGTCAGGCCGAGCTGGTGGCCAAGAACGGCAAGCTGAACCTGTGGAAGGACTCGACAGCTCCACAGCCGCAGGGGAACAAGAACTCCTTCGAGGCGGTTGTCGCCAAGGTCGTATCAACCGATACCTTCGTAGTGCGTAAACAGAACGATGAGGAGGTCACCGTCCAGCTGGCGTCTGTGCGGGCTCCCAAGAAGGACTCGCACGGGCCGTTTGTACCGCTGGCCCGCGAGTTTGCCCGGTCCAAGTACATCGCCAAGAAGGTCCAGGTCACGATCGAGGCAATTCGCCCTGCTAGCGAGCAGTTTGACGAGCGACCGCTGGTGACGATGACGCTTAACGGGCTCAACATTGCGCTGCAGATCGTCGCCGAAGGGTGGGCTACCGTCGTGCGACACCGCAAGGACGACCAGGACCGGTCTCCCGTGTGGGACGAGCTGCTGGAGCGAGAAAACCACGCCATCTCGGGCGGTAAGGGGATGCACTCCAACAAGGTGCCTCCTCCAGATCGCACTGTAGACGCCTCAGAGACGGTCACCAAAGCCCGTGGGTTCTTCACGTCGCTGCAGCGGCAGTCCAAGATCCCGGCCATTGTCGAGCACGTCTCCTCGGGAGGCCGTCTGCGGCTCAATGTGCCAAAGGAGAACTGTACGCTGACTGTGGTGCTGTCGGGCGTCAAGGTGCCCCGACCAAATGAGCGGTTTGGCGAGGAAGCACTGGACTTTGTGCGGAAGCGGCTGCTGCAACGAGATGTCCACTTCAACGTGCTTGGTGTAGATAAGACCGGTGCTTTTATTGGCCACATCTTCCTGCCCGGCAAGAATATCCCGCTTTCGCTTGGTCTCGTCGCAGAGGGACTTGCTGAGGTCCACTCGGGTGCTGCGCGACAGTCGGGCTACGAGGACCAGCTCCATGAGGCCCAGCAGAAGGCCCAGCAGGTCAAGAAGGGCATGTGGATCCACTACGAGCCGGTGCCAGAGCGAGAGATTCCGGAGGCGACCAGCCACGTCAGCCCTGCCGCAATCCCTTCGCGAAACTACTTTGACGTTGTAGTCACCAGCGTTAGTCCTACTGGCCAGCTGGGGTACCAACTAAAGTACGATGTTCAGAAGCACGCTAAGCTGCTGGCCGAGCTGAGTTCGTACAACAATGCTGCCGCCAACTCGGCCTCGTTCACTCTCAAGAACGTCAAGCGTGGCGACAACGTTACCATCGTTAAGAACAACAACGAGTATGCGCGGGGCAAGGTTTTGTCTTTCGACAAGGACTCGCAGGTTTACTCCGTCCAGAACGTGGATACCACCGAAGTATTCTCGCTTCCTGCTCGACGGCTGAGGGCTTTGGCTCCTCAGTTCACCAGTATGGCTGCCCTAGGCAAGACGGCGCAGCTGTCGTTCATTGAGGTACCTCCAAACGAATACGCCGAGGACTTCGTTGCCAACCTTACCCAGAATATTCTCAAGAAGGATCTCGTTGCTAACATTGACTCTCCGGCGTCGGTTTCTCCACCACATATCACTTTGTACACCGAGGATTCGCAGGGCCCTACTGACTCGGTGAACTCCCGGCTAATTGATGAGGGCTTCGTCTATCTCAAGACCAAGCCAGAGGTCTGGGAGCAGTCCGAGGCACTCCAGTCAATCATCTCTGGCTTGAAGGATCTCGAGATCGATGCAAAGTCAGACCGGGTTGGAATCTGGGAATATGGTGACCCACGAGATTTGGAGTAACCACGAGATTTGGAGTATATTATACGAATAATGATGAAAATTGCATGAGATCTATAGCTACGAATCCACAAATCATTCACCCTTAGTACAATGTATAAAAATAGCAATTGAGCCATTCAATCAGTTAACCAATCGTTGGATCATTCAACTACCGTACTGAACTAAGAAATGGATACCGTTAAACATACATGTACATAAATAATAAATAATTGTCCGTAAAATCGTAAATATAATCAAAACGTTAGCTCTCGCAGAATTTCTTGAAAATGAAGAGTGAGGATAGCTTTCGTAGAAGTTCTCGAAAATGGAGAGTGAGGCCATAGAAGTTCTTGGGAGGTTAGCTTTCGTAGAATTTCTTGAAAATGAAATGGAGAGTCAGGTTAGTGTTAAACTTGGCCATATCCTCAAACAATGAGAAATACTGCAGGTTGTTATACTGGTGGCCAAGCAGGTCGTCAAGAGTTAGTTCCACAGTTGCACCAGGAAGGGCAATCGAGCCGAATGCTGCTTCAATATTGAACATTCCGACCTCATCAGAAGAGAAAGTGAACGAAACTTGAGAATACTGGCTCTCAGGATATCCATTGAGCTCAACAATGACGCCCTTATCAAACAAGTTTCGTGCCGTGTACTTGTATGAGCCAAACTTTGGAACCTTTCCGTGCTTTTGCAGGTCGCGCATGTGGAAATACTGTCGCGTGAATGGCAAAACCAAGTTCCTCTTCCGCCCCTTCTTGTTCTGAAGTGTCGACATTGCCTGTTCAATATAGTCGTTGTAGGTCTTCAGCTGAGTCTGCAGATAGGTCTCCTTCTCGGCAAGATGAATGAGTGTCTGTTGGATATTCTCAAGCTCCTTCTGCCGCGCAACCCGCCTGTTCCTCTTCGTCTTGATGTCAATGGCGATGGAATTGAGAAGCTCTTGGTAGCTGTCCTCTCGCGAAATCCGTCCCATGGCTTCCAGCTCCAAAACCTTCTCCAGGGCCAGACGTTTCAAATCCCGGTATGTAATTCGCGACAAATCACCAAGCGAGCTCTCGCTGTATGCCAACGGCTTCTGTTTTTTCCGGTCCATTTGCTCTTCCTTCAGAATTGCCTTGTACTTTTCTTCAAATTCGGGCGAAACTGGGGCCAGCAACACATCCATAAGATTGTCGCCGTTCTGGACCCTGAGGACGTACAATAGGTACCGCTTGGCAGCGACAAGGACAGAGTTCATCTCTGCATCAACATCCTCTACCTTACAGAAGCTTGGATTCAGGTCGAGTTTGACTTCAGTAAACCGAGCAATGTTGAGAATCTCGCTGGCGTCATTAGGCAGAGCACCAAGCTCCCTAATAACATTCCTCAGACTATCTTCAAAGTCAGGAGCAATAGAATCTAGCTCCTTAGAAACCAAGGAGTGAATGCCAAAAATGTCGTTGGTCTTAATAAACAGCGTCGGTCGCCGGTGAGAAGTGAGGTCATCAAACACATTCATATCATACTCCTGCTCGGGCTCTGCAATGCTGATAATTTGCATAAACAGCTGTCGCATCCTCGGAATGTTCATCTTGACGTAGTCATTCAACGGCTGCAGATACACATTCTCCTTGGAGAAAAGCTTGAGGGACGCGATCTGGGACAACATCTTAGTGACCTCTGTAAGATTCTTCGTCTGAAGAGGTGCCAGTGCATTCTTGACAATACCATAATTGTCAGCCGAGATAATGGCTGGATTGAGATAATGGCCGAAGATAACATGTCCAATAACAGCAAGCAGGCGATCCTCTGGCTCGTTAACAAACTGCTCTTTAGCGGCAGCAAAGCTAACTTTAGCCAGGTATCGGATGTGATAAGGCAAAGCCTCGACATTTTTCTCAAGGGCGGTGAGGAAGTGTGAACTGAGCTCCCGTAGCTGCTGCAAATTGGCAATAAAAGTGGCTCGAGTGTCTGGGTCCTGAATAGCTTCATCGACTGGCAAATTCGGGTCTCGGTGGCTTAGCCGCCCAGTACGCAACTCTTCATTGTTGATGAGCGACCGATGAATGGCAAGCGGATTGCTTTCGAGGTCCATGTCGGGGTTTTCAACTACGAGAGCCACGGATGAGCCCAGTAATTCCTTCAAGAACTTGCGCTCCTTTGTGTTTCGGTTAATAGCAGCGACTAGCTTCCACCAGATGAAGTTGCCACGCAAGAATCCTCTCGTCTTTTCCAGGTGTTGCATCTCGTCTTTGACGCTCGACGATATCAGCTGAAGGAGAAAGTACTCCTCTCGTCGCTTCTGGGCATAGCCGAACACTGTCATAACGAGACCTTCAATATCCTTGATCTCTTTTTCGGAAATAACATTATCACGAAGCTTTCGGAAAAGGCGAGTGAAATAGACTGGCTGGGTCTGAAGGACATAGAAGAATCCTTGGTAAAGTTCTAATCGTCGTCGA
Source organism: Blastobotrys vanleenenianus (assembly GCF_965637985.1). Lineage (NCBI taxonomy): Eukaryota > Fungi > Ascomycota > Dipodascomycetes > Dipodascales > Trichomonascaceae > Blastobotrys > Blastobotrys vanleenenianus. The sequence goes on along the minus strand of NW_027481879.1, from coordinate 212,537 downwards.
GAGGCCTTGTTCAGTGCCTTGAGATCGAACATATCACTGCCCACCGACATCTGCGCCTTTACACCCTTATTTCTGTGCTTGATGACTTCGTCGAGGGTGATCTTGTTCTTGAGAAGAAGTGCAATTTTGACATCAAGCTGCGTGATGAACTGTTCCAACATTTCGTTATTCCGCACCTCGTCAATCACTTTCTTTCTGCTCTGTTCCAGTTCCACTTCCTGCTCGAAGTCAAGGTCGCTGTCGTTGAGGAGGTGTACAAAGCTCTTCACAGTAGATAGAGGCGGATTGGATCCTGTGATAAGCGACTTGTATGCATCGCCTTGTTTCTTGGCCCGCACGAAGCTCTGGATCTTAATGACCTTGTCGAGATTATTCTTGAAGTGCTGCATTCTGTCGTTGAATGCCTTTCGGACAAGGTGGCCCCGAACAACTGATTGCATATCCACGATGGAATCCATTGCCTCGTCAAACTCTTCCATCAATAAGTCATAATCAAACCGAGCAAGCAGGCCCCTAAACACGGACTGCAGCCGAACAATTCGCGGCGTGAACAGATCCAGTTTGTCAAGGTCGGCAGCAATAGCGCTTCGCACCACGGAGGCCCGGTAGACGGATTGCAAGTCCAAGATGAATGATTCATGTCCAATCAGTGATACGCGAGTCTCGTCGTAGTCATTTCTAATCAGAACACCTCGGCAGGCAGCCTGGAATGGCACAATCTCTTCATCGCAATCCCAGATAGCAGATCGCATTTGCTGCAACCTCTGTCTCTCAAGCTCTCCTCTACACCAGCTCTGGAGCTTAATGATTCGTTTCTCGTTGTCGTACATTTCATCCAGCTCGGAGTCGATTTGTTTTCGGACGGCATTGCCACGAATCTTAGCCTGGAGTGCCGTGAATTCGTACTCATACGAATAGAGTACGTCGTGATCAGCAGTGAGGTCAGCTCGTACATTACCGGCACGAATGATGGACTGGAGTTCCAAGAAGAAAGGCATTAGGTTTTGAAGTGCACGCTGCTTTCGCTGTGCCTCCTGCCGCACTGGAAGTGCTCTCACAAGAGCCTGGAAGCCAACAATGCTCTCCATTTCATAAGACAGCACTTGCTTGAGCCCTTTAACCTTTTGTCGAAACAGGAAACCCCTACACAAAGCTTGGACGTGGCTCCAGTCGAATGCGTTCATTCTCTGGGTCGACCCAGCCATGAGCGCACGAGCCCTTTTGCCTCGGACCGTCGCTTGGAGCTGTTCTATCTCAATTGCGGTGGTCTCGAGGTAATACTTGAGGCGGTCAATTCTGTTTCGAACCAAAGCTCCCCTTGCTACAGCCTGCAGGCCACAGAGAGTGTTGGAATTGCTGTAAATCGACCGGACATGGCCCTTCAACGCATTTCGTGTCTGTATACCCCTGACCGTAGACTGCAGAGCAACCACAAAGCTCTTTGCGCTATTGAGCTTAGCAATCTCTCTCTGGTAATTCCGCAGTCTCCGTCGAGCAAGGGCACCTCTGCATATAGCCTGTAGGCGAGTCCAATCGTGCATCTGCTGGATCTGCTTATTCTGAGCCATACGCTGGCGCAACCGCGCTCCTCGGAAGTGGGATTGTAATATCGTAACCTGGTCAGAGGTGTGCTGGAGTACATACAGATCTGCTTTGAGGAAGAATCGAAGTAGTGCACCCCGGCACGCGGCCTGGAACTGTTCAATCTCCGGCTCCGCCTCAGCAAGCTCAATTGCCATCTGCTCTTCCTCGGAGATCTCGGGCTCCGGCTCCGGCTCTGGCACGTTGAAGTGTTTGTTCATGCCTCTAAAGTTTGGCACATTGATTCCGGCAGAATCGAGGCCCTTTTGAGTGGTTCTAATCTCATCTTCGGTGAACTCCAGCTTGCCCACAAGGTTGCCAATTGGCGGGGCCAGTCCTTCGCTCGAGAGCATGTACCCGAGTGCGTGGACGCAATAAATTACCTTGGGGATATTCTTCTTGTCGTAGAGATCGGTGAGCTCGAACATAAACAGATCGGGTATGCCGATCTCGTAGAGGAACTGGAAGAAGTAGTTTATGTTTTCAGAGTGCCGGAACTGCAGCTTTGGATGCTCGAAGATTCGCCGTACTAAATGAGGCGCGAATACTCGAGTAAGCTTGGCCAGGACCACGCCGTCTCTAAGCCGCTCTTCTAGTTTTATAACTTCGGGGATCTCCTCGCCTATACAGGCCTCGATCCATCTTATTTTCAGTTAGCTCGATCCCACAAAATATATAATGCTTTTCACTTACTCTTTGGCTTCACCAATATGACACAGGTATTCATACGCTTGGATGTTCTTCCGCTGCTTGTCCATCCAATTTCGCGATGCAACATGGCTCGCCGCGGACTCGTTTCGAGCCAGCCGAACTCTCCCGTGGAGACCCGTCACATCTTCATTAATATCCGTAACGCCGGGGATGACAAAGTTATTATTGTCCGGTGAGGGCGACCCATATGTTGACAGGTGACGGAAATGTGCTGTACTACTTGACCGCATTAAAGAGGCGTCTTCACCTCTGCCGAAATGGATACTATTCCGCTGCGAGCCGTTCGGCGAGACGTCCAAATGGTGCGGCGACTTCGACTCAAGCGGTTGCAGAACTGTCCTGGGCGACGCATTGTACGGCACCCGTTGTGAAAGATTGTCCATATAAGGTTGCTTAGATCCCGCATGCCGGGGGTGGTTTTCAGCGTTGTCAGTATACCGCAAGCCCTTGCTCGGACTTGGATTGCGAGGGTATCGGTCCATTGAATTATGGGGCAGAACTTCCCTGGTAAAATCAGGTCTCCCAAAAAACAAAAAAAAAAGAATTAGTATCCCTCTTTTTAAGCGTCGGTCGTGTATACTTTCTCAGAGGTTTCGATTTGTTTACACTCGTGTGAGATCTGGAACCCGCGATTTTGGGTGATGGAAGTGGGAAGTAAACCCAAAACAAACAATTGTACCTTATGCAACCTCGCGCGACGCGTGCCAAAGCAGGCGGGGCCTGTATTCACCGATCGCAGCAACTCCATCGGCAATTGCCCAATGCATTGTACTACACCGATCTGAAAGGCCATTGTTCGCTTCCGCTGAAATGAATACCCGTAATACGTGTAGTTCGCCCAAGTGCGTAGGTCGAGTCCGGATACCGGAGCCGGCGGCCCGAATTGGCAATGGTGAGGACGGAAATCCGACACACCCCGATTGAGGAATTAAATGAAGGGACGCGGTTTGCCCATATAGATCGGCGACCTAAGTAGACACCAGAAGCAGAAGCGATATATGTCGGACTCAACAGGGGAGACGCTTCATACGAAGCTTCAGCTGGTCGCGGAAGACGTACGGTTTCTCAAGAACCAGTTCCTGGAGGCAGCTGAGGCCAAGTTGAACCTCCACCTGCCTACTACCGAGGAGGCCAGTCAGGATCCGTTACGCGACCAGGTGCGCGATCTGGTGGAAATGTTTGTCCATGACACGTTTGAAATGGCGCGCCACGCTATGATTGTTGATGGCGAGGACATGAGCGAAAAGGAGTCGCTTCAGCTAATGCTGGATACTTCGAATGAGGAGATTGAGCCGTTTGATGTAGATTTGAACGAAAAACTGCGCAGAATCTACGCTGAAGTGGACGAACGGACACTTGAAGTGAGTGAACTGCGGCGGAGTGTACCACTACAGGTAGTAGAACGGTATGAAATGGCCAATCGTCCAATTGTCGAAGACAACTCGGCAATGGAGGACGACACGGACCATATTGCAGTGGATATTGACTTCAAGGAAGTAGAAAAGGACTATGAAGCAGCCCTTGAGCAGCTGGCAAAGCTCAGGGGCTCGGTACCGGATTCTTATGCCGAATTGGACAAGCTACGGGAGACCATTCAATATCTCAAGGAGAGGTCAAGTTAATTAGTGGGGGAAAACGGTCTTGCTACATACGGGGGGAATGACGGATCACTAAAAAGGCCAGGTAAGCAGACTAATTCGCCCAGTTTCTGCTTCAAGGTGAATTCAATTCCTCAGTCTCTGCTTCAAACGAGGCATGGGCTCCAGTACAGTCCTGTGTTACTTGAGACGGGCGGACCGGCACCATTTGACCCCCTTACTAATGATTACGCAGTAACTTGACGTAATAAAACAGCTCCGAAGAGAGGCATATATTAATGGCTAATGATTATTTGGTGTAAATGGTAAGGAACAATTTATAATAATTTTCATATTTACTCCTCCTTGATGCCACCGGAGCCAGCGGTCTCGGCCTCGGAGATGCTCTTCTTGTCAGTCTGGGCACCGCCTGGGGCAGCACCGCCAAAGAGCGAGGTGGTCTTGAATGGTCGCTTGAGATCACCAGAGGCTGGCTTGCCAAAGATGTGGATCTTGACAATGTTCTGCTCGAGAGCAGACTTGAGTGGCATAATGGACTGAAGCAAGAGTGGGTTAGTGTACTTCATGTACAGATGCATGAAAGCCATCATGGCGATACCAGTGAAAACACCCTATTTCATAGTTAGTTCTTTTTTCCAAATGAAGCGAAATATTGGCTTACCTTGATGGCCGAGTTGACCTGCTGGAGATCATAGTCCTTGACGGTGGTCGTGACAAGCTTGTTCTCGGTGGTGCCGCTCAGAGCGTTGGCCGGCTCGACGTACTTGAGAGTAGTCATGTCATTCTTCTTGGCGATGACCTGTCGAGTGTAGAGATAGAGACCGAAAATCAGAACGTTCGAGAGAACGTAACCGACCCGGACAGCCAGGAGGATGGTTGGATCCTCAAACGGAATCTTCTTGGACACTTGCATCATGACAAGCATGATGACCAGGTTGGAAACGGCCGGGTTCATCTTTAAATCTACGGTTATCTGCTGGCAGGAGAGACGGCTCGAGGGTGATGGAGGATGAAAAATGCCACGGAGCAGCAGGAGGGGTCGATCATTAGTGTGCGGCACGCAACGTTCCCAGATATATGCAAATCCGACACACGCAGTACTTATGGGCACAACGGCCCCGGAATTAAGTCGATCACCTTCTGTGACATTCCAGGTATATTAATTGCTCGTACTTGTTGCTCTTTGGGGTTATATAAAATTCTATGATATGTGCTTTGATTTAACGTTGTTGTTGTTCAGTTTTTAAAGCTTTGAGGAGCCAGCATTACACAGAATACCGTAATTGGGGGGTCCAGTCCCCCCAAGCCCCCCTGGGGCACCGCTTTGCAGTGGCCTCTTTTAAGAGTTGATTGGTACTAGAATTCGTAGATCCTGAAGTTGGCAAATGTGGGGTTTGTAATTCTTTCGCTACCAATATGTGCCCATATGGGAATTAACTAATATCCAATTACAGAGTATATGGTGCTAGCGTAGTTTACACAGTTGTCTTAAGTAAGATGGTATAAAGTCTAAGGAATAAAATATCTGATAGTTCTTGCCCATGTCTACATTAGGGCAGTGCTTATATTAGGCAGGATAAGGTCTTAATGAATGAAGCACCAAGGCTAGCTGTGAAGCATGCATTAGAGTACATATAGATCAGATTGGCGAAAGTTAGACAATACCGGGTAAAAAGGCATTAAAAATGTTTAAACAACGTAACCTTCATAACCTAGGTAGTAAATAAATGGCTGGGCCCGGAAACACTTTACATAGGCCAGATGCACGCCGAGTAATAAACAGGTGAGGTAGGTACATAGGGGATATCTCATGATATCGTAGCCTTGGTTGGATTACAGCTCCTAGCGAGTGATGACGGCGGTCTGAATGGTATAGACACTGAATTTATTTAACATTGCACGACCTGTGTAAAACAAAGTAAAACTGCATTTCTTTATTGTGGTTTTTCATGAAAGTTTCCAGCGTAGTTCTACCGTGCAACCTTAAAAAAGAGTAGATCCAAGCAAAGTACAGTAGCGCTGACAGACCTGCAAGCCAAATTTGGAGTATTGACAGCGCTTGGGGTACACGTCATAAACCGGTACTACATGTAGTTTTGGTTATAACTAGTTATCGTACATCATATGTATCATCGACGGAGTAACTTGTAGTCAGGTGAAAAGCCGTGCACGGCTAAACGACCCCACAAAACTACCCCTGAGCCTTACCCCCGCCGCAGGCCCGCTCCCAAGGGCCCACTATGCCCGAACCGCCTGTATTGGCATCCAGCCGTCAGGCAGCGCAAGTATGCGATCAAAACCTTACGGTGGGCCAGAGAGTCGAAAGACTCTGGAATCGAGTAGAGAGCAGCATGGATGATGGAGACAATGCCGGAGACGAACTTGGCAACCTGAATGCCAACAGACGACTCGGCCAAGACAAACATGTCCAAGAATCGGAAGTCCTTCCAAAAGACTGCCTCACAGCTGGTGGACGACAGTAGACGTTGGGTAGATGTAGCTCATGGTATCAAGTTCACGATGGCAGAAAACACTATCGTCGAATTCTTGTTCTCCTTCGATTTTTTTTTTCGAAAGATATGGTACACTATGCCCGGGGGGGTTCTACCACGTTGCAGAGTGTTAGCATCCTTAACCCTACACGAAAGCTTGGAGATCAAATCCAGCCTGCTACACTCCACAGGTTCACCAACCGAAATAAGCCCATGCAGGGGTTATTGAAATCTGAGACCCGTTCCGAGGAGATTCGATCACAAATGCGAGACGTAATTCACCAGAATCACATTCCGGCGCCGTATGATCGCGACCCCGACTGGTATCATAGAGTTTTCACCTCAGGGTATTATATCTATGGGAAGATTGTAACATAGTGGTAAGTACATTGTACTAAAAGTACAATAAAATCTAATACCAATCAAATCAATTAAAATCTGTGGAATGGCCGGGTCCGGAGTCTAAAACTTTCCTCTTAGAATATGTACACACGTAGGCGGTTTTATATTTGTCGGAACCTTTTAGCTCTTCTTGAGCTGCCTGTGCGTCTTTTCCCATTTCTCTCATTGCCCCCTTCACACTGCTCAGCTCTTGCAATTGAAGGATGCAAATTACAACCGTCAGATGAACCTTTTGAAGGTGAGAAGAGCTAAAATGGTCCGACAAATATAAAGCTGCCTACGTGTGTTTGTGTGGTAATCATACTCCACAATTGCGTGTGACTGGATGTGTATATTATTCTTCTTGCTAGTTGCTATTGCGGTATTTTGATGAGCTTTACGCCAATTCCTCAATTCTAGAGCGCCTCAATTCTCCGATACTTCTGGGGTAGCCCCGATTCCACAGGTGGGTTAACCGTCTATTCCTCAAGATAGGGAGGCATTCTGGACTTCTTAAAGGATATACCGGTACCTCATTGTTCCGGTGAGAAGACCTTGGTCATCAAAGTAATCTTTATACTTCTAACTGCACTATACCAAGTATATAACGACGCGCTGTTGATACCAGTAATTGGACAGAGGGATGACGGATTGCGGCAAGTGATTTTGCCCCCAGGGAGGTCTGCCCTACAGAATACTGTGTGCGGCCAAATTTCTATCGGCCGACCGAGTATAGCAGATAGAATGTACTGGAATAATACGTAATATATGGTTGATTGATAGAGGAACTACGTCGTAACAGTATAAGTATAAGATCAGTCATGATCAAATTTTCTCAATAATATGCAAGAGTAGTTGAGAAAAGAAGAAGGCCGTCGATTTATAAATTACGTCCTCTCAGCTCTCTCAGGTAAGGGATTCATTGCAGTCATTAAAATTGTAGACACTTCTAGGGTTGCTCATTGACTAATGTTACAAACGGCAGTTTACCCCATGAGCGGTGATACCGCAAGGAACGTTCGCGAAAAGGTGCAGTCATAAACATGGAACTCAACAGTTGGTATTCTTTTGCAACGCCGGGCGAAGAATTATCGGTAAACGTTAATGTCGTGACGAGGATCGCGACCGTAGGTTGCGACTACTTTTGCGTTTCTGCGGCAGCGGCTCCGGAGATAGCAGTCCATTACGTGCAGCTCTAAAATTGGTGGAATTGGTGAGATCAGTGGTATTGGCGGAATTGGCGGAATTGGTGGAATTGGTGGCATTTTTGGTATCGTCTTCGCTTTTAGCCAAGGACCTTAACGAGCTGAAAGATGAGATTGTCCTTAGTGTTTTTATAGGCGCGCTCAGCAATGGCGAGGACTGCTTCCGCGATAGCGTTGGACGCTCGTCAGACGACGAAGGCTGGTATAGCGAGGTCGGTCTCAGGTTCATTGAAGACCGGGGTCTCAACTGGTTTGGTGGAGGGGGCGGCGAGAGCGGAGTAAGCAGCGTTGGAGACTTGAGATTAGCGTAGGATCGACGACCCCGTAAATTGGCATGAGAAGACCGAGACCGTAGATTCTGCTGGGAAGACTTTGGCCGAAGCGAGAGCTGCGATGGCCTTGAACGCAATGTCGACTGTGAAGGCCTTGAACGCAATGTCGTTTGCGACGGGCGTGACCGCAAAGAAACCTGTCGACGCCGTGGCGAAAGAGTCTTGATTGCAATTAGCAGCGTAATGTAAATGACCAGCGTATACATGGCAATATTGGTGACCACTTTGGTGACCCACCAAATGTGCTGCACGGCGAACCGGCACAAAGAGTACTCGTACTGCCAGTTCCCCTCGTCGTCTACTACGGCAGTCATGAGACCGCTATTTCCTCCATACTCGCCCATCATACTCCGGACCGTGAACTCTTTGATAGACGTTGTAGAGGGGTAGGTCAAGTTCGAATTGATGCGCTCCGCTACCCACTGGCCACTGTCGGACTTTCGGTATACGGACTCACATCCCTCATGATCGTGGCCCGTCATTATTATGCCGCCGTGCTCTCCAAAGACAGAGTTAATCACCAGCTGCGTCGACTCTATACTTAAGTGGTTCTGTGATCGCAGGGCTCCGTTGGAGTAGTACTTAAAGTACGGGCCATCGACACAGATTCCCGCCTCCTTGTACATGGGCACATGGGTCAGCAAAATCGTCGGACCGTCTACTTTATGGCGCTTAACCTGCTCTAGGAATTGGACCGTGTCGTCATGGAACTTCTTTTCGGCCCAGGGGCCATCCAAAGCCAACGAATTGAGCACAACCAGCCGCCACGGCCGGCCCTCCCTGGTGATATAAACGCGTATGAAGTTGACCTTGCCAAACGCCTTCTCGTACCGCTCGATGCGCTGGGTCGTCATCTCGCCTGAATAGCCTACATCGTGGTTCCCGCTGATATTGATGAATTCGGGCGACTTGATGTAGAGTGGACGGAAGATGCGCTTTTTGTACCGCTCAACGCGCCGAAAGAACTCGTCATCCTTGATCCACTGACTTGATAGCAGGTCGCCCATGACGGCGATGTGGGTCGGGTCGAGCCGGCCCGTAGTCACCTTGTAGACGTGCCCCAGGAAGTAGTCGTTCCCGAAGATATCGAGCTTGTTACGCAGCGGCGTACCTGGTGAGGACCCGCGGATCTGGGGATCGCCGAACGCGAGGATGCGGATGGGCGCGTCGTTATGGGCGAAATGGCATTGGCTACTCAGCAGGTCGTAGTTGTGGATATACAGGTTGAGCATGAGCGAGACAGCGCACAGCGTGGTTATGGCCCTGCTTAATAACTTCTGGATAAACGTCATCGTACCATAACTCAAGCGAATAAAGCTAGCATTCAATAAGTGATTAGCGACTTAGCCAAACGACGACCGGTTTAATTTTTGCCGTTTACAGCTAGGTTTGGTACTACAAGATGTAAATCGAAAAGCTATGCGTCTCAGATGCGCGTGTTCCGCATGTCAGCTCCACCGCCGCCTCGATCTGTTCCGCCAAGAAAGGAGAGTAGGTACGAAATAGTGGACCAAATTGTCGGTAAAACGAAGCCGTTTAATATTGCAGGTTATACGTTTTCAAATAGTAACGCTACCATAATCTTCTCAACCTCACTGGTGGGCTGCTGAACCTAGTGCCGAAGGCCGACTTGACGTCATTTCGCGACATTTTGATTACTCCCCGCTGACTAATCGCCGATTCGACTTCCAGCCGCAACCCCTTGAAAGTGAAGTCGGCCGATAACTTCGTAGATGCCGTAGCAAAATAAACTAGGTAAAAAGTGATTCATTAATGGCTAGTAATAATTAGTGTACAATTTCATAGGTGTAGTATAATGACACACGTAAAATTGGTGTTCGTTACTGGAGACAGCATACCATGGTAATACCGCTATCATACCAACTCACACATAGAAATAAAAGTGATTCACTACCATGTACTGCAATAAACTCTCGTAAAAGTGATATCGCTAATGGTTAGTGATTATCAACTACAGCCTCGCAGAGGAATGTAATAGTACTACGTTAAAGCGGTGTTCGTTACTCGTTAGTAATAGATATTGTACAACCTCGTAGATAGAGCAAATAAACTACGCAAAAAAAGGACCATCGTTACTGATTTGTAATAGCCGCTGTAGCTAATAAAACAAAGTCGCAAGGCTGGCCCTTGATGGCCCACGGTGCGCCTCTAACCATGCCCGAGTCCCGAAAGTCGATAGCAACAGGGATGCCTGTGGCGATTGCGCGAGACGTCTGAACAAACTGCATGGCCAGGTCCCTGGAAAGCCATGGCACGCCGCGGATGGTCAGTTTGCATAGCCGCTCGAGCCTGGCAATGGCGATCATTAAATGTTCGGACGTGACTCTCTGCAGGTCCTGGATCTTCCAGCTATGGCTCTTATTTGGAAGGTCTGACACGAACTTCACCAATGGCTGCTGCTTGGGCTTACAATCCAGTAACAAAGTTACGACATGAGATGGTTTGGTCAGAACGTAGTAGTCTGGGGCCAGGGGGAGGTGCGACAAGTTGAGTGCCCGCAGGTTGACACAGCAGTCCACCAACTGGAGCACTGATCCAATTGGCAAATCTTTAAGCATGGAATAGTCCTCCGACAGCCCGTGCAGCGGGTGTGGAGTTGAACAGCACCCTGAGTGCCGTCGCTTTTGGTGCGGCCGTTCTCTGGGATGGACTTCCGAGAGCAGCTTCCAGTCTCTCCAGCCCGCCAATGGCGGGGCGTTGTGACGCTCGCCGTTTTCGATGCGACTGAAGTCGAGCGTTTTTGTCATTCCCGCCAATTCCGCATTCCCCGTGACCGTAGTCACGAACTGCGCAACGCGGTACGTCGACGTCAGGTATGGCCGGTCATAGAGAAAGCCTGTAACGCACTCATTCATGCGCTTGCTCGTGTAGAAGAGCCGCAGGATGTCCAGTGGCCCCAAATAGCCTGCGATAATCTCCAGAATCTCTGGCGGAAGCACATATAACGGCACTCCCCTGGATCGGCGCCGCCTTACCGGCGCAACGGTGACAGGGCGCAACGGTGCGGGCACATGGAATTCAAGCCCGTTGGACCTCAGCGAGAGCTCCAGAGGCGAGCTGTGCATTATGTACTGCTTCATGTCACGTCCAGCTCAACTCTTAGCTCAGCGAGGGAGGTTGGTAGCAGCAGGTGGGTCCTGAATCTCCTCTCTCCTCATGGAATCACAGGCTTTTGCTACTGTGCGGCTCATGCATCACATGTTTCGTATGTATTACGATCTGCTACCACGCACGAGTGCCAATGCGGCCTACGTACCAACGGCTCGTCCCCCACGCGCGTGTACGCAGCCGTTGAACCCGTTTAATTTAAAAGGCCAGCCATATGAACTCTTTGGTAATAATACCAACGTCAAAAAAAAGGCTTTTAGTATCGCGATGGGCGTGCCAAAGGTGGAGCGCTGGTGGGGCGGGCGGGGCTATTTTTGGGGGAGCAAACGCTATTTGAGCCGCACGAACAGCGGCTCAAGCATTGCACGTGACTTTGCTCGGCTCGATACAACTTCGAACCCCTCTGCGTAGCGGAGTCACCGGCGGGTTTGGGGGCTGGCCCCCAAGTCAATTGGATTACATGTAGCAGTGTATTCGAGTGCCAGCCCTCGAGCTCGGATAGCTGGTGGCCAGGCCAGACCCCTCGTATCAACGTACCTGGGGGGGGGGGGGGAGAGGGGGGCCAGACCCCTCGTATCAAGTACGACTTTTCGTGCGGCTCAACATAACTCTGTTGTGCGGCTCGACTTAACTTAACACATAACTCCCAATCAAGTTAGACGCCCCTCCACGAAATCTCCTGGGATCGAAAGGGAACGACGTGAAAAAAGCGCTTTCCCTGGATATCACACGCATCACAAACGATGAGCGATCCGTCAGAGATTGATCACTACAACGATCCGGAGAAGGACTATGATGAAGAGGTAGAGGACGAAGAACCGGACTCGTCGGAGGAAGAAGAAGACGACGATGAGGAGGAGCTTGCGCGGGTACGGGACAACTTTATCGTCGACGACGACGAGGAAGAGATTGAAGACACGAGCATGAGGCGCAAGAAGAAGAAGCGGAGACGGAAGCAGAGGGCATCGCCAGAGGTGGAAGAGCGCCATCGCAACGATGAGTTGGAAGACGACGATCTAGACCTCATCCTGGAGAATACTGGAACAGTTCGAAGCAACGAGGTATGTATACCACCAAGAAAGGTTAATGGGACATTGATAGCTAACTATGATGGATTAGCCGCGTTATAAACGTTTGAAACGTGCTGGAGGCGACGAAGGCCAGCGAAGAGGGCTGACTGAAATGTTTTCCGACGAAGATGAGGTGGAAGAACGGGGCCAGCCGACCATTGCTAACGAGTTTGACGACTTTATCGAAGAGGATGAGTTCTCGGACGAAGAACGAAGGCGAAAAGAAGACTACGACGTGCGAGCCACCTCACGTAAGGCCGAGCGACGAGGCGGCTTGCCCAGCGTACTCAGCAGCGAGCTGACTGGTATCGATGAAGACAAGCTTAACGAGATCTACGAAGTGTTTGGCGACGGCGAAGAATACGACTGGGCCCTGGAGGCCGAAGATCAGATGGAGCTGGCTTCCGACGAAGAAGAAGCTGAAGTTAAGCTCAAGGACGTGTTTGAGCCCGGAGAGCTGAAGGCCCGTCTCATGACCGAAGAAGACAACGCCATCCGGGTCGTAGACGTGCCAGAACGGTACCAGCTGCTGCGGCAGGCATGTAAGATGGAGTACGAGTTGAGTCAGGAAGAGTTCGAAGAGGAACAGACGTGGGTGGCCGAGAAAATGGCCGAAGAGAAGACGGCGTTCCTCGAGAGCCAGCCGCATCTGCGCCCAGAGCTCACCAGCGCAGTACGGAAAGTCGTAGAGTTCATTTCTCGTCAGAACCTCGAGGTGCCGTTCATCTGGCAGAACCGTAAGGATTATCTGGTCCACTACAAGACTGTTCCCGAGGGGGAAGAAGCCCAGACGAAAACCACCTCGGAACAGCTCCTAACGCGTGATGACCTGTGGCGCATTGTCCAGCTGGACCTTGAATTCCACGGCATCCTCGAAAAGAAAAAGACGGTGAAAAAGATCTACACTAGCATGGATACGTATGATGACGTTTACGAGGAGTTTTTCAAGTCGAGCTCGACTCTGGTCGACTTCCAGGACCTTATGGATTACGTGCAGTTCAAGTTCTCGGCACAGATCCGGTCGCAGGCGGCCAATGGCGGTGAACAGCAGATCAAACGCCACTCGCGGTTCAGCAAGTTCGAGCGCATTAGGACCAGCCCTGTCTATGAACTAGTCGAGGCGTTCGGTCTGACCGCTGAGCAGCTGGCGGAGAACGTTGAAGCGGCCTCACGGCTCAACTACTGCGATGACCCGGCGGTGCCGCCACTGGAGCTGGCCATGAAGTTTACAGCCAAGACCGAAGGCAGCGACAAAGCCCCAGAGTACGTGGAGCCTGAGCATGCTCTGGAAGACGCCGAGCAAATGCTTGCCGAAGAGATCTTGTACAACCCTAAGCTGCGACGGGCCATCCGCAAGGCGTTCTGGGAGAAGGCCAAGGTCGATATTATCCTTACTGATAAGGGCCACAAGAAGATTGACGACGGCAGCTCGTACTACGATTTCAAGTATGCCATTAACCGCACTTTTGATGAGCTGCGCCTCAAGCCAGAGCTATACCTTCGTATGCTCCAGGCCGAGACTGAAGGGCTAGTCACGGTCCGAGTATCATACCCAGACTACAAGACGACCCTGTTCAAGACGATTCTCGACCAGTACTTCACTTCGGATAACGTTTCCGACGTGGCGACCAAGTGGAACGAAGCACGAGGCGTCATTCTCAAGATGGCGTCGCGCAAGTTCGTGCCGCTCATCGCGCGGAACATCAAGGAGGACCTCAAAAACGACTGCCAGCGGGCGCTCTACTTTGAGCTGCGTAACAGCTTTGCCGAGAAACTCGACCAGGCTCCGTACAAGCCTCCGGGATACGTCGCGGGGACCACGGCGCGGGTTCTGGCAGTGTCAGCCGGCAACGGAAACTTTGGCCGCGACGCCGTTTTGGCAGTCATGGTCGACGAAGACGGGGAAATCATTGAATACGGCAAGTTCGGCGATCCTCGAGACCAGGAGTTTAGGACCAAGTTTGTTGATATGGTCAACAATAACAAGCCGGACGTCATTGGCATGGCTGGGTTCACGGTAAACTCGTCTCGTCTCTTCACCATCATCGAGGATATCATTCGCACCGAGCAGCTGACCGCCGGTGGCCGAGATGTCGACGAAGATGAAGAAGAAGAGGAGGAGAATGGCGAAGGCAAGGAAAAGCAGCTTCTTGAGCTCATCTGGGTGCAGGATGAGATTGCGCGGCTTTTCCAGAAGTCGCCGCAGGGCATTGCCGAGTTCTCGGAGCACACGCCGCTGAGCCGGTACTGCATTGCCCTGGCACGGTTTGTGCAGTCTCCGTTGCTGGAATACGCGTCCCTGGGGGACCAAATCTCGGCGATCCACATCCACAAGAAGCAGTATTTATTGCCGGCGGACTTGTTCCGCGAGGCGGTCGAGTCGGTGTTTGTTGACTACGTGAACCTGGTCGGCGTTGAGATTAACGAGGCGGTGGGCTCGACCTACACTGGCAACCTGCTGCCGTTCGTAGCCGGCCTGGGCCCGCGAAAGGCCATCAGCATAATTCAGGCAATTCAGAGCCACGGCGGGTCGATTGCCAACCGTCAGGAGCTCATTACCAAGAACATTACTACCAAAAACACGTTTATGAACTGCGTCAGCTTCCTGAAGATTCCTTACGAGCGGCGGTCGGTGCAGAGTGAGGAGATTGACGTGCTCGATGCCACGCGAATCCATCCCGAGGACTACGAGCTGTCGAAGAAGATTGTCGGCGATGCGCTGGAGTACGATGAAGAGGACATTGACGAGTACGAGTCTGCGGGAGGCGTTGTGGCGCACATGGTTTCGAGCAAGCTGACCCACAAGCTGAATGAGCTGAGTCTCGCCGAGTTCGCCAACAAGCTGTACGAGGAGTTCCATACCAAGAAGCTGGCGACCTTGGAGATAATCCGGGACGAGATCAAGAACCATTACGAGGAAAAGCGGCGGCCGCTGCTGCGGCTGACTGAGCTCCAGGTGTTCACGATGCTTACTGGCGAAACCGCCGAGTCTCTTTACAAGGGAGCAGTCGTGCCAGTCAGTGTTAAGCGGGTCAGCGGCCCTGTAGCGTTCGTGCGGCTGGCGTGCGACGTCGAAGGTGCCATTCCCACCAATATGTTGTCCGACTCAGGTGAGCGACCGTACTTGACCAACGGCCAAACGCTTCAGGCCATTGTCAAGTCGATTGACTACGCACGATTCTCGGCGGAGCTGTCGGCGCGGCCCAACGAGATCGAAGAGGCCGTCTACAAGCAGCAGCACCCGCGACGGGACCCCAAGAAGTGGAACATGACTGCCGAGGAGGCGGACCGCATGAAGGTTGTGCAGAAGGAGCAGGAGCAGGCCAAGGCGCGGCGCATTGTCAACCACCCCAAGTTTGTGCTCATGAACAGCTCCCAGGCCGAGCAGTACCTTGCGGGCCAGCCGATTGGCGATTTTGTCATCCGACCGTCGTCGCGCGGGTACGATCACGTTGCCATTACGTGGAAGGTCGACAACCAGGTATACCAGCATATTGACGTGGTGGAGATCGACAAGGAGAACGAGTACTCTGCGGGGCGGCTGCAGGTAGACCGGTATGTGTACAGCGATTTCGACGAGCTTATCATTGAGCACCTCCAGCCCATGGTACGCAAGGTGCACGAGATGACTTCGTCGGACAAGTACCGCACTGAGTCGCGCGACCAGGTGGATCAGTTCCTGACGGTTTACACCGAGTCAAATGCGAAGCGGGCTGCATATGCGTTTACACTGGACCACAAGCGGCCGGGGTACTTCCAACTGTGCTTCAAGGCCAACGACAAAGCACCTGTTGAGCACTGGCCGGTCAAGGTCATCCCCAAGGGATTCCGGCTGATGCAGCACGAGTATCCCGGGGTAATTGAGTTGTGCAATGGTTTCAAGATGATTTACCAGAACAAGGCTCAGGAGAAGCGAGACCGGCAGAATCGACACGGCGTGGATCCCCGGTATGCCGCTGCCCCTGCCGCCGCGCCCAGGGACTACCCTCGTCCTGCGGCTCCTGCGTCTGGCTATCGGTACAACCGTCCGGCGACTACGAAGTACGGATACCGGCGATAACCCACTAATGTTTGGCCCCCACTACTAATCTTTGGCATGATTTCAAAGAGAAAAGACCTGTATTAATGTAACTAGTACTTTTATATTATTAATGTATTGCTTGTTTTAATGAGTCTGGGGGCTGTCCCCCAGCTACGGGAGCTCGAGGGCTGGCCCTCGAATACACTGCTGCTCCAACTGACTTGGGGGCCAGACCCCCGGTGGCTCTGCTTCGCGGAGGGTTTCGTTTTAGTACTGTTTAATTATTGCTGATGCCCGACTGTATAATGTTCGGATCACTATTCTAGACCCCTCCCCATATTCAAGCAAGCAATAGGCGTTTATAATATATTATACATGTATTAAGAGCTGGATGGCTCATTGATGACTCAAGATAAAACACTCATCCGAGAAGCCGGTGCCTTGAACGGCGTATTCGGCATCTCATAGAGCCCGGACCATTATTCGAGAAAAGATTAAAAGGCCAAGTTGTCGAAGCCTTTCATATTGCAATATTACCTTTTGTATATTGCAATATCAGTAACCAGTTAGCTGCAGCAACAATACTTAGCGATTTCTCCCGCTTAGCGTGATATCACGACAGGCAGATGAGCAGCCACGGTTGGCCGGCATCGGCCATATCAATCAGTCCGTGATCGGAACGACAGCCACAGTTATCTGATGATAACACGCAGCCGCACTACGCCTCCGATATCGGGGTAGCAGGAAAGGCCCTCCAGTACAGGCCGGTCAAGGCAAGCAGGATACAAACGAGAAATCATTTATAATAGCAAACTCTGGCCCTTGCATCTCCTTCTCCTTTCCCTTCCTCTATCCCTCTCCTTTTCCCCCAGCTACTGTATTTATTTTTAACGACTATTATTTATTTATTTGTGTGAAGATGATGAGCTCCGAGTCCGTCCAGGTCCAGCAGCAGCCATCCGGTACCGACGCCTCGCTATACGTGAGTATTATACAGACAGCCCTAAATCCATAACTCAGCGATCTAACTCTTGGATTTAGTCTACCTCGCCTTCGGAAGAGCGAGCGGAGCAATTGGTAAAATTTTTGTGCGCCCGGGGCTACGGCAAGTCGGAGTCACTTAATGCATTGAAACAGAACGACTTTAACTTGGACGACGCGCTGGTAACGCTCTGCTTGAAGGGCTCAGCCAAACCGAAATGAAAAACGTGCGCCGTCTAAAAATATTAACGACACCCTTCTATAACCATCGATTGCCGAGTGTTACCAACGACTTACTCTCTTTCTTGCATATGTTATAATTTATTTATCCCCATTTACTCATAGAGATTATCCATATTAATCTAATGAATATCCTGTTATTCCCTTGATTTTACTATTATATTACAGGTACTCTTAATAGCCGTTATCTGCCAAGTCTGTGAAAACCCTGTGCATTTAACTGCGCTGTAAATGAAGGCACGGTGGCAGCGTGCAGAGTCGGGTGAACCATTCACCAACCCACGTTGGTTCCAACCAAGCAACTCCACTCCCCGAGGTAAAGCCGACAATGTTTGAGCGGGGCCGTTAATCCAAACGCAAAACTCTAGTAGTTTATTGAAATGCCTCATTTAGTACAACATCAATACTTCTGGTAATAATAGATGGCCGTATTATAATAGTGGTGTGCGGCTTGAAATGCGGCTGTGATGCGGCTCATACGGCTGTAACGTACCGTCGGAGCTCCGTGAAAAGTTTCAAAAAAAAAAATTTGGCAGGCGATAATCAATCAAGGCCAACTTTTTGCTTTACAACGTTAGAATAAAAAAGGTTGATTACTTGCTACCAGCCCTAAAAGGTACTTTCCTTTGTAAAATTCATCTCGTAGCAGTATGCCGCCGAAGAATAAGTTCAAGAAGATCAGCTTGGACGAGCTGGAGCCGTCCAAGCCAGCTTACTCGCCTCTCGCTGATCAATACCGTGGCCAGTTCGTTCCAGGTCAGTACGGCCAGTTCGTTCCGGGCCAGTATAACCAGTATAATCAGTACAACCAGTACCAAAACTACGGACAATACGAGCAGCCACAGCAGCAGTTTGTTGCTACGTACTCGTCGAACCCATCCACTGCTCCGGCTAGCGGTTCTGCGACTCCGTCCTTCTCTGCTAACACCTCATCGCTGTCGCTGGCGTCTCTGTCCAGCGCATTGAAGGATCTGGAGACAACGCCCGCTTCCGAGCACTTTGAAGGCATTTACCAGGCCCAGAGCCTCGCCGAGGTCCGAACTTCCGTCAATGCGCTCGTCGAGGTCCTGGAGAAGGATGGCGCTGACAAGATCGAGCGATACTACGTCCAGGAGCATGTTTCATCCCTTTCTAAGGTTAAGAAGCCGCTCATCAGGGAAGGCGCGATGCTTGTGCTGACGTCAATTGCGCGAAAGTTTGGCGCCGACTCCCCTGCCGAAGCCTATTTGGTCCAGTCGCTCGGATCTGCCCTTGATCTGCTCGCCGATAAGGAGAACAGCGTCAAGCGAAGCGCCCAGACTGCTGTTGACTCGATCTACGCTATTTATCCAGACGAGGCCAAGGTCTCTGCTGTGCTGACCAAACTCGTCGAGTACCTCAACTCGTCCGCCAAGTGGCAGTCCAAGATTGGTGCTCTTAAGCTGGTGGAGAAGATCCTCGAAGAGGTGCCGCAGGACTTCTTGGAGTCGCGATTTGTCGACACCCTGCCCACTTTGACTAACGTTATGCATGATATGAAGCCAGAGCTCTCCAAGGCAGCGCGGCACACTCTGACTGCGTTCGCCAACCGGCTGGACAACCAGGACGTGATTCCACGAATCCCCATCATCGTGGATACGCTTTCCGACCCGAAGAACGTCCAGAACTGCATCAAGGCGTTCTCCCAGGTCACCTTTGTCACTGAGGTCACCGAGCCGACTCTGGCCACTCTTGTGCCCATCCTCAGCCGAGCGCTCAACATGTCTTCCTCCTCTCAAGACTCGCTGCGACAGACCGTTATCGTTGTTGAGAATCTGACACGGCTGGTGCACAACCCGAAGGAGGTCAAGGCGTTCATCCCAGAGCTGCTGCCTGGTATCCGAAAGGTGGTTGACACGGCCGCTCAGCCAGAGGTGCGAGAACTCGCGACCAAGGCCAAGAAGGTGCTGGAGGACGCCGAAAAGGACGAAAACACTAAGAAGACCACCATCACCATTGAAGAAGCGCGGGATTCTGTAGACCTTGAAGATTACACGCTCAAGGAGTACGTTTCCCAGCTGGTCCAGATCGATGTCAACACGCGTGAGTTCAAGCGCCTCGAGAAAGTCTACCAGACTTACACTTCTTCCACCGAAGACGATACGGCGGACAAGATTTCCCACTTTAAGGGTCTCTTCGTCGACACTGCTCAGGCGGAGACCGTTGAGGATGGCGTCGAAATCGTCAATGCCAACTTCTCGCTGGCCTACGGCGGCAAGATGCTGCTCAACAAGACTACTCTGCGCCTGTTCCAGGGCCACCGGTACGGTCTTTGTGGCCGAAACGGTGCCGGTAAGTCCACCCTCATGCGAGCCATTGCTGAGGGCAAGCTCGAAGGATTCCCGGACAAGTCTCAGCTCAAGACTTGCTTCGTCGAGCACAAGCTCCAGGGCTCTGAGGCGGATATGGACATTGTCGGCTTCATTGCCTCCGACCCAGACCTTGCCCATGTCCAGCGAGACGAAATCTCCAAGGCCCTGGCTGAGGTTGGCTTCGACGACGAGCGACAGGCCCAGCAGGTGGGTGCTCTTTCCGGTGGCTGGAAGATGAAGCTTGAACTGGCGCGAGCCGTGCTCATGAAGGCAGACATTCTGCTGCTCGATGAGCCTACTAACCATTTGGACGTGGGCAATGTCAAGTGGCTGCAGGACTATCTTATTACCCACACTAACATTACTTCCCTGATTGTATCCCACGACTCTGGCTTCCTCGACGCTGTGTGCACGGATATTATCCACTACGAAAGTAAGAAGCTTGTCTACTACAAGGGCAACCTTTCTGAGTAAGTCCCCCTTCCCCCACACATCACTTTTGTGCATTTGTATGATATCATGTGCACTTTTTATTGATTATATGATATGCTAACCGCTTTAGATTCGTCAAGGTCCGACCAGAGGGCAAGGCGTATTACACGCTGACCGACTCCAACCTGCGAATGGCCTTCCCACCACCAGGCATTCTCTCCGGTGTCCGATCCAACACGCGAGCGATTGCACGAATGAGCAACGTCACTTTCACCTACCCAGGCGCCGCCAAGCCATCGCTCAACAACGTGTCGTGCTCCCTCTCTCTGTCGTCGCGAGTGGCCATTCTCGGTCCAAACGGTGCCGGCAAGAGTACTCTCATTAAGCTCCTTACCGGCGAGCTTGTGCCAGCAGAGGGCAAGGTCGAGAAGCATCCAAATCTGCGAATCGGCTACATTGCCCAGCATGCCCTGCAGCATGTTGAACAGCACAAGGAGAAGACTCCTAACCAGTACTTGCAGTGGCGATACAAGAACGGCGACGACCGAGAGATCCACCTGAAGCAGTCGCGACAGTGGTCCGAGGAAGAGAAGGCCCAGATGTCCAAGCCCATCAAGATTGACGATGGCTTCGAGGCACGAGTCATTGAGGCTATCCTCGGCCGACAGAAGCTCAAGAAGAGCTTCCAATACGAGATTAAGTGGCTCAACTACCAGCCCAAGTACAACTCATGGCTTTCGCGGGATTTCCTCATTGAGCAAGGGTTCGGCAAAATGGTGCAGAAGTTCGACGACCACGAGGCGTCGCGAGAGGGTCTCGGCTACCGAGAGCTGTCTCCTCCAGTTATCCGAAAGCACTTTGAGGACGTTGGTCTTGACGGTGACATTGCCGATCACACTCCACTCGGAAGCCTTTCTGGTGGCCAGCTGGTCAAGGTGGTCATCGCCGGTGCCATGTGGAACAACCCACACTTGCTGGTTCTCGACGAGCCTACCAACTATCTCGACCGAGACTCCCTCGGTGGGCTGGCGGTTGCCATTCGAGACTGGAGCGGTGGCGTTGTCATGATTTCGCATAACAACGAGTTCGTCGGCGCGCTATGTCCAGAACAGTGGCATGTTGAGAACGGCGCGGTCATTCAGAAGGGCATTGCGGCTGTGGACGCGAACCGATTCGACGACAGCAGCCGAGAAGGTACCCCATCCCGCGCTGCCAGCCCTGTTCCAGAAAAGAAGGCTGGCGACGACGACAGTCCTAGCAACATCAAGGTTCGAACGAAGAAGAAGAAGCTCACCCGAAACCAGCTCAAGGAGCGAGAGGTGCGACGACGACAGCGGTACATCGACTGGCTCAACAGTCCAAAGGGCACTCCACGAACTCCAGACACTGACGACGAGGAGTAATGGCTTACAGATAAAATAATAACTTAATTATAGACTAGAAATACGGTAATTAACTATTCATGTGAGTCCCTCTTTTTTGTCCTTAGAGCTCTGCTACGAGGGGACTCAAGATGCTTCCCTCTCTTGCGGAATAGATGGTAAGCCCACCTGTGGAATCGGAGCTACACTAATGATATTAGATGTGCTGTAGAATTGATAGAATTGACGTAAAGCTCTTCTATATGCCGCAATAGGAAGTATCAAGAAAGAACAGGTACAACATGTTAATCCAAGACCGGTAACACGCAATTACGGAGTATGATTATCTCCTCCACAGCCTCTTCACTTCCCGGGTCCAAGTACGATATCAGGGTTCTTCTGCAAAATCAATGGGCAACGGCCAAATACTAACAGACAAAATCCTTGGATAAATTGAAATTGGTAATGTACCGGGAATCACAAATTTTAAATTCAAATATTTTAGCTCAGCTCGCACCATTATATAAATTGCTTCGCTTTCTTCATTTCTCTTAGTTCTCTCTCCTCTTATAGTGTTCATTACTGGCTGCTGGTTAAGATGGGGTGTCTTGACCGACTTGAATATGATCCAAAGTGGTTCCCCTTGGAATTGCAGCATGAAATTACTCTTCGCAGCCACACTCCTCCTAACTTAATGGAGGCCAAAACCTTGCTCCGCGACGAAATTCTCCATTCCAAGCCACCTGTAGTAACCGATGATCCCAGGTCCCCGCTATACAATGTACTTGATCATCCTCCATTGCCTGGCCAACAGAAAGATGTTGAGATAAAAATCAAGCTACGTAAAGAGATTAGGCCAGTTAAAGAGGGTAGGCAACGTCTCTTTCTGGCTGAGGTTACAGCTGCTCATGTATCCCACTTGGACGAGGAAGCTGATGGAATGCAAGTCGTGGCTGAAGTATTCGACCCGCTTACCGTTATGGGCAGGCATGCCTCTGTCCTTTCTGATTTGAGCTACATAAGTATAGCCACCATTTATGAGCTCTTGAAGGATTTACAAGGCAGTCTAATTCCGAAGTACTATGGCTCCTACACTATGAAGGTTCCAGTGGAGAATCATATGGATCGAGATGTCCGCGTTATATTGAGGGAATATATTGAAGGCAAGGGTCTCAACAAAATAAAGCCCAAATCACTTAACAGAGAGGAAAGGCAGCATCTTATGGAGAAAATTGTTGCAGCAGAGCAGAAATTCGACGGTAGGGGTGTTATGATTAGGATGAACTACTCTCCGAGTAGCGTCATTCTTGTTGACAAAAATTGTATGAAGATTGTCGTCTGGCGCTTCAATTGCGCAATATTTGGTTCCGATCTGTGGCAGCAAGGGAATTATGTTCCTGGGAGGTGGGCCAGCCCATTGTATAAATGGTCACAAATGAAGCTTAGAGTGAGAGGGTTCGATGTTTTTGTTGACTGGGATTGGAATAGCTGGATGAAGGAAAAATATGGTACTGCGCAACAGCTCTTTTCACCTTCAAAAGGCTCATCTGGCGGTAGTAAGTGTATCCTTCTATTACAAGATCTGAACAATCTGAGGCGATCAATGAGAGAAATGGGAAAGGACGCATAGAGGAATTGCAGAGAGCTCAAGAAGAGCTGAAGAAGAGGTTAAATAGGGTACGATAGACGTAAAAAGCTACCTACCTATACATTATAAAACGGGGTTCGTAGAACTGCTGGCCAACCCACACCACAGGGTTTAATTGGTTTGATTGGCAGTTAGATATTATAGCTGTTACCAGAATACTCGAATAATATGGCAAATCTGGTCAGAATAAGCCAACTATATAAAATTGAAGGGATCATCTAAGTAACACTCCATTACGAGTGTATTTGCGAATAATATCAAGGAAGGAGCCCAAGACTCACAAGTCCAAAGCGTATCATGAATTATTTCTCTACGGTTCTAGTTTAGGACTTGGAAGATCTCAGTTCCTCTTCCAGGGCCGAAATAACCGTGCCATTGACGCCTTCTGCTACACGCTCGACAATTGAGCTCAGCAGCTGAGACTCTGACTCAGGCCCGATAATGCTAACCGTATTGGACTGGATGTCCATGTGCGGGTAGGACCCGATCTTGATGCCATTGGCCTCGGACTCGACTTGGATCTGTCCCAGCAACGGCGCAATCTCCGACTCCTTCATCTGCGTCGCTACGAAGTGCCTCACCATGTGCTGCGACTCTGGAATGCGGGCTTTGAGCATAGGCTCGAGCCCGCTCAACAGCTTTTCAAACAGCCGCGGAACGCCGGGCAAAATATAAACCTTATGCTCAAGCGCTACGATGGGCACCCACACGTCATCGTAGGGGAACAGGCACTCGACGCCGGGGCCCGCGGGCAAGGTTGCCATGCGCAATTGAGCCGCCTGGGCTGCGGCGTCGCGCGGCTTGAACTTGGAGAGCCGCTCCATGCGCCGCGCGGACTCGGCGTGCACTTCCACCGGCAACCCAAACGCCTTGGCCACACTGTCATAGGTGATGTCGTCGTGGGTGGGGCCGATACCGCCAGAGGTGACAATGAAGTCATACTTGTGCCTCATTCTGTCGAGCGTCTCCACAATTTCCCGCTCGTCGTCTGGCACCACTGAGACGTTTCGCACGTCGATGCCGAGCCTAAAGCATGTCTTTGCAAAGAAATGCGAATTCGTGTCCTGGATCTTGCCGTTGAGCACTTCGTCCCCGATAATGAGGCACGCCCCTTGCTTGATAGTCGCCATGCTACTAACGGTCCTCCTTAGTACCCCAGCAGCCAGCATTGTCTAGTCTCTCCTGATGGAACTGGGCAGTCAGAAGTATGCGCAGGACCTACGTAGATCTCCGCATGGCGGATCCCCCCAATGTCGCAGGCGGAGGCAAATGGGGTGATATTCCATCCAGGGTCCTGTGCGCGCGCGCACGCGGAGTGGGATCTAATTCGCCGCACGTTAATTGGCGCCTCCATTGTCTGAAAAGTTTATATATAGGGTCCGAGAGCCAGAGAGAACCGCCCAGGAAACCATGTCTGCTCCAAAGAAATTTGATCCCGAGACCGCCGAGAACCTCGAGGACATTGAGAAGCAATTTGCTGTTAAGGCTGTGCTTCACGCGCAGACCTACTGGCGGCTGCTTGAGACGAATGATCCGTCGTCGCTGCGACTGACTCCGTACGACGATGAGATTTACGACCATCTTGTCAAGGATTTCCCAGAGTTTGAGAAGGAGCCGTCTAAGGCCGAGGTTGTGGATGAGGATGAGATGAAGTCCCATCACAACAAGCCACGATGGAGAAGCTTTATGAACGAGTACGAGAAGAAGATTGACGACTTTAACTTTGGCACTTTGCTGCGAACCAGCGCCCAGGGTGAATACGAGGAGAAGAACACTATCTTTGTGCCGCGAATGCAGTTCTATGCCATTGAGATCTTCCGAAACCGACACGGCATGAATGACTGGATTACTCAGGCTTCGACTCAGTAATCAAGTCGCTATTTATATTACCGAGAACATTGCTTCTTCGGCTATAGTTTACATTCAATTGTACAATTGCTTATTTTTTCGCTTGTGTATAGCCAGGTATCAATGGATTGTTATCAATGGATTGTTTTAGTAAGATCAATTGATTGATTTTAATTGGGACCCTTGTGCAGTAGGGGTTAACGTGTGGTTATAAGTATACCGGTACTATCCGGTAGAACGGTCCTAGTATATGATATTAACGTATGCTGTACAATGGATCCCGTTAAGGTAACAACAAAGTACTGTGAGTTGTCAAGTGAGAATTCTTAAGCTCTGTGATCGGTAATTGCAGTATGTTTGCAGTAAGTTGTCAATTGATGGATCTACGCGGTAATCTTGCCAATTGATTGATTATATTCGTAGTGAGAAACCTGGAAATGTAAAAAAGCGAAAAATTGTTTTATTCGCAGCATATTGTACCGTAATTGATGATTTTTATTCATATTGTTGGACAACAACTATAGTAACTGTTACCTGGCAGTGATGCACACCCACCTCACACTCCATACTTAACTTTTTTTTTTCTCACTTACAGTGTTGCCTTACTTAAAATTAAAAGGAGTGTGAAGTGGGCGTATACCACTGTAAGCGAGTGATAGAATTTTTTTAATTGTCAACTGATGGGTTTCATTCATAGCAAACGCAGGGCCATCTAATCTTTCAAGATCAAATTTATTTCTCAAGATTGAGCGGTCAGTTGAAAATAATGATGGGCTACCATTGATATGTACCACCATGGTATGAGTATGACAGATTTTGGTAAGATAAAAAAATGGTACATTGGAATTGAGGCTCCTACGGAAATGCTGTATAGTCGTAATAACTGCGAGGTCATCATCCTTACTGCAAAAAAAAACATAACCTAACTAATTCGAATAGAGGAAAAAGCGGTACTGTACTATCATATATACAGTAACATCGAGCATGTTTACCGAGTAACTGCGGCAATCGAAAAGAGGGACCAGCCTCAACCATCTCTCCGCGCAGCGGAGCCCCAGGGGGGTTTGGGGGGACTGGTTCCCCCAAGAAACATAGCAGTAGAAGTACAAGGAAGCTCTAGAAAAAGTAGTGTATCACTATGTCAAACAGTTATATCAAATGCCAGCCCCCAAAGTGTAGGATAGTAAAGTGTAAAGTACAGTTTTTGTTAGATCAAGGTGACAGTAAGCTTCTTCATGCCCCCATCATCGTGGAACAGGGACTTGAGCACGATCTGGGCCCGCTTGAAGTCATCTAGTGTCGCACTGGAGTCAATCGGCTTCAACTGCACGATGACAGTGTAGTTTGGGCCCGACGGCATGACCTCGAGATTAGCGATCTCAAATTGACACTCTTCCTTGGTCAGTGCGCCGGCGACCTTCTCTTGGACCTCTTCGATGCGCTCATCTCCACGCGCGTTGCTGTCAGCCAGCTCAAGACATGCCGTCTTGGCTGTACCGTAGCCGGCCCTAACGATAATGCTAGAAACGATGAGGCCGCCCAGCGGATCGAGCCATTGAATGCCGTAAATATAGCCCGCGCCAATTGTCGCCACAGCGACCATAGATACAAGACTATCAATGCGATGGTGCCATGCGTTGGCCACGAGCACGGTCGAGTTTGTCTTTTTAGCCACCTTCATAGTCGCCTGGTATAGGTACTCCTTGATGAAAATCGACCCCAGCGCGAGCCATGCTGCGTTGAGGTCTGCTATTTCGCCGCTACCGCCTCCGTGCGAGTGGCTGTGGCCATGGCCCAGCGGAATCATGTCGAACAACGACAGGTCTCCATATACCTGATGGACAATGGTCTCAAGACCGCTCCACCCCATGCTTACCCCGGCAAGTACGAGCAGAGTTGATACCCCGAGGGAACCCAGAGTTTCGACTTTGCCGTAGCCATAGGGGAACTTTTCGCTCACCGGTTTGGTGCCAACCGTAATTGTCGCCAGAGTGAGAAAGTCGCTCACCAGATCACTCACAGCGTGGATCGAGTCTGCCAGGAGCGCTTGCGAGTGGAAAACCACGCCTCCTACGCCCTTACCAACGGCCATGCCAACGTTCACGAAAAGACCGAGCCACGTGATCCGGATGGCTGGGTTGCGCAGGCCGCCAGACTGCCGCAGCACGCTGTCGGCGGAGCTGTGGGAGTGAGAATGGCTCAAGAGCGACTTGGCGTCGTGTGAGTGGCCGTGCGAATGGCCATGATAGTGGTCCTCGTTGAAAAATGGACGCCCGGTGGAGAAGATCCTACGGCCGTAGAGAATGGTCCCGCGGACGCCAGGCGATGCGACCAGCCGGGATCGTAGCAGCATGTTCTATATATTTTAATCTAGCTTTCTAGAAGCCAATTTTGCGCTATTGTCACGCTATCTCGGTATGAGCTGCTTATATATGGCGGGTCTATATGATCTGATCGGCGGACCAAATGAGCTCATGCCTTTACCGGCCGGCCGATGGATAAGATAACCGATCGCGCTCGCAGCGGGGGGCCCTTCCTATTTGAGATCACACCATAATCAGATCTCAAAATTTTGCTACACCAGTACACGTACGTATCCGGTTGTCAACAGCGCTGTTAATCATCTGACAAGTGCATTAACGCGTACTCCTCGTATTTATTAGTGTGGTTGGGCTGTATAGCAATTCGGATAATTGCAGCATCCCTGGATAATTGCAGCATCCCTGGATAATTACAGCATCCCTGTGCAGCTGATTACACGTACTTACTGCTATGTATACGGATACGAGGAGCCGTAACGGCCTGTAAGCAGGTTCCAGAACGGCTCGCTGGGGTTGAGTTGTGAACTGTGACCAAAACTGCGTACAGGAAGCCAAACCTCTTTCGTCCATTAGCATCGGCACTCAAAAAACTCCCCAATGGTAATATAATAGTTCATGGTAATGTAAATTGTACTCTATTACCAATATCATGCATTCGTACAGTAACAATGCAGTTTCATAACATTACGGTATTATTCAAGCGGCAACAAGTTCACTTACAGTCAATAATTTTCATAAAACAACTACTTCACTCACATGTCAATTTATCTTTCGTAACAACAAATTCAGTTCCGTATCAACAATCTTTCATATACAGTACACTGCAACAAAGATTCAGTTCCATATCAACAATCTTTCGTACAGCAACAAATTTACTTTCATCCGTATCTATAAGCGTTCATAAAATAGCAAATGCACTTTCATATCAATTGACAGGTCATCGGTATACTTCGTTTTTTCACACAACAAATTCAATTGACTCTTCGGGGGGTCAGAAAAACAGTTTTCGTACCATGCTCGCCTACATTGGTTGGGTAGAAACAAAAGTGGTTATACGGAGACAGCTTATCTGGTCATGATAAGTTACTGGTACATAATGTAGCACTGTTGAAGGAAATTTTAAAAAAAACCTCAACTATGTGACGTATTTAACAGTTGCTCACTTGCAATTCAATTAATGTGGTTGGAGATCTTTATAAATAGAGATGGTGGTAGGTGGTGGGTGGATAAAAGTACAGTTGACAACCATATCATTAAATAATAAAAAAGCATCACGAAAAGCTCGTAGTCGCGATAGCATCGCTCCTTTCATCTGTCATCGTATCCTGCCGCTCTACAGGCTGCAAATGGCGGTGGTCGTCCAAAAGAGGAGAGGCGCCCGGAGGAGCGTCGAGAGAAGCGTCACCCAAGAGAGGAGCATCACCAGCCAACATGAAGGCCGACTTCTTCTTGGACTTTCTCGTCGATTGCGTCTCCTCCACCGGTGGCGGCGGCGTGTCCGCTATTGGCACTCGCCTGTGTAGCTCCTGGCGTATCCAATTCGTCTCTGGCGCAAACAGAATGTCCGATCCTTCAAGCTTGCACAGATAGTGCCGTAGGGCCTCAACAGGCAGATCTTTGCCAATAACATGCTCGTTCAGGTACGCCGTGAACCGAACTCCGCACCGCACAACCTTTTTGAGCAATGGCAGCTCCTCGGGCTTGAGTGGAAGCACCAGCGCCTGAGCAAGCCACTTTTCCAGCTCCTCAAGGGTCGGCCGCTGCGCGTCCCGCGGAATAGGCACTCGCCAGTCGCATATGGGACAAACAAATCCTTCGCTCGTCTTGGATTTCGTCCGCCCGGCCTTGAGGCACTTGGTGTGGAACGACAGCTTGCACACGTCGCACGTTATGAGCTGCTTCGAGTCGGCGCTGCGGCAGATGCAGTACACCTTCTCCTCGGGCTCCATCCTCTCGACATTGTACACATCGTCTAGACAGCACACACCGATAGACCGCTTGTCGACAAGCTGTAGGTAGTGCTGGAGAATGTGTAAAGGCGCGTTGCCCTTGCCGAAAAGCCGCTTGCCCTTACGCATCCATTCCTCCACTTCC
Source organism: Blastobotrys vanleenenianus (assembly GCF_965637985.1). NCBI lineage: Eukaryota > Fungi > Ascomycota > Dipodascomycetes > Dipodascales > Trichomonascaceae > Blastobotrys > Blastobotrys vanleenenianus. Next base: position 182,762 of record NW_027481879.1, on the reverse strand, counting down.
CGCACTTCCTTCTCGAGGGCGAAGATATTGGGCTTAGACGAGAGAGAAATAGCCTCTTCTAGGCGTTTCTTGCCGCTCACGTAACTGGGCCGGTCGTCGGCGCTCGACGGGTTTAGAGACTTCGCGGTCGACTCGCAGCTAGCTGAAGCCGAAGCAGACGCTGACGATTCGCATTTCTTGCCTACCGGGTGCCAATCGTCGTTATCCTTGCTGCTGAACTCCTGCTTCTCGCTAGGCGACTCCGGAGCCGACCGCTGTACCCCGTTTAAACGGTTCTTGATGCGCACTACAACACGTTTCGACACGGGCAGCTTGTCACTCTCTTCGAGCAGCTTCTCGAGATCTTCGACCGCCAGCGACGGGTTCGAGTCGAGAATGTGCTGAGACTGAACGCCAAACTGCTCGCCCAGCAGCTGCTGGTACATGAGCGCCTTAAGCACGCGATACTCGGTCATATTGGTCTGACGGCCCTCTGTCACAAGCGCTGAGACTCTCTCGAGCGTGGGCACTTCGCCTTTGGTCCACACGGCGGACCGCGACAGCTGTTTGCTGAGAAAATACTCGCACACGTCCGATGCTGCGTTGAGCCACTTGATGCGCTCCACTAATCGAGTCAGAAGCTCCAGTTCCGGCGTCAGAACATTGAGCCTTCGACCGCGCTCCAGGAGAGCCTCAAAATCGTCCACAGCGCCACCGGGGTTGATGCGGTGCATCTCAAGAGTGTCCCCGACTTCGCGCGAGAACTCGCCGAGCTTGGTGCCGCGTTCTACGAGGAGCGCCATCTCAGGCACGATGAGCTTAATCTTGGGTATCTCAGCGAGGAATTCCTGGAACTCGACCAGTGTCAGCATGCGCTCTGAGGTTCCGTCGAGGATGTGCCTGGCCTGGATGGCCCACTGGGCCGCCTGGCTAACCAGTCCCTGGAGAGGGAACAGCGGCTCGAGGCTGCCGTCGATACGCTTGCCTTCCTCGACGAGCTCTTTGCACTCGGCCAGCGAGGGGCGGGCGTTCGCTGTAAACACCTTGTAGAGCTGACGGTACCAGTTCTTGGGCGCCTGAGAAGGCTGGCACTGCGATACGACCTTGGCCTCGAGGGTGGGTGCACTGAAGTTCTCTATGAGGCGGTACCGCGGTATCAGGTCGTCGTTGATTTGCATCGCCACGAATTCGCGTAGAGAGTACGCCGTAGAAGTATCCTGGCACTCGATCCACGAGAAGAAGCAGAGGTCATTGCTGCGGGCGCACTGCCGCGATTCGTAGGGCTCATTAGGGTTGTCGTTTTGGTCATTACTGTCATTACTATGCGGTTCATCATTCGTATCTCTAGTCGTCACATTGAGAGCCGGGTATTGCTCTTTGACGCGTTGTCGCATCTCTAGTTCCTCGGTAAACAGCTTGTTTATCGAGCTTTGCACACTAAATCTTGTTAGTTTTATCACACCAAAAATATAATTCCTTCACCAAAAAGTAGAATTTCTTCACCACAACTAGGATTCCTTCACCAGCACTAGAATTCCTTCATCCAAACTGAATTTCCTTCACCAAAACTTGGATTCACCATTCCTTACAACAAAGGACGAAGGTAGGGAGGGAAACCAGGACGAAGGGAGGAAGGAAACCTAGAGGAAGGAGGGAAAACTAGGAGGAAAGGAGGGAAACTAGGAATAAAGAAGAAAAAAGGGAGGGAGGAGCAAGGAGGGGGGGGAGGACATACTAGGCAGAAAAGTCTTGGTTAGAATCGTGGAGGCGCAGGGCCAACTTCTCCAGGCTGAATGGCGGCGCAAACCTCAGCTCTCGGTACATATCTCGGCACTCTATGCCGTACGAGAGCCAGCTCGACGCCGGGAGACAGTTGACCCCCTCAATGAAGTTGAATCCGTGGTTTAAATGGGCGTGGTACGCCTTGGGGAAGGTCACCACGAGCTGTCCCGGATACTGATCCACGGCATAGCATGGAATGCCGTGCTCCCGCAGCTTCTCCGGCGACAGGAACAGCGTCGGCTCGAGGAACACCTCGGGGTTCTCTTTAACGGCTTCTTCGCCGAGAATGTCGGTAAGGAGGTGGTTCACCTTGTCGGCGTACCCCTCGGGGATGGCGTACCAGGTCCGGGTGTCGCCAAAGTGGTGGTAGCTCACCGCGGCCGAGTAAAAGTCTTCAACGTGCCAGCTCTTGCTCGAAAACACCATGCCCACGTTCATCCACGGCCGCACCAGCTGCGGCACTTCATCGTCAATGAACCGGCCAAACGAGTACCGGCTGAACGGCAGCGCATTGAGGTTCCACTGCTCGCCACCACCACCACCGCTGGTCGAAGAGAGTCCCAAGTGGCGCTCAGGCTGGGGGAACCCCGACTGTTGGAAGGAGGTGTGAATGTCGCACCCGTACTCGACCTGAATCGACTGGTGCGGGTCCTCCATAACGTCCCAAAACTCCTTCTCGACGCGGTCTTCTTCAACGATGCGCTCTTTGAAGTAGGCTTCCTTGAATGTGTCGGCCTTCTGCTGGAACTGGCGCAGGTTGTAGGTCGCAGCCTCGCGGAAGTCAAAGTCCTCGTCGTCGAACTCGGGGTACCCGTGATGCCAATTAGGGTCGTGGATGATGGCCATGAACGGATCCGCCACGATATTGTGCGAGTCCTTGCGCGGTTTGGCCAAGCGGTGCAGCCGTGTGTGGGCCCCGGCCACCCGTGGGTACTGGCGCTTACTACGTGGTTTACTGCTACTGTCTCTACCATTCTCTTCGAGCTTGACCCGCTTGGCCTGTTGCTCCTCGGGGTTTTCGCTAGCTAGCGCGTACTCTTCCTCGACCAATTGAGGAATGGTAATCTTGGCTCCGTCCGTGACTAGCGGCTTGTTCTGCGACTTCATGTGCTCTTCAAACGGGCTCAGAATGCGATAGTACGCCGACTTGAGCGAAGTCGACAATGAGGTCATGATCTTGCCCGTGTACCCCAATTCGCGCCCAATCTGCGCCCACAGCTTCTTCTCCGTGACATGACGGTACCCACCGCGCAGCTGGACGCACTGGTACAACTGGAATAGGTCCAGCGGCCGCTTATCAATCAGCGGGAGCCGCGGGATGCGCGGCTCACGATTGGTGCGGCGCTCGGCACCCTGGTGGAACGCGTAGACCGCCGTAATAAACTCGCGCTTAGCATGCTCGATCCCCGACGCATTGAGCCCCTGGACCCGCGTCTTGAACCAGAACATCTCCGTGTCGATGCAGAACGGCGGCATCCAGCTCTCAGGCGGGCTGATTTTGACAATCCCGTACTGCGACCCCAGCGGGAACACCGAATTGATGTACCGGATCGGGTCGCGGAACTGCTCCACCGACGGGTACAGCGTCGGCGCCTCTACGAGGCCAAACGGCCTGCCGGGGCGCCCGCGAGGGAACCGGCTAGCGTCGGTCGTCGGTAGAGCCACCGTCCCCTTGTCTAGCGGTGGGAGCGCGCGACTGCGCTGCTGAGGGTATACAAAAGGGCTCGCATGATGCGAGTCGCCCTTCTGGCTGCTGACAATGACGACGCCTGTCCGAGCATTGACGCGCTGGCTCATTTGTACGGCTGGACGGTTCGGCTTGAGCGAGTTGGTGTCGACCACCAAATTCGGGTTTGGCGACTTGATCGCCTGTGGCCCGACCAGCGACGCCACCTCAGCAGCGAACTGCTCGGCAAATGCCGCAGGCGACATCGCCGTAGGGTCCGGCTCGGGCTCTTCATGGCCACTCTGGGGTGCCTCGTAGCCCGCAGCCTGCCCATCTCCCGCCTCCAGCGAGCCGCCCGGATCGGGCTTGTCGGAGGTGCGCTTCAGCGCATTCACTGGAGTAAACCCGGGCATCTCTCTGCCTCTTCTCCAAGTGCTACTCTTCTCGTTCCAATGTGGGCCAAACGACGAAGGTTGGGGGGCAAGAGAGATTTTGGGTCTCGCGCGGCTCAACCTCAACATGCACATCTTCTCCGCTCTCCCCAGTAGTTTTCAGAACGCACTCATCCGTTTCCTCCCCCACTTTGGCGAACCGGAATATGCGGAGAGTTGGTTTGTAATACAGAATTTCCGACGGCCAGCACTAGAACGTGCTTTACCTGGTCTGGCTCTTCTCAAGGGGCATATTGCACCTGGGTCCGTCGCACCGCACTTGTCGGGTCGACCCTCAGTTGGGGCATGCCCGGGGCGGGCGAGCGCAACTTCATGTTGGAACCGACACTGAGCCGCATCCCGCCGCACTCAATGCGGCGAACCACTTCTCTAGTCAGGGGGGACCAGTCCCCCCAACCCCCCCCCTGGGGCTCCGCTACGCGGAGGCTTACGCTGCTCCATTACTACTAATATTATTCAACTCATGCGTACGTAGTTTTGCTACTAATAATGGGAGGACCAGCCAGCCCCCCTGAGGCTCCCCTGTGCGGAGGGTGACTGCTTCATGTGGGAGCTCGAACTGATGAAGGATTGAAAATATCCTAACTACCGATCATACCATTAATTATGCCTCAGTCCATTGAATACAGGCAATAGTAGCGTTAGGCCATACAATATATTCAACTGCCGTACTGCCTGTGGTACATCATAAAAACCTGACTAAAGAATAAACTAGAGAGCTGATTAGACTGTAACACAATATCAGAAGTACCGGTACATCTTAGCTACCGGATTAAAGAAAAGACTAGAGAGTACGCTATCATTTCAAAAGCAGTAGTAGGAGATTATAAAGAGAAGTTATGATCATGATAGCTTGAATACTCTAGTTACACTTACTGGCAGGATGAAGACAGAATAGCATCTGCAGATGGAGAAACATACTCAATTAACAACAAAATAGAAATACAATAGAATAGAAAAGCTCTAAAAGGCTTTGGTCAATTGCTCAGATTGCTTTCCGGAGGGGCTGTTCCGCAGAGGCCCAATTGACGTGGTTTACCATTATTGAATAATGGAACGGCTAGACATGGACATGGCTAACTCGCTTTTTATGCGTCAAGTGAGGCTTAAACTTGTACCACTTGAGCTTGAGCCAAGTCCAGGGGGTCGTTTTGTAATGGTGATGATGACGGTGTACTACTAGCATCTCGAAAGCTGTACCTTCTGATTTTAACAAAATGAATGCGTTAAACAAGATGAAACGTTATCTACAAGAATATATATAATGAGTCTACTTCTCCTCTCGGACCCGCCTCGTGGCTCGCAGTGGGTGCACCTGTATCAGTTAGCAAACGAGATCTACTCAACCCTGTCATCAAACATACTCTTGCGCCAACCCAGCCCCACTTAAAGCCCAGCTCGTGGGCGAATATCTCGCCAAATCCAAGCATCATGCCGTTGACAAACGGCAGGAACAGGTTGATCACTGCCCGCACTACCAGTGATGCCGGCGTCACAGCAAGCCCCCGGACCGCCACTTCGTCCGATGACGACCCGTTCGCCGAGTGCGATTCGTAGTCATATGACGAGCCGCTCGACAGGTACTCCTCCTGGGTCAAATCTATGACATTTTCAGCCATCCTGTATGACGTATGGTATGCTCTGGGAAACGTTGCTGTGTTGCTCCTGTATGTCCCATGTCCCATTCACCGATCCCGCGATTCACGAGATCCAACGCCCAATCGTACTGGAACCAGATACGAAGGATCTATCAACACATACTACTGTAATGAAGATTATGAACACTAATTTATAGAAAATAAAAGTAAATCTAGTGCTGTAAATTTGTACTCGTCGTCTCATTGGCTCAGGGGATCTAAGCTAGCTAGCTTGACATAATATGTACTAATTTAAAGCAATAAATGGCTAAATTGCTACAGATTGGGCCGCGCGCGCGGATCTCGCGTTTCCCCCGGTAATTTGAAATTTCAATTAAAAACGCGTCGCCAACGCGGTACAAATGACGGAACAAGTACCAGTCGACGAGGCAAAAGTCGCACGGTATCGCGTTTGGAAGAAGAATGCGCTGTACTTATACGACTCTTTTGTCAGCGCAGGAATACCGTGGCCCTCGCTGACTGTGCAGTGGATGCCGGATGTCGAATCAACCGGCTCCTTCACCAAGCAGAGGCTCCTGCTGGGCACGCAGACCAACGGAGGCGGCGATGAGCTGCTGAGAATCGCAGAATTTAAGCGAGAGCGCAGTAAACAGCTCGATGTCTCGCGTTACGACCCTGAACGAGAGGAAATCGGTGGATACGTGGCCAGCGGAACCAAGATAGAAATCAGCCACAAAATCAACCACATACCCGGAGAGATTAACAGAGCGCGGTATATGCCAGGCAACTGCGATCTTATCGCGACAATGTGCTCAGACTCCAATGTCTACGTATTCGACCGAACAAAGTATCCTCTCGACTATGCCAAGACATTCAAGAGCGACATTGCGCTCTGTTATCACAGTTCAGAAGGATTCGGGCTAAGCTGGAATCCTCTGCGCAATGGCATCCTCGCCACCGGCGCTAGCGATAGTGCCATTGCATTGTGGGACATAACAAAGTGCCAGAAAGACCAACCATTAAAGCCGTATGAGGTCATTAAGACTCACGAGGGAGGAGTCAACGAACTCGAATGGAGTGGGTTTGACGAAAACCAACTCATCTCCGTGTCTGACGACATGACTGTTCAGATACACGACACTCGTGAACCCGGGAGTCCTATCAAAGCCAAAGGACATAGCGAAGGAAACACTGTGTCGACTAACCCCATGAACCGGTACCTCATTGCTACGGGTACATCAGATGGAGAGATCCAACTTTGGGACTCAAGGAAGTTCATCGACCCAGTTATGAGAATAGCTGCACATGAGGACTCGGTTACCTCTTTGCAATGGAGCCCCCATCATGCTACGGTGCTGGCGAGCGGCTCACCCGATGCGACGGTTAACGTATGGGATGTCGCCCAGCCGGAGAATGAGCGGCACATATTTAAGCATGGCGGCCATCTCGCCGAGGTCCACGATCTAAGTTGGAACCCTGCTGTCGAGTGGGAGATTGCCAGCGTTGCTGGCGATAATATTTTGAGCATTTGGAAGATAGCTGGCACCATTGTCGATAGGTTATGAATTAGAAAATAAAAAATCATGCATCATTCATCATTATTTTATGCCATCAGGCATACATTGCCGTCAAAGGAATTGTCGTTTGAGGGTTATGATTATTTCTGTCGCTTATTTGGCAATGCCTGTTCCTCTTCCATCGCCTTTCGCTTGGTAGGGACAGTGAACCCTTTCTGCTCCGCTACCGTAGTGAAAGTTCCACTACTAAACCACTTGTCATCAACCAAATTGCTACTCTGTTTCTTCGGCGCCAGCAGTTCAATTCCCTGAACAGGAGTAAACGACAGAGAGGTAGCAATGCCGCTGGTCGCATTAGCTGTAGCATTGGCCAGCCGCTCTTTCATGCTCTTGGACATCCGTGCCTTGGAGTGGTCGGCCGCCTTTGTCGGCTTCATGCGGCCAAAGGTAACCATCTTCGCCGCACTGATAGGCGTTTCGTCCTCATCGTCGCCATATTCGCCCGCAGACTGTCCAAAGGTCATTCGATTCTGTGCCTTTTGAAGCTCTGTTTGGCCCAATCTCTCTTTCAGCTTTCTCATCCGCTTGCCACCACGCTTCTTTGATTTCTTGTCCTCTGGAATTGGAAGCGCTTTGGGTCCTTTAGTTTCAGGCGGCTCTACAAGCTTATCGAGCTTCTCGTCAATTTCCTTGCGCCACTTGGCGCCCAGCGACCCATCAGTCCCCGAGTGCTGTAGGTCAACTCGCGCCGCTAGAACAATCTTGCCGGACACAATTCGCATGGCCTGGACACGCTTATCCTCGGGGACTGACTGGATGAGCTCGGAGTAATACAAGAACCCTTGCTTGCGAATTGTCTTCTGCCCAAATGACACTCCGGCAATCTGTTTGGCTCCGAGAGCCGGCATATTCGAGTTTGGGATACACGACAGTCCTTGGAGCCCTCCAGCGAAGCCCATGAGTTGTGCCACTACATGGGACGACACGATTCTGGTTAGGTTAGGGGCAAATACAGTCAGCCGAGACGACACAAAGTCGGTGATCTCTCGCTTCGCATCGGCCAGAGCCAGAATGACGTCGCTCATGTCGTACAGTCGTTTCAACTCATCTCCGCCGAGCGGCTTTCCTGTAGACTGGTACGCAGTCATGGAAATGTTCATAATTTCAGACTTGGAGAGGAACTCCTGCAGCTGCTGGTGGTCAATGTTTCTCAAATCGTTGCCAATGATCTTTACGGCTCGAGCATACTCAGTGGCCCGCGGAACACACTGAGCAAGGCTGTCAAACCGCTTAGCGTAGAGCTCCTTGGCGTATCCGTGTAGCAGTATTATCTCATTATCAATGTCCACGGAGAAGTCATTCGCCTGCACCAGCAGCTGGTAAGATGGATGGCTCTCGAAACTGCTCGAACCAACATCTACAGAGTCTAGCCGGTCTTCTCTAATATTCGCCAGGACGGGCGTTAGCTTTTGCAGCAGTTGTTCTGCGGAACTGCTTTCTTCGAGGTTTTCAGTTATCTTATCGCCATCGGTCACAATCCCGTTCTCAACCTCGTTGATCTCTTCGTCAGAGCCAAGATCTGCCAGTAACTCATCAGCCAACGACATTCTACCAGAGCTTGTCTTGATGTTCTTAGCTTACGCTGATCTTTAAAACCGTGTGTCGAATGAAAGGTTAAGTGGATCGGCAGCTTGGGATGTCCGATTAAAATTCTCTGGGCAGCTCGTCGTCTTAGAACATGGTATCATAATGTGAGAAATTACACACAGGTGCTATAATTGAACTTATTTGGCCATTTGTTTGATCAATTCTTTGATTTGCCTAATTTAGTGTGGTGGGGGCTATGGCAGTTGAATTCCCTCCCTAGCTTCAACATCAACTCTCCTACAGCATTCAGTAAAGGTACGACCATCAATTGACCGTCCAATCGTGTGACTGTTTAACGAATATTGCGCCACATTGTATCTCTTGTAACAAATGCTGCTTTGACAAAAGTTGCATTGAAATCCTATCCCTAAATTATTTTGTCGTGCGTTCCGTTACGCTTACAAATTCTGTAACTAAATTATTGTGCTGTGCGTCTTGTAACGCTGTTGCAAATCCGGTAACTAACATCAGGCAGCGATGTTACAGAGCTGTTGGGAGTTTGTTACACAATGCAACGGCCCTATTTCCGGTAGGGACTTTACTAGCAATCCAAGAGCATGGCTCACTATTAATGATCTATTAGAACATGCTTTCAATGGCTACATTTTCCCGCAGTTAGATCCAAGTGTACAGCATTCTCAGGGGTAATCGATAAAACTTTCCGGGAAGTGTTCGGTACACCCAATCTTGTGGGTAAATCTTCCGACTCCGATCATCCTTCACCCGTCGCGACCAGATGCGATAATGCCGGAGAGAAGTTACTTTGAAGAGCAGCGGGATGCACTGCTAGCCGAGATATCAATAGTACGTACCCTCGCATAGGTTTTTTCTACTCATTATATTAACAGGTCGTAGAACATGGAGCAGGTTCTGGCGAACATCAACACGCTCAACCGTTCGCTCGAATCGGTGGTCTCCGTGGGCAAGGAGTTTGAGTCCATGGGCGATCTATGGAGCCAGTTTTACCAGGGCATCCAGCCCGAGGAACTCAAAATGTCTTCCACAGACTAACCTTCAATATATTTATTAGAATTTCATAAGCTACTCCGCGTAGCGGAGTCCTAGGGGCGTTACACCTTCAATTGACTTGGGGGCCAGCCCCCAAACCCCCGTAGCACCGCTTCGCGGAGTGATATTTGTAACAATCCTCCGCGTAGCGGAGCTCCAGGGGGGGCTGGGGGGACTGGTCCCCCCAATTGCTACTAGGAGGAAGTGTCTCGAAAGGCGATCTATTAAGGATGAATAAATAAATGTTACAAAGGGTTAAAGGATGATACATCTATGCTTCTTGCGTTTGCGGTACGGCTCAGAGGCGGCAGGGGCGGTAGGGAGTGTCGGGCTGTTGTTCTTGAGGCCCGGCGAGGTATGATGCGGCCGGGGCTTGTGGTGCCTCGTCGAAACGCGGCGCGGTTTGTCGTGGATGACCATGGAAATGGCCTGGTTGAAGACTTCTGGTACACCGTTGCCGGTTCGGGCGGAACATTCCATGTATCGGTAGGCGCCGCATGCGTGGGCCGCCTTCTTGCCCTGCTCGGCGGTGATGGGTTGCTGATTACGCGATCTGAGCAGCTGCTGGGTAGTCAGGTCGTTACGAAGGTCTGTCTTGAGCCCCACGAGGATGACTGGAACGTCGGGGCAGTGGTGGTCGACCTCGGGGATCCACTTCTCGTAGACGTTGTCTAGGGACGCTGGAGCATCAATGGCGAAGCACACCAGCAGCACATCTGCCTCCGGGTACGACAGAGCACGCAGCCGGTCGTACTCCTCCTGACCGGCCGTGTCCCACAGCGCCAGCTCGACCAGCTTGCCACTGGGCACCTTGACCTTGGTCAGGTAGTTCTCAAACACCGTCGGGACGTATGTCTCCGGGAACTGGCCATGGGCGTAGGTCACGAGAAGCGACGTTTTGCCTGTGTTACCGTCGCCAATGCACACGAGCTTACAGTGGTAGTCTGCCTCAGCGGCGACGATGGATGTCGAGCTCGTTTCAGGCTCCTCAGGGTCCACGGGGATGGGATCTGAAAAGCCGCCTCGCACGCGCCGGGCGTCCGCTCGCGGCTTGGGGACTTTAAGTGACGACGCGTGCGGCGGGGGTGTTGGCGGCTTGTCCGCGTGGATGATGATTGAAGACCGCTTCGGCGGCGACGCCGTCCTTAGAGACGTCTTGTTCGGTTGCGGCCTGGGGCCATGCAGCGCGTGATTCGACGACACGCTCATCTTGTTATGGATTAATCGCGCCTTTCCCTTCTTCAATGGCCTCTTCCCTTGTTCAATCGCCTCTCCCGGTTGGTTATGGCTCTAGTCGGGCCTCGCTTTAAGGGATCTCGTTCACCGCTTCAATCGATGATGGGAGGCGTGTTGGGCAGTTGGGGGGTGTCGCAACGCTTAAAACAGGCCCGCAGATCGCAACAGCCGCACGCAAAATGGTAAACCTTCACAAAATGGCCAGAGTCTGTGCGATTATCAGGCACGATGTTGGTTTTTATAGGATGTTATCCAGCGGATGCTTCCGTGTTGGTATACACGTATGACCGTTTTAATTCTGCATGACAGCGTATACAAAAAGGGACTAATGCTTCACCCCCCCTGAGATGGTGACACCGGAGCATACCTGCGCCGACCCCCCCCTGAACAAAACCGCTCCGCCCGTTTCGACTTAGCGACAGCACAGGGTCTTCTTGGAGGCCAGCCCCCAAACCCCCGTAGCTCCGCTTCGCGGAGGATGGGGTGGTTCAATTGAAGTGCTATCATTAGAAAAGTTGATCGGCGCGATATGAGAGTGGACAAGCCGTGCCAGCGATGGTTGAGCCAATCATATGTTGATAAATTCGGTTAACAACCATTTTTCATATATATCGGTATTTTTTTGAAAGCCACTTTTCAGAACAATAGTGGATCCAGGCAATTCAATTCAAAATATTCCATCTCATATGTCGTGTATTGGAGGTGCTTCAGCTCTTTTCTTTACTGTTTTAATTGATCCATGACTGGTGCACTGTACAATCATAGCCAACTGATTATACTGGGTAGCGCATCATTTTACTTTATCAGGATCTATTACCTATGGAATCCTCATAATCATACGTTAAACTTCTTATATTTAAGGTGATAACTTTTTTTACCTGAAATGGACTCATTTCAATGAATCTTGAGACTGGTGCGAAGGGTGTTATCACCAATTGTAATGAGACGGGATAGAAATATTGGCATTTCAATTGTGCCAATTTTTGTTTTATGGGAGCTCCTCTACAGCATTTGGCACTACTGCAATACATTGACATGAGTATTACTGGTATTCATTATGGAATGGAACTGCACCTAGGTATTTAAATAATAAACCTCAAGCGAATGGATACAAGTGATATCAACGAGTACAAGCAAGATCAGTGGATACAAGTGATACTACGGTAATTGATACAAGTGATATCAATGGATAGGAGCGAATAGTTCGTAACGAGATACATTAAGTTTGCTTTATGACACTTTGAGTCGGTGAAAATACCGAGACACCGGATACGACGGCCAGGGACACCATTCCTTGTTGAAACGTCGAGGCCCCTCGGCGGAGCCGAGCTACAGGGGGGGGGGTTTGGGGGGACTGGTCCCCCCAGGAAACATTAGACTGGACCAATGGGGAATCCAAAAAGAGACATTAGACAGTTCCAATGGGGAACCCCATAGGTCCAACGGTTAGGCAAAGGATCGCGCGAGCCAGTCACAGAGCGGAGGCTCAATCGCTACCAATGGCAGCGAAGTTCGCTAAATAGCTAGTTTCTTGAGTCCTAACAGTTGATAAGCCCCTTGCTAACGCGGATCTTATCGGCAATTTGTCCGAAAACTGCATAGTACCGTTGGCCCATCTGCCTTTTTTTCGGAAACTGTTATATCATAGTAAAAAGCTCATATAAAGGCAACGGACTTTAATATCAAGGTTCCTATTATAGTACCGCTCGAGCCTACATAGTACCGTATAAATAATAATAGTACCGTATACAAGGTGGTGCGGCTTGAGAAGTACTAAGTTGTTCCCCACGGATGCGCCGTACGGTATTAACTGCGCTGTTCTTTCAAAGCAAACCTCCAACCGACTGGTAGATTCCCGAGGAATTGCAGCCAAGTACGACGGTAAAATACCAGGCAATACCCGACCAGTTTGCGACAACCGTGTGTACTGGAAATACACCCTCGGAACGATACGCCCGACTTGACAGGCTGTAGACCGAACTAAACACCTCCTGACTTGAAAAAAAATAAAAAAAAATAAAAATCCATTTAAACGACAAAAGTCGCCTGATCAGAAGACTCTCTCGGCCCATTTTACTCGTTTGCCAAACTTCCAAACCATGCCTGAGGTGCTCCATCAACTGGAAGAGGAGGAAGAGGTGCCTTTCCCTATCCTTGAGCCCAACCCGCTGACTCCTCCCGTCGACACGACCACCAGGGCCGAGTACTTCGCGCCGAGCAAGCCCTCCCAGGACTCGCTCGAGGCCCCAGCCGACGTCTCGCGGTCTTCGTCGCTCGTTCAACTGCTCGCAGCGTACGAAAAGCCCCCCTGTGCCGACAAGGATGCCGGGAACAAGTCGCTCGACCATTACAAGACAAAGCTGCCGCCCTGGCGTAATGCCCTGCGGAACGCCATGCTGCCCTTGGTCAGATGGGAAACGCCGCACCTCGCATATCTCCAGCGCTCCTCGCGGTCGCTGGTGCTGGACATCTACTTCGCCATGTCGGCGAACCTCGGGACTCACACGTTCTACGTTGTCATGCTGCCCGTGGGCTTCTGGTTCGGCTGTGACCACTTCCCGCGCGACCTGGTGTTTGTGCTCTCCTTGGGTGTGTACATCACGGGAGTCCTCAAGGACTTGCTGTGCCTCCCGAGGCCTCTGTCCCCTCCGCTGCACCGAATTACAATGTCTGGATCGGCTGCTCTGGAGTACGGGTTCCCCTCGACCCACAGCGCCAACGCTGTGGCGGTAGGGATGCTGGTGTTCACCAAGCTCATGGAGATTCGCGACTCGCTCTCTCCGGCACAGTTTGCCATTGCCCAGGCCGTGAACCTATTTTACGTGTTTAGCATCGTCTGGGGACGTATCCACTGCGGTATGCACGGGTTCCTGGACGTTGTTATTGGATCTGCCATTGGTGTGTTCCTGTGGTGGGTCCGGCTCGCCTACGGCCAGGCCATGGACGCTTTCGTGCTCAATTACTCCTCTGTAACTCCGCTCTTTTATGCTGTTTCGGCCATTCTCTTTCTGGTGTGGATCCACCCAGAGCCGGCAGACGACTGTCCGTGCTTCGATGACGCCGTGGCCTTCCTTGGTGTCCTTGCTGGCCTTTACATTGGCCAGTGGCACTTTGGGCGGTCCCTGCCGTTTACCGTGGCTCCCTTCTCGTTTGCGAGCTCTGGAATCGTTGGCTCCGTAGTCCGCCCGATCATCGGCGTGGCTCTGGTTGTTATGTGGCGCTCGACTATGAAGCAATTGCTCCTCAAGGGCCTGCCGCCTGTCTACAGGTTCTTTGAAAAAGTGGGCGTCGACTCGCCGCGAAAGTTCTTCACTCCCGCCTCGCAGTACAAGGAGATCCCGCCGTCGGTGTCGAGCTCTCCATTGCTGAAACCGCAAAAGATCACGTCACTGTTCACGCAGATGATCTCCAAGCCCAAGCGTTCAGACTCGGTGGGGCCCCAGTCGTCAGCCGACGTGTACGAATCGCTCGCGTACCGTGAGTATCAGCGCCAGAAGAAGAAAAGCGCCTCGCGGGGCATCGGCGCGGTATCCTCTGGCGTGGAAACAATGGTGTCGAGTTCCATTGACGAAGACGGCGGTAGCGTTGGTGACGAAGATAATGATATCCAAATTGATGACGATAGTGAGATGCTTTCTACCGTGGTCGTTCCGCGCAAGCGTTACGACGTGGAAGTCGTCACGAAGCTGATAGTGTATGCTGGCATCTCTATTATTGCTGTAGACCTCTGTGGCGTGCTTTTCCTCAAACTTGGAATCTAACGATCTAAAAAAAAAAATAGACAACTTTATGAACGACATGAAAGGCACACCATATTACCATATTACTATAGGTAGATCCTGGCATAAAAAATAATACAATTGCACTCATAGTTAACCAGGTCAATAATAAACGATATAAACATATGTAGAAGATTAGTTGTTTCGCAAGATTAGCTGATCTATTTTGACCCATTATTGTATCCTTTATAGTGATCTCGGTATGTCCCCATTTAATGCCCTACACCTTTTGATGCCTTACACCATTTGATGGAAGGCTATCTGACATTATTATATGAGAGCACCATATTAACGCGGAGCCTCAGGGGCGGGGGACCAGTCCCCCCATGAATGCTATAGCTTTGATTACCAAACCCCCGTAGCTCCGCTTCACGGAGCGATTGGTGACTCGTAGTTCAGTCAATAATATAAACATATGTACAAGATTAGTTGGGTAGCTGAGTTTCACCAGATGAGCTAGGTTTTGGTAAATTCAATTGCTTGATCTTTGCAAGAGTTGCGTCATCCTTGAGTTCTATGGCCATCTTTTCAGCAGAGAAAAGCAGGTCTTCTGCCTCCCGCGTGGCTGCTTTGTCGCCCGCTCGAAGCTTGCCGTCAATGGATTTAATATACCAACTAATGGCCGCAAAATTCCACTGGCCCCGGACTTTGTCGTTGGTCTTGGCGGCAATGGAGTTGTTAATAATAAGAACCTTGGCCGACTGCATTTTGAGACTCATCATCTGAGCCAAAAGATTGTCCATGTGCTCGTAGAGCTGGAACTTCTTAATTCCCTCGGCGAGTCTCTCATAAACCGCCCTGGCGTCCTCCAAGGACGACTTCTCCGCCGATTGCGTTGTATGGTGGGTTAGTATCATGTAGAATCGCTGCCGCAGGACATGGTCGATATTACCATGCGAAAACCATCCTCCAGGCTTCATAGACGACATTATCTCAACCTGCTTCTTGGCCAATCCTTTGAGATGCACCGCCCGCCCGAGCTTGAGGAACAACCGTTCATCACTAGTCATGATTGCAATGTGCAGCGCCAGGCTCAAAGTCCGCGGATTGAGCTGTAGGTCCGATACCAGCAAACACTCAAGAGCAATCTGCGCCGGTCTATATAATCTGTGATTGCACAGCTGATGAATCAAAGAATTAAACAAATCGAGGTTTGGCAGCCCGTCAGACACCATTAGCCGGTGTGATAGCCCGCGGATAAACTCAGGCCGCTCCACTTTGAGGTAACTAATCAAGTGCTTGTACGCATTGCGGCTGTCTCTAGAGTAATTTGGGAAAGCCTGAGAGTATCCGCCCTCGATATCAGCCTGGTATCCTTGGTATCCTTTCATCGTCTGCATTCTATAACGCTTCCTGAACTGATCATGAACCTCGTCTATCAGCGAATTATTCGAGACGCTCTGCATCAGTTCGCTATTCATCCCCACTAGCTGTGCCATTATCTGGTTTTCCTCTACTGCTTTTGTTGATACGCCCATAACTGGCAAAACAGATGCATTCATCCGCGACAACGCCGGTACATTCTGCGATGACGACGAGCTCCTGGAATCTATTGTGCCAAACTCCTGTTCTAGCCGTTTGTTGAGCAGGACTTTATCCATGGCGTCATACATCATAAAATGGTCGGCCATCATTCGCACTGCGGATTCGATGACGGTGCTTCGGATCCGCTCGGGCCCCAGAAGCTCGTTCATATCATCACGCTCGCACTTGGCAAGAGTCTGTGCCAACTTTTCATCTTTCAGTTCGGTATTGTATTTCGAGCTCTCGACGGGTATATAAACCGGATCAAGCTCCTTCTTGGGCAGTATCCGCGAGAATATGCCGCCGTCTGCTTCGCTGGAAAAAGACCGAACGCTAAGGCCCCTCCAAGCTCTACGCAGGGCCATCCGTTATTAATTTTGTGGATATATCTCGGGACCAACCAGTCGACTTGAAATCAGCTGTTGAAATTTATCACTTTACCGGCAAGTGGGTCGGACTTGGGAGCCGGTGGACTTTTTTTGCGTCTCCCCACACACTTTTTGAATCACAAGATGATTGGATTGGCTGTCAAAGCAGAGCTCCAAGGAGTCACTGACTTTACGTTTAGAGATAGCGTAGAGGAGCCTTACGAGTTCACGTTCAAGATCCAGTGCACATCGTGTAGAGAAATCCACGGCAATGAGGTGCGAATCAACCAGTACGAGAAACATCAAATTGGAGGCTCTCGAGGCGAGGCCAGCTTTGTTTTCCGGTGCAAGATGTGCAAGCGAGAGTCCTCGGCCACAATTAAGACCACGGGCAGAGCTTTCACCATAGAGGACATGGAGCCAGCTAAGGGGACCAAGAAGAAGGACGCGGTTCTGTTAGAAATTGATCCGCGAGGCATTGACTTTGTTGAGTTCATCCCAGTCGGTATGTTTAAGGCAACCGGCGTCGAATCCGATACGTCATTCGAATTCGAATTGGAAGACGGTGAATGGTTCGACTATGACGACAAGGCCGGAGAAGAAGTGTCCATTACTGATGTCAAATGGGAGTTTGTAAAGATCTAATTTGCCATACATATCTATTTAACGATTACAAAAATACACTCCAAAAAAGAAGCCTAATATGTACTATTTACGTTAGAACCGGTCTCAACGATCAATGGCAGTCAATGGTCCATGATCATGCGACACAGTTCGCAATTATCTCAAAACCTGGTCTTGAAGCTATCTGTGGATTGACAGATATAAATAACACAAATTTTTACTAATTTAAAGCCATTGTTCAGAACGACTTACTATACTTCGGTTAGCGTTGATTCAATCATAATAAATCGTTTCATAGATCAGGGCTTCTTAGAGGTTTGGGATGCATCATAACAGGAAATCATACAATCTCCTTGGAAGCGTTCACCCTAAAAAGTTTCATCATTTCAAAACGGTCTGTATAACGTACCAGTAAAAAAATTCGCCAAAAAAAGAGTTGGCAAAGAGTAAGAAAAATTTCGCGAAATTTTTTGCCTTTAAATAGGCTGGTAGTGCTGAGACCGGTCCACCATCACCACTATAGGATCACCACTTTAGGATCACTACGGTATCAAAAACCATGCAGAAAAAGTTAACGGAAATCCATTTACAGCCAAAGTAATATAATCAGTAAATAACCCTTACATTATATAAAACGGGAGAATGCTTGAAAGGTAGCTCATATATCATATATAGATCAATTGAGTTAACAGGAGTACAATTGTTACTGTAGAATTCCATTCAAACTACCATTGGTACCACCGGCGGATAGATCGGCCAATCTCTGAAAGGAACTGTGGGCTACTGACTTACAAGCAAAAAAATTGACATGATGTCCAACTCAATTGTCTGTGACAGGCCTGTAAAGTATATTGTAATATATATAATTAAGCTATAGCCAGCTGCAATTCATGCATGAAATATCTCAATTGGCAACTTGAACATCCCAACGATAAAGTATACTAATTTTTCCAACCGTGTAGCGTTAATTCACCAACTTTAATGCGCGCGCGCGCGAAAAAATAAATCGATCCCTTGCGGGAATTCGAAGGGCCCAACCGGGAATTGAACCCGGGACCTCTCGCAATTGCTACTTAGGTAACCCTAAGCGAGAATTATACCACTAAACCATCGGGCCAACTCCGACTTCGAGGTTATTCTTAATTTTGACATATAAGAATAGCTTAATTTTACGAAAAGGTTCGCGTTTTTCGGGCCATTTTTCGACCAAAATGGCTTCAGTAGGTGGTATTGCTTGTTTTATCCTAAATTTTTTTGGTTTGGCGATGAAAGAACAATGTTTCGTGGAGATATGGCGGATTGAAGTTTTCGAAATTATCTACCGTTTTTCAAACTTTTTTGAAAGTAAACCCTGTTGATTTTGAATACCTTGTAAGCCTAATAAGAAATGATCTGTTAGCTTCGTCAATCTTCTCTTGACTGAACGTGCACAGATCTTAATTGATTCCAAGTTAGTTTCCAGTTCTCCCCAGTATTTAATCTCTCACCTACCTGTCTCTTATTATTAATTCTAATGCAAAGAGATGTCGATGGAGATGAAGAAAACTTTTCACTTGCAGATATTATAGCTGCATGCTTGGCGTGCGCCTGGTTCACTTCAGCCTTACCTGAATCAGGGTTCGAGTCTGCGGCTGACTGACCCTTCACTGGTACGCTCATCACTTTCATAACAAACCCGAGAATTAAAAGAAAGCACATGACAAATGGCATAATATAATATATTTCGCCTCCAAGAATGTCATATTTAAGTATCTATGCGAAGTTCAGCTTAATTGAGTTTCAATTGGTAATTCCAGCGCAAGAACGGAGAGCTAAAAATGTCTGAATACGCGCTGTTTCGGTGTGGTACGGCAACTGATTGACTAGATATTATAGCTGGTCGACGTTTGACCTATTCCAATCTTCTTGCTTGTTTTTTTTTTGTTTGTTTGTTTGTTTTTTCTTTAAATGCGAAGAAGGGCTTGATTGTAGTGCTGAGTTTCCTTGGTCTCCACCAACTTCAAGTTTGTCTCACGGGCACATACTTCTGTTAAATGAATGGTTCCTTATCCATTCTTTCCGTCGCAGCTACTGGTTGTGTGTCAGAGACTTGGTCCCCGGTGAGTTCCTGCATTACTGTCTATTTACTTACTTCTCCAACCATGTGAACTTCCCTCAATTTATCTTTCATGCCACTGGTGTGGTTCTCCTTCGCTTCATTGTCGATGTTCCGATTCCGCACCTTGGCTAATCTCCGAACCGTTTCACCTCGATCACTCACCGTCCCTGTCTACATCGGTCACTCGCTGAGCCTGTCCACACCGGTCACTCACCGAACCGCTATACCTCAACAACTTCTGGCATGTCTTGTCCTCCGTAATTTGCAGTGTAGTAAAATGAATTAATGAATGAATTTCGTCTTTTGTGCCCGTTATCGTTTGGTGCTCCAGTTAGGCTTATATATTGCATCAGTTATCTCTTGAAACCTCGCAAAACGGTTTGACGTGTAATTGTGCTTGACATAGTCACAAAAGTTAGGTCAACTGCATCCATTGACCATCAATTATTTCCATTTCTTCTTGCAATTGAAGTCTCCGCTTATGCGAGAAGCGAAATATTCGACCATACAATGTATCTTAAATGAATTTTTTTTTTGGCGCGTCCTGGTTGTGTTACCAAGTTAGGCGTTATATAGTACGTAGTACCTATAACATACTTGCCCGCTAAACAGAGCAATATATCGGAGAGGCACGATCGGTTTTAGTGCAATATGAGTCAGCTACCGGTAAACATACCTGTTCACATACTATGAAAATTAACAAGTTTTCCCCTGTAGAGAGCAATACTGTTTCACGGTCTTTTGTCTGTAAAACCTTATAGAGGAATTAATTTCAATAAGAGCGACCTGGCTCTAACAACATTCACATCATAGAGGATCAACTGGATGCGTGAAAATTTCGGACTCTCGCTGAGAAATGAAGCCATCGGGCCTTTAATAAAATTGCAGCTGCAGTTGATCTCACACTGGCTAAGCTGATCTAATTATTGATCTCAATCTTTAAGAGCTCCAAACTTAGGAACAATGTAAAGAAGTTTTGATAATCAGACAGGTTTTGGCCGAAAGAACCAATAGCCAACTCCAAGCGCTTTATTCCTAGCCCTGCACTGGATAGTTTCAGAAACTCATATGTACTGAAGAGTGTAACCTTCTCACACCTAATATGCAGCCATACCAAAGTATGCTTAACCGGGCGAATAGTTTCAATAAGTAGATTCGAGGCATCGCAGGAGTAGTAATGTATCCTTTCAACGTGTCTGCTTTCGAAAGGTCCACACGAACAAGAATGGAAACCGCGGGATCTAAACCCGACCCGTGGTATTCGAACAGATCTAATATATAAAAAACTCTACGCCAGGCGGCGCTAATATTTTTCCACTTGAGGTCTAGCTCTCCTAGACCATTAGTAAGGGAAAGGAACTTAATGGTGTCTGGTATCCAACGCGATCGAAAGATATCATCGGTAGTAAATACCTGTGTGTGACCAGATTCTTGCACAATAGAGCCAAATCGGACCATTTAATTGGAGTTCTGTCTTTTGAGCTCCATAGCGGTAATTGGAGCTCCGCTTCACTATAACTTGTTAATGGCATTCTTTTTGATGTACAAATCGGTAATGTTCATGCCGTCAATGTCGAGCAATGCTAGATCATTTAAATGATAATCGATTCCTAGAGAAAATTCTGCAATGGGTTTCAGTACATCCAACATACTGAAATGCTAGGAACCTGTCGTCTCGCGGACCTGGTTCGTACCACACCCTGACTTTGCGGACTTGCTTGAAAACGTCAGTAATGTTCTCATATGTACAGCTATAGTCTTCGTCTGGACACACGCCGTCGTATAATATAGCAATTTCCACTGTGTTTTTGCTGACTATTGCGCGGAATTGTTGGCTCGACACCAGATTCTTTAATTGATAATTCACCAGCTTATATTTCTCGTCCTTAAACTTGAGCCATGGGCGGCCCGGGTGGACGTAATCTGTCATTACTGTCGTCATTTTATTTCCTCTGCCGATGGCTACCGTTCTTTAGATCCGCCTCTGGCACAAGTAATGCCATTGTTTTGACACCAATCTCAGTCCGCACAGGCCATTATAATGAAGGAAGCCTACGAGCTCATACAGTTCAATCGGCAGCCTCTGCAGGCAGCCTACATCGTTTTACATTTTGATACCACATTAAGAATCTTGAGGATAGCGGGATAGATGAACGATGTTCCATACGATGGCCAGTTTGTCCTTCGCTGTAAGGCATCCATTGCTTTAAATACAGTAGCACTAGAATTTAAATCCTATTGACAAGGTTATTGCCACTCATCAAAATTGACTGATAGCATCATCATTGTGAACTAACGCAACCTCTTTTGTCAGATAACATTAGGAACCAGTCACAGCTTCATTATAATGAAGGAAGCCTAGAATGAGCTCATACGACCAACAAAACGCTGAAGATTACATCAGGACTCGCAGGGGTTATACCTGCACTTATGACAGATGTTGGATTTTCCCCTGGACTCGGATGAACGAGTATCCGACTGTATACGCGGATAATACGGGCGTCCAGACAGCCCAGGGTCCCCAGAAGTCATACCAGCTGAGAAAATTAGCCTTGGTCGCCAAAGGGGATACTACTGACCACCGTAAGCCGATCAGCCATTTATGCGGTTCTCGGAACTGCTTTAACCCGGCTCATCTTGTGCAAGAGAGCCGGGGAAGCATGCTAAGCGCCGAAACTGCGACATAACCTCCTGCGCACACAACCCAAGGTGTATTCGGGGCGCAGGATAATGAGACTCGTACATAGCGATACAAGATAGATACATATATGGATCGTATAGTCGCCTGGTATATTAAGCACAACTACGGTGCACAGAAAGTTGAGGTGGTACCCCTGCACAGCCGTGCAGGGATCGATCGATACTCAGGGGCGCCGCAGACGTATGCGGCTGTGACGTCACGCCCAGGTGGCTGGCTCGGCAAATGGACTTTGGACGACACGCAGGCCGAGCAATGGCTATTGCATTCAGTATTATCAGCCTCTGCTGAGAAGTTGAAATTAATTTGTGGCGCCGCTCTCCAAATTGAAGTAACCAAAGCATTCAGATGACTACCACTGTACTGACTTGAGCAGGTTCCTGCATTTCTAGCGAATAATAAAAAATATTACCGGTCCAATCTCGATAGCAGGAAAAGAGCCATTTACAAATACCGTAGCATTTAATTTTCTGGTATCGTACTGCGGCATAATCACGGGGGTATTGTAGTTACAAGTAGTATTGTGGTACCCAGGGGTAAGAGAATAACGGTCATTTGGAAACAAGTTTGAGTGTATTTGCAAATTTATCTCTTTTTGGGGTATAACGCACTATCGTCGGGGTTTCGAACCCCTACACACGGCAGGTTCAGATGAAATTAAGCTCATTTGATGGAATGCTGTCTAGCCGCAACAATCATCCGTATTGCGTACGTATCAGGTGGGCCCACCATGTATATGCCTACTGTTGAAGATTTCATTTAAGGTTACAAGTACTTGTAGTACAGTACTGGTAGTGTAGTCGTTGGCCTATTGTAATCTGCAAAAATTTGAACCATGGGGCTTAAAATGCGTCATTATACATGGCCCAAGAGTCAATTGAAGAGTATTTTTAGTACCCATATGTCATCAACCATCTTCCATCAGATACCCCAATGCACCCGTTTAAATTAATTGACATGAGTTTATCTCTCTATTGCATGGAAAGTTTGTTCATTAACATATTATTATGAATACAATTGGATCTGATAAGATTAAAAAAATACGCCGTATGCCATAGTCGTTTGAGATTCTACAAATCTAATACATCATCATCGCACAGGTACAACGTGCCATATATGCCAAGCAAACGCCCTGGTAAAGCGGCTATGATCGTGGGATACATGCAAGCTACACTAATGCAGAGACGAACTCCGATGCCGTGTACGCAGTCAATTTAACTTGCTTTCGACGTATGCATGCTGCTAAAAACAACTTTTCTCCAAATTGCCGGCCGCTTTGCATAAGAGGCTAGAAAGATGCGAGAGATGACAGCTAAGCCTCCCTCCCCCGCCGGTCGTCTCATTGGATCGATTACTAACCATGTTGGGGGGGGGGGGGGGGGGTGCTACAATTGAACCCACACTCGCAAACAAACAAAGGCTTCGACAATTCCACTGGAATACCTGTATCTACATATGAAGTTCTTGCGGTAATGTGTTTGAACTACCGTACATGGTGTGAGATTAGGTACAGCGAAGAAAAAAATTATTACAATACAGCCTAACGTACATCGATGGGATGAGTTCATTTACAGCCAGTAAACTTGGCATTTCCCTGGAATACGGAAGAGACGAGTCAAAAGTTCCTGCTTACAAAACCCTCACCCATTAGCGCTATGTCTCCTTTTTTTTTTTTTCTATAAATGTCCCATACGCAACCATTGGCTGCTTTCTTGGTGGGCTTTTCCGATACCCTTGGCGGTGTGCATGCAGTATGCCGGGTCTCTCCAGTAGCAAACACGTGAAACGGTGCATAGATGGCAGCGCGGTTTTCGCATTGTGTCTCGGCTAATGGGCAAGCTACGCAGTAGGAGGCGCGTCGCTCGGACCGTCGCTTACCCGACATACCCACAAAAGCCGCACGGAATGCGGCAAAAGCAGCCACCACCGCCCCCCCTCAACAGCCCCCAGGGCCAATGAGGCTGTATTTTTCTCTTGTTTGTTTGAACTTGTTTTGAAGTTGTTTGTTTATCACTCGCTGATGATGATTAACTGCATATAGCCTCCATTCCAGCACTAGAGCCGTCTACACACACACTCGATTGCTGTGCGTTCCACCATCTCCCAAGGGAAAAAAACAACAACCCTATTGCCCACACAGTCTAGGTCTACATACTACACTACATTCGCCTTGTACTACGTACGTACTACAGTGTAGTACAATGCGTAGTGTATAATGAATCGTGTAGCGATGGATTCCAGGGATCACCGGAAGCTGGTATGGGCATTGAGGCTGCGTGTTTCACGCACCCCGGCACACCTGTGCGCGCGCGCAGAAGTTGGTGGGCTGTAGGGGTAGCGCGCGCCCCCAGTAGTATGTACATTACGCATGCCACGACACAAGGAGAAAGAAAAAAATGTTACTAACCCCCTCCGGCAATGACAGGACGGTGAAGCGAAGGAAAAAAAAAACCTAAAGAAAGCCATTTACTCGTTATTAATTCGCCAAAACCAAACAAAAAATTTTTCATAGCTCGATGGCTGGTCCCAAGATGTCCCTGTCTGAGATCTGAGCAGGCGAACGACCATACCACTGCCAAAAATAGTAGAAAAAATGAGACACACTTCTCTGCAAAAGTAACCATGAAAAATAAACATGCCCCAGCCGTTTTGAGGAGAGCGGCGGTTTAAGGGGGGACGAATACCGTGTCTGTGGCACTGCACTGCTTTTGGCGGCCAGGGGGGCTGCGTATATAATCGCGCTGAGTTCCGGGGGGGGGTTTGCAGACTCCTGACTGCGACGTGATATTTGTGCCTTATACTTTCGTTTGGTTCGTTCGATTCGTCATCGCTCGTTAATTTTTGCATAGTCCATTTGTTTAAATTCTTTTTCTTCTATTTTCTGGCTATTTAGTTATACCCATTATTGTCATAATTATATCGTAAAATAATGGTCTCGTGGAAATCTGTGGCTGTGGCTCTCGCCGCGACTACTACTGTGGTTTCGGCCGCTACCAAGTGCGGCCCAGGCAGCCAGTGCCCCAAGGGCTCGCCATGCTGCAACGAGTACGGTGAGTGCGGTACCGGCTCGTACTGCCTCGGCGGATGCGACCCGCGATACTCATACTCGCTCAACGCGTGTATGCCAATGCCTGTCTGCCAGGCCGGTACCTACACTTTCGACAACTCTACTGTGGGCAACATTGGCCAGATTAGCAAGTACCTGGGTGACTCTTCCAGCACCCAGTGGGTCTACACCGGCAACATTCTCGAGTACGCGTCTGACCAGGCCGTTCTCATCACTATGCCCAAGGATTCGACCGGTACAGTGCTTTCCTCGACTCAGTACGTGTGGTACGGTAACCTTAAGGTCACCATGAAGACGTCGCACCTGCAGGGTGTTGTCACCGACTTCATCATGCTCTCCAACATCAAGGACGAGATCGACTACGAGTTTGTCGGTAGCGACCTCACTCACGCCCAGACCAACTACTACTTCCAGGGCATCACCGACTACAACAACCAGGTCAAGGCTTCTGTCTCTGATACTTTCGACAACTACCACACCTACGAGGTTGACTGGACTGAGGACAGCATCAACTGGCTCATTGACGGCAACGTTGTTCGAACCCTGAACAAGAACAGCACCTTCAACGACACCACCAACACCTACAACTACCCACAGACTCCGGCCCGAGTCCAGCTCGGTCTCTGGCCGGGCGGAGACCCATCGCAGGGCGAGGGTACCATTGAGTGGGCCGGTGGTGACATCAACTGGGACTCTAGCGACATCCAGGATCAGGGCTACTACTACGCAGCTATCAAGCAGGTTGAGATCACGTGCTACGACCCACCATCTGGCACCGCGCAGAACGGCACCAAGGCCTATGTCTACACCAACTTGGCCGGTCTCCAGTCCGATATTGCCATTACCAACGACTCGACGGTCCTCGAGGACTCGGGCAACTCTGGTATTGACAACTCGGCGCCAGAGAACGTCTCTGCAGTCTCTTCTTCTTCCGCGTCCATTCCCGACGCCTCCGAGGTCGCTTCCAAGAAGACCAAGACAAAGAAGATTCCAAATGCTTCCGAGGTCACCTCTGGTTCCGGCAAGTCCACCAAGGGTAGCTCCGATGCCAAGGAGACTTCCGACGGCGGTTTCTCCCAGGGCGGCGATGACTCCTCCTCCTCTTCTTCTTCTTCCTCTGGCAAGGGCTCTGCCGCTGCTGCCACCACTGCTTCTGGCAGCGGTGCCTCGATGGTCACCGTCTCGGGCTCCGTCTTCTTCCTGGGTGCTGCTCTCCTCTCCCTCATCTAAAACAACCTCTTTTCTCCGGCATAATTCTTTCTTTTCTCTTTGATTTTTGTAGCACACTGTGAAAGTATTTAATATTTGTTCTAATGCTTGTAATGATTTTGTATATTTACCACTGCCATGGAGGTTCACTCTGCCACTTTTTTGATTCAGATGTCTCAGATTTTGTAGATCAGGGGGAACCCGCACCCTTTTCATCTTGTCATTAACACTGTAGCTTCAGCTGAACTTGGGGGCCAGCCCCCAAACCCCCGTAGCTCCGCTTTGCGGAGGGATTGCTGATTTCTCCGCGCAGCGGAGACCCAGGGGGGTTTGGGGGGACTGGTCCCCCCATTAGCACTAGTGTATTAGCGCATGTGTGGGTAGAAGGGCTAGTTTTTAGATAATAATGGTCTGCAATATAGGGTCACTGGAAGATGGATTCCAAAGCCTTGACACAGAGCTTCATATACTCAACGTCGCCAGGTGAGTAGGACTGGCTTTGCATGCTGAACCCGGCCATAACATATCCTCCGTACCGTTTTCTGACCGTCAGCATCCCCGAGTTGTTTGAAGGTGCCTTCTCCTCGTTATCTTCGTCTTTGATCACGTCTAGTCGTGATTTCGAGCACCTGTTGCGGATTAACTCCTGCAAGTTTATCGTAGCAGCCGTTGGAGCAAATGGACCTACAGAGTCGTTTTGCCGCACATCTTGGTCGAATTCTGAAGGGGCGTCGACAAACCGATCGTTGTAAACGGCCACTGCCTCAGAGTGCTTGAACGGCATCAACAGCCCCGAGCGGAACGACATCTTTTCACTACCACCGTTAGCACTACCAGTAGAAATAGGAGGATGACTTACTCTGGAGCAATATACTCCACGCCGTATTGCGACTCGAGTGCATAACAATGCACTTCTGAGTCCATCGACTCGTCGCTGTCTTCTTTGGTCAGACCGTACCCACCCAAAAGCCGCACCCGCACGTCTCTAGCAGTTTCATTCTTGAAAAGTTCGTCCAAGTGGACAATTTCATGGCACAGAGTGCCACTGGAATACGGAAACTTCACCTGAGGCACCAAGTAGCTAACGGACACCCGGACTTCGACAGCATACACCAGCGAAAACCCGAGTGCGTCCTTGAGGATGAGTGAAGCCTTCTCGACTGCACCTCGCGAGCTGATGCATCCGTTAAGCTCATGCGAGATCTGGTACCACTGGGTCACCGTATGGTCATTTTTAAGCTTTCGCAATGTTTTCATGTCGTAGTGGATCGCGTAGTCGTGCGGCAGGAGCGCCTTAATGTTATCATCGGCAGGCATCGCCGTGCCAGTGAGTAGCATGTCTCTGCAGCCATCTATCGGTGCCGTTTCCTCAGGTGACTCGATCCGGGCGGACAGAATAGAGGGCGGGATGTCAAGGAACTCAATTATGCGAGTGCAGATGGATTCGAGCCGGTGTTTCAATGACGGGTTCACTTTATTCCTCGGGTAGGGGCTGAATATCGCCAGGACGCCAATGGGCACATTGGCCTTTGTTCGCAGCGCTACTGCTGCGTAGAATTTAATGAAAGGGGGCCCGTGGACCATTGGGTTGTAGAGCAAGCGCCAATCCGTCGAGGCATCCAGGAGGAGAAACAGCCCCGTTGACAGCACGGCATGGCCGTCAATTGAAACATTCCGGGAGATAAATTCAATGTCCAACCCCTTTTCGTACTTAATGACCTGAGACGTGCGCGAAATGAGCGATAGTGAATAGCCCTCGACGCTAAATTCAGACAGCATGGGGTTCAACAGCTCTTGGAAAAAGGAAGCGTCCCTCCATTTGCGCTTGTTAATGTACGCTTTGGTCGCCTACCGCAATTAGCTTTTCTTGGTTGTTTACAATTTGTGTCGTTCTTACTGCTGCTCTTCTCGACTCGTTAACTGCATCCGGAGGTGCCATAAACCCATAACCATGGAAACAGGCTGGGCGCTCCACCTCACTCAGGTTGCTGACACACTGTATTAACCGTTAGTAAGTTAGTTCAAGTGGCATGTGTAACATTAGTAATTGAGCTACCCTTGCGTAGTCCTCCAGGAAATGAGGCCAGGTTTGCTGCAGGTTTCGCATCGACGGGAGGTGAATCCTAGATGGGAATCTTTTGACTCTAACCGAGAGTCTTTTAATTGTACCCTCTCCTTTCTTGGACCGTCTGCGGCGGGTCTGCTCCTTGATGGAGTCTATTGCACTCCTCAATGCGGATTTTGGCGAATTGTTGTCCTGATTGTTAGCCCACTCATTCTCTTCTGGTGTGTAGCTTACCCCATTCTCTATTCCAGCTATTCCTTTATTCTTAGCCATTCCATACGTTGAATCGCAAGGTGTGTTTTGATTTAAGAGGTTGTGTATGCCACAATCAACCAAGCCGCACAACATGCGGCATCCAATTGAGCTTATTAATCACACCACACGATCGCTCTACATTGCCGTTATTAAACATTATACTACTGGTAATGAAGTTACCATATTACCAGAACGTAACTGCAATTATCAACAGAACCATAAAGGCTGTTGTTCAATCGTAAAATAGAACATAAGGTACTATTGAAGACATTATTGGAGATACTATTGAGGAGGATCACTGAAGCTATTGAATGCTAGCAAGTACAGTAGTGAGTAGAGAGTAGTGAGTAGACCCAGAGATGGATAATAACTATGAGAGTAGATCTCATGATTGACCTAGGGGGACAGGTTCCCCCGGACCCCCTATTGAGAACTTGATATTGAAATTGATGTTAAACATTACCGGTAGTATTGATGTGTAAAAGGGCGCATGGTCAAACATGGTATTAGTTTAGGTATTATATCACCAGTATTACTGTATTATATGGCACCTTAGCGGTTTAAAGTCAAACAGTTTCGCAACAGCTCCATCGAGGTATCGCATGGTCTATTTTACGATTGAACAACAGCCTAAGAAATGTTTCTATTGATAATTGCAGTTACGCTCTGGCAAATATGGAATTAAACCAATTGTGTAGCTGTATGGGATTATCGAACGTCCTATTGGTACCACTAGACCGCTACCAGATTATCACTTTCTTAAGGGCAATAGAGCCACCAGTCCTCCGCGAAGCGGAGCTACGGCAGCTCGAGGGCTGGCTTTCAAATACCTTAGCTAGCGCAAATGGGGGGTTTGGGGGGGGGGGGCAAAGCCCCCCAACTACGGGAGCTCGAGGGCTGGCCCTCGAATACGCTACCTAGTATAACTGGGGGACCCCATGAGCTCCGCTATGCGGAGGATCAATAGGAGGCGCCAAATTAACGCGGAGTACTCCACAGAACGGCGTAGAACGAGGTCTGGAAAAACTTCCCAACCATCGCGGGCGGGTCGTTGATTTGAAAACCACTGGCGTCTTTTCGAACCGGGGGAGGGGCGACAAACACTCAGCATCTCTTTACTTGCTTGCTTCTCTACGGTCGGAGCAATCTAACATTATACGCGTACGACGTGGGTTGTTTTTGTTAATTGTCTACTACTAGAGCAGTGAAGGAGGGCGATGTCGGAGCAAGGTAGGTGGCGTTTTGGGGATGGGAATGGCAGAGGCTAACGCGTGTGCAGAGTTTACCGATCCATACGGGTACGAGGACAGCGGGGAGATCACCTCGGAGGACTGCTGGACTGTCATTTCGACGTTCTTCCAGGAGAAGGGCCTGGTGTCGCAGCAGCTGGACTCGTACGATGAGTTCATTGAGACGACGATCCAGCAGCTCATCAACGAGGACGCACAGCTGCTGTTGGACCAGCCGGCGCAGCACGCCACCCCGGACGACGACCTGTCCAAGCGGTACGAGATCAACTTTGGCAAAATCTACGTGTCGCGGCCGACCATGACCGAGGCGGACGGCTCCACCCATCCCATGCTGCCGCAGGAGGCGCGGCTGCGGAACCTGACCTACTCGTCGCCGCTGTACATTGACATGCGCAAGCGCGTGCTGTATTCGCGCGACTCTGAGCACGCCGAGGGCGGAGACGCCGAGTTCAAGCCGGACCCGAGCGAGCCCGCCGAGCCCATTGAGAAGGTGTACATTGGCAAGGTGCCCATGATGCTGCGGTCCAAGTTCTGCATGCTGCGCACCATGAAGGAACACGAGTTCTACGACCTGGATGAGTGCCCGTACGACCAGGGCGGCTATTTTGTCATCAACGGCTCGGAGAAGGTGCTGATTGCGCAAGAGCGAAGCGCGGCAAACATTGTGCAGGTGTTCACCAAGGCGGCGCCGTCCCCGGTGACCCACGTAGCGGAGATTCGTAGCGCCGTCGAGAAGGGCTCGCGGCTTATTTCGTCGATGCAGATCAAACGGTTCGGCAAGGGTGAGAAGACCATCAAGGCGGCTCTTCCTTACGTCAAGGCGGATATCCCCATTGTCCTGGTGTTCCGAGCACTGGGCGTGGTGCCAGACGGTGACATCCTCGAGCATATTTGCTACGACCAGACTGACTGGCAGATGCTGGAAATGCTCAAGCCATGCATTGAAGAGGGATTCTTTGTACAGGACCGAGAGGTTGCGCTCGACTACATTGGCCGACGAGGCAGCGCCATTGGTATCAACCGAGAAAAGCGAATCCGGTACGCTCGAGACATTCTTCAAAAGGAGCTGCTGCCTCACATTACCCAGAAGGAAGGCTTCGAGACGCGAAAGGCGTTCTTCCTTGGTTACATGGTGCATCGAATGCTTTTGGTGGCGCTGGGGCGAAAGGAGCCCGACGATCGAGACCACTTTGGCAAGAAGCGGCTTGATCTGGCGGGGCCTCTGCTGGCGAACCTGTTTAGAATGCTCTTTAAAAAGCTGACCAAGGATATCTATCGGTACATGCAGAAGTGTGTTGAGACCAACAAGGACTTCAATCTGACGCTCGCCGTCAAGTCCAATACCATCACCAACGGTCTCAAGTACTCGCTGGCCACCGGTAACTGGGGTGACCAGAAGAAGGCCATGTCGGCGCGAGCCGGTGTTTCTCAGGTGCTTAACCGATACACTTTCTCGTCGACTCTGTCGCATTTGCGACGAACCAACACGCCAATTGGCCGAGACGGCAAGCTGGCACGCCCGCGACAGCTTCACAACACGCACTGGGGTCTCGTGTGTCCCGCTGAGACCCCAGAGGGCCAGGCGTGCGGTCTCGTCAAGAACCTTTCGCTTATGTCGTGCATCTCCGTAGGCTCGCCGTCGGACCCCATCAACTACTTCCTCGAGGAGTGGGGTATGGAGCCGCTCGAAGACTATGTGCCTCACGCTTCGCCCAATGCCACTAGGATCTTCCTCAATGGTGTGTGGATCGGTGTGCACATGGACCCAGCCCACCTAGTCAACACGATTCGTGACCTGCGACGAAGCGGTGACATCAGCCCCGAGGTGAGCATCATCCGGGACATTCGAGAGAAGGAGTTCCGCATCTTCACGGACGCCGGCCGGGTGTACCGGCCGCTATTTATTGTCGACAACGACGAAGACAGCCCGACCAAGGGCGAGCTTAAGCTGCGCAAGGAGCATGTTCAGGAGCTGATGCGCAAGCTGGAGGACCCAGAGGAAGAGATTGACGATGATACCGTCGAGGCTGGGGGTGTGCGGCGGTCTGCCTGGCACGACCTGGTGCGACAGGGCATCATTGAGTATATCGACGGCGAGGAAGAAGAGACAGTGATGATTGCCATGTCCCCAGAAGACCTCGAGGTGAACCGCCAGCGCATGCAGGGCATTGAGCAGGAGGAAATCGACCCGGCCAAGCGAGTCAAGCCCCAGTACAACCCCAACGCCCACACGTGGACCCACTGCGAGATCCACCCCAGTATGATTCTGGGTATCTGCGCCAGTATCATTCCGTTCCCAGACCACAACCAGTCTCCGCGAAACACGTACCAGTCTGCTATGGGTAAGCAGGCCATGGGTGTCTTCCTGACTAACTACAGTGTGCGAATGGACACAATGGCAAACATTCTGTACTACCCGCAAAAGCCCCTGGCCACTACGCGATCGATGGAGTTCCTCAAGTTCCGAGAGCTTCCAGCCGGTCAGAATGCCATTGTCGCCATTCTGTGTTACAGTGGTTACAACCAGGAAGATTCCATGATTATGAACCAGAGCTCGATCGATCGAGGCCTGTTTAGAAGTCTCTTCTTCCGGTCCTACATGGACCAGGAGCGACGAATTGGTATGTCTGTTGTCGAGGAGTTTGAGCGGCCCACGCGGGCCGACACACTGCGGCTCAAACACGGTACCTACGACAAGTTGGATGAAGACGGTCTCATTGCTCCTGGTGTGCGAGTGTCTGGCGAGGACATCATCATTGGCAAGACTGCGCCAATCCCGCCGGACACCGAGGAACTGGGTCAGCGAACCAAGTACCACACCAAGCGGGATGCCTCGACGCCGCTGCGATCCACCGAGAACGGTATCGTGGACCAGGTCCTGCTCACTACGAACCAGGAAGGTCTGCGATTCGTCAAGGTGCGAATGCGAACCACCAAAGTGCCCCAAATTGGTGACAAGTTCGCGTC
Source organism: Blastobotrys vanleenenianus (assembly GCF_965637985.1). Taxonomy (NCBI): domain Eukaryota; kingdom Fungi; phylum Ascomycota; class Dipodascomycetes; order Dipodascales; family Trichomonascaceae; genus Blastobotrys; species Blastobotrys vanleenenianus. The sequence goes on along the minus strand of NW_027481879.1, from coordinate 149,973 downwards.
GCGACACGGTCAGAAAGGTACCATTGGTGTCACGTACCGAACCGAGGACATGCCGTTCACCGCCGAAGGTGTTGTGCCCGATCTTATCATCAACCCCCACGCCATTCCGTCTCGTATGACTGTTGCGCACTTGATTGAGTGTCTGCTGAGTAAGGTGTCGTCGTTGTCTGGTATGGAAGGTGACGCCACGCCGTTCACTGATGTTACTGTCGAGGCTATTTCCAAGCTCCTACGAGAGCATGGTTATCAGTCGCGAGGGTTCGAGGTTATGTACAATGGTCACACGGGTAAGAAGCTCATGGCCCAGGTGTTCTTTGGCCCCACCTACTACCAGCGACTGCGACATATGGTTGACGATAAGATCCACGCGCGAGCGCGAGGTCCAGTGCAGATTCTCACCCGGCAGCCGGTGGAGGGTCGATCGAGGGACGGTGGTTTGCGATTCGGTGAGATGGAGCGTGATTGTATGATTGCCCACGGTGCCGCGGCCTTCTTGAAGGAGCGACTCATGGAGGCGTCCGACGCGTTCCGAGTGCATGTGTGCGGTATCTGCGGTCTCATGTCCGTCATTGCAAACCTCAAGAAGGTCCAGTACGAATGCCGGTCGTGCAAGAACAAGACCAAGATTTACCAGGTCCATATTCCATATGCTGCCAAGCTCTTGTTCCAGGAACTCATGGCTATGAATATTGCCCCGCGAATGTACACTGACCGATCCGGCGTGTCCGTACGATAAAAAAATCGATAAAAACGCGAACTAATTATCGGTATATATATCTAATGTATTGTATTCTCACCCAATTCCTCCGCGAAGCGGAGCTACGGGGGTTTGGGGGGCTGGCCCCCAAGTCAATCGAAGCTACAATGTTCAAACCGCTACGCGGAGAGCTAATTATAAATATATGACAAATCTAGTTCGAGGTATCCATTTTGTCGTCCCCGTCCTTCTTCTCTGAAGACTCTGCGGCTTCCTTTGCCTCCTTTGCCTCGCGCTCTTTGCGTTCTCGATCCTGTCGAGCCTTCTCTTCCTCGAGCGAGAGCTTGAGCGCCAGCGCTAATTCTGGATCGTTGACACCCATATCACCGTAAAGATCGCCTTCTCCGCCACCCATGCCAGCGCCTTCGCCACCGTCTTCATTGATAATGGCCGAGGAAGCGAGCATGTCGGAAAGAAGACGGGGCCCAGGCGGCACCGTGACGAGATGCGAGTTGTCATTTGAGTTGACGCCTTCAATGAACTTCTCGAGCTTCTCGGTGTTGTCCCCCTCTTCGCCAAAGTTGACAAAATCAACGGCAATGCTGTTCTTCTTCATCTTCTTGGCAAGCTTGACCAGCTCTTTAACGTCTTCCTTGATGGGGCTCCCCACAAATGCAATGACCCGCTGGCGCTGAGCCTTGTTCTGTCGGTGCTTGAGCGCGAGACCGGCAATCTGTATACTAGTGGCGAGGTGGGTCGATCCGTGGATGCTCGTCTCGTGGCACCCGCTGAGGATGCTACCAAAGTCTGTCGTCAGTGTCGCCAGCACCTGTGGGCCCTGGCCACCCATTGTCATGAGCCCAACGGTGGACTCGGGGTTCGACTGCGTCTTGGCCGTGAAGATGAGGTGCACGGCGTCCACCTGGGCCTGGAACCGCGTCGGAGTGTAGTCGCCATTTCGGGTGTACTCCGAGTTGTCAATGACAATCATAGTAGCTTCCAACACCATCTTGCCTTATATTCTATTCCCTTTATTCAATTGGATCTATTGTTGCTTAAATAGGGTCTAATCGCCAGCAGTTGAGTGGTTCGTGGTCGAGATAAAGTCACTCTTCGTTGCCACAATGAGCGGTCGCTGATTGCCTGTAATTGAAGTGATGTGTGGCGGTTATTTTTGTTGTTGTCGCTAAACTCCCAGCCGCGTGCGCTCGCGTTGCACAGCCGTACATTTACCAACAGTACTTCCGGGTAACTTATCTGGTACCTTCAATTGTTAGCAATTGCTACTGGGGTAACGGTAGAATGTGAGAGAAGCATAAAAACGCTAACAAGCAAACGTGTAGAAGTAATGAAAGATAAAGGATGAATTGAGCAATGGTGCATAGAATTAATAAAATAAAGTAAATGATAACCATAGGCTTGGCAACGTGTGGCTGTGAGTCGCGTTTTGTTTCTCTGCACTTCTATGAGGCGGGTAATGCGTATATTGACTGCAGGAGTGACTGTACGTACGTACTACTACAGTACTTATTGACTCCCCAACATTCGTAGAAAAGTAGGCGGAAGACGCAAATGTATTACAGTACACTCGACGGAGATATCGGCATTAATTTATTCAATTGCAAAGTAACGGCAATATTTCAACCGTAAGTCGTATTATTTCGGATTACCTAGGCTGTATTTTGCTACCGACATGATGTAAAGCAAGTCTCGTATAGCATTCCGTACCTCACGTATCCAGGGCCGATTTGAAAAAAGGGCGCGTACGTAAATCAATTGGCTCTGACACAGTGGGGCGGGTGGGAGAATTGGTCTGGATGGTTACTACAGTACAGTATCTCCAAGGCGGAATCGGGCAATGCCTATTAATCTGCAATGCGGTCAACTAAAATGCACTTCGGAGGGGGATCGTTGACGTATGCTGGGTACCCCCTGCACCACCACCATCCCCTATAAAATTGGTCCATGCAATATACGGATGAAATGGCCGTAGGACACGCCTTTCACGATCGCATATGTGATCTTCAGTCAATTGCTTAAATGAATATGTGATCTTCGGTCAATTGCTTGAATGATTATACGATGATATAAAATGCTGCAAGCAGAAGGCGAATAATAGCCAGGGGGTAAGACCGGATCACACCCAATTTCTGCCGGACGCATAAAAATACTTACGTCGTTCACTCACGTCAAAAATATTATTCCATTGAGACGCGAATGCTGACAGGAGAGGTGGAGGCCACGGCACATGTATATCCTGCACCCGTCAATCATTCGCTAAAAAAGACCGCACCAATGCAGCAGCGTCAATGCTGGTCTTTTTTGACGCATGCCATATTTCACGCACGATGGCCTACAGGGCCATTTGTTAGTGGTGAGATGGGGAAAGCGCTTCTTCCCGGGTAGAAACCTGTTTCGTTTCAGCCGGGTACGAAATGTTGTCATGTCCGCTACACCCTGTCCAGGGAAGGAGGGCTGATCTACGCCGAACCGGCCGCAATTGAGCACAAGAAAATCAGGCGGTGGTAATCCATCATAATACGTGCCATAATTATTCCGGAAGGCGACAAAATGGCGCCTGCGATGGTTAGGTGGCTTAGGCCTAGCGGGCTGATCGTTGGGGCGGCATCAAAAGTAGCCTACGATGCATGGAATATTCTGATGGGCAGGAAACTGTGCCTTATTCGCCCCGACGATTGCGTCTAATGTCGACATAGTTTTGCATGTCTAAGTCCTGCCCGCCTAAATGAGGCGCAAGCCTGGAACTGTCGTCTTTGGCAGGGACATAAGCAGGTTCTCCACGTTGAGAAGGCGTCCAGTTTGCTTTTTAGCCTCAGGGCAAAGGAGGTGGTTTCTTGCGAATTCTGGGGACATATGCCCTGTTTCAGGGGTGGGATAGGCGGAACTAGAAGGAAGAGAGGCCCACCCCCTGCTTGAGAGAGTTTAGGTATAAATTGGCCAGGGTTTCCCCTCTCTCCACCTCAGTGTTCAATCAATTGACATTTCTACTTCTCACGAAATTAAATAACATTCACAATGGGCTTGGGTGATTTGGCTAACAAGGTGTTCAACAAGGGCGGTGACAACTCCTACGGCTCGCAGGGTGACAACGACAACTCCTACGGCTCGCAGCAGGGCGACAATTCCTACGGCTCTGGACGAGGCAAGAACAGCGACGACTCGTACGGCTCTGGTAACAACGATAACTCCTACGGCTCTGGTAACAACGACAACTCGTACGGCTCTGGTAACAACGACAACTCGTACGGCTCTGGCAACAACGACAACTCCTACGGAGGTGATAACAACCAGTCTTCCTACGGCTCTGGCAACAACGATTCTTCCTACGGAGGTAACCAGTCCTACGGAGGCGACAACAACGACTCTTCTTATGGAAGTGGCAACAAGTCTTCCTCCTACGGCGATGACAGCAACCAGCAGTCGTACGGCTCTCGACGAGGCGACGATGATAACCAGCAGTCTTACGGAGGTGGCAACAACTCTTCTTATGGCAGTGGTAACCAGCAGTCTTCCTATGGAGATGACAGCAACCAGCAGTCTTACGGAGGAGACGACAACAACCAGTCTTACGGCTCCGGACAAGGTGGCAACAACGATAACCAGTGGTAGTCTATTAAGTTATATCTATTAGGACGTTTATGAATTGTGAATTGGGCAGATCTTCTGGGTTTTGCTTATCTCCAAAATGTATAACTTGCTGTAACAGTTAGGCTCTCCCTCCAATTCCTCCGCGAAGCGGAGCTACGGGGGTTTGGGGGCTGGCCCCCAATTGAAGCTATACACTGTTCCTTGGGGGGACTAGGCTTTCCAATCCCTCCGCGAAGCGGAGCTACGGGGGTTTGGGGGCTGGCCCCCAATTGAAGATATAAACTGTTCCTTGGGGAGACTAGTGCTGTTAGCGGACTATCGCTGAGGAATTGTCTACCCTTTTTTTTGGAATTGTTAGATTATACTAGAAACCTCATGTAGTTCTCCTTCGCCCTACGGACTTTAGTCAAGATTATTATGTCAGTACTGTTAATTGACGTAGCTACATGGATTAATACCGGGTCATGTTTGGTAGTGGTTGGGGGCGTCTAGGCAAATCGCGAAAAACATAAACAAACCGCGACAAATACCAATCGCGTACCTAAATACCATGCCTGTAATGCTAAAGTCGATGACATCTGCCCAGAAGACAGCCCTAATCGAGAATTTAAAACTCGAGCTGGATAGCAGAATAAATCGCATCCGGGCCCAGCATCTACTCGCTTCCAAGGCGCTCCAAAATAAAATAGAAATGAGAGTAAACCGAATACCCAAACGTTTATGGGGCAAGACCCTAAGAGAGCTTCGCCAGGAGCACCTCGAAAGAGAAGTAAATGGAGATCAGGCATACCACGCTGCTCTTCGAAGGTAAGCTCCTTTAATACTTTTGTTAAAATATCACAAAAACGCTAACATTCACAAGGGTTACCGTTAATGATCTGGGACCCCAAGTACCTAAATCACCTCTAAAACTCAATGGCCAAACATCTCCCATAAAACCAAGTGCCAAGCCGACTAGAATCACAAGGCCCTTGCCGAAACCTCCACAGGAGAAGCCTCAAACGAGAAGAACTGCGGCAACCAAGGGAACTAAAGCCTCAGCTGCAAAGAAAGTCATCCCAGAGCCAGCGGCACCCGTTAGAAGACTGCGAAGTCGAGGACTGGATAAGAAGTAGCGATATCTTTAACGATTTCAACAACTTGAAGCCGGATTACCAAGACTGGTTTCAATAATTCCCTATTTACAATCGTCGTTAGATATGCTACCACTATTTATTTATTACTGTTTGTTTTCGGCCTTCTTGGCAGCTCGGGCGGCCTTAATCTCAGGAACCATGTCGTAACTGGCAAACACATTCTGAGCATAGTCGTTCTTGCTACCCTCAAACGTCTTGAGCCGCTCAATTCGGAACTTCCGCAGTCGATTCTTGGGGAGCATGCCATAGACTGCCTTCCGCAGGATCTCTCCACCACCTTTTCGGTTCACAAGGTCCTCCATCGTGTTCTCCTTCATGTGGCCCGGTCGTCCGCTGTGCCGTCGATACAGCTTGGTCTCCATCTTGTTGCCGGTGGTATAAATGTGCTTGCAGTTAGTAGCAACAACGTAGTCGCCGCAGTCAGTAGAGGGATGGTAGATCGGCTTGTGCTTGCCCATCAGAACCAATGCAATATTGTTGGCCAGTCGACCGAGAGTTCGTGGGTCCTTGGCGACATCCACATGGTGCCACATCCGCGCGTACGCCAGACCAGTCTATTCAGTTAGTAACGCATTTCGTTTCCTCGCTTAATTTATGTAACTTACTCGTCCAATGTATTGTGACATTTTTATTGAATCTGACGCTTAAGCCCTGACTGTTCAAAATTTCATGTTTTGTCGTCGAGTCAATTTTTCACGATCGGGCCGCGCATTGTTGACTGTTTTATAATTACCGGTAATTCATTTCATCTTGATGATGCACACACTCCTCGCTTCTCCGGTATAATCCAAGCAACATGGAGTAAATCTCGAGGTTTTTTTGTATAAGGGGCGTGAATTGGTTCGTAGTTAAGGGTATGCAATGGATGCAATGGGATATGAGTTCTTCTAGTTGATATGAAATGACAAGAATTGGTTACTGCTTTATATTAAAGCGCCAAAACAATTTAGCGATAACAAGCTACCGTAGTACAGGGAACCCCTTAATATCAGGTACAGCCTCATTTCTTCTGTCATAATACCATATAATACCTTAGCTTGGTCCTTGATCTATTATGGAGTATCACGGTGGGTACCAATAAAATTTCGAGATTCTTGTGCAGATTAAGTATCCTTCTACACAGTCGCATGATAGGAGAAAGTATATCAGGTGGACCAGTAAACCATATTATAAATCTATATTATACAATAAAGAAAAGTCTATCATCACTTCATTAAGCATCCTCTGCGACATTGTCCCAGAAGTTCTTTCCCTCGGTCGTCTCTGCAATGACACCGGCCCGGATCAAAAAGTCACCAAAGTGCTCTCCCTCGTTCCGCTCCAGAGCCCATCGCTTAAACAATGGCTTAAGCTCAGCAAGGATCTCGTCCTCCTTAAGCGAGCTCTTGTACAGCTTGTTAAGTCGCTGGCCGTGGTAGCCGCCACCCAACATGAGGTTGTAGGCGCCAAGAGCCTTACCCACAAGGGCAACCTCAGCCAGCCATGGCCGAGCACAACCGTTTGGACAACCAGTCATTCGCATAACAATGCTATCATGGCGCAGACCATACTCCTCCAAAGCCTCTTCAAGCTTGGTAATGAGCACAGGAAGGTATCGCTCAGACTCGGCCATCGCGAGACCGCAGGTTGGGAAAGCAACACAGGCGGCAGAGGAGAGTCGCAAGCCCGAAAAGGCAAGGTTGTCGAGCTTATACTTAGCCAGAAGCGCCTTAACCTCTGGCAGAGCCTCGTCAGTGACGTTAGACACGAGAATGTGCTGATTACCCGTGAGCCGGAACTGACCATCGTACTTGTTGAGCACGTGAGCAACCTCTCGCAGACCAGTTCGGAACTGCAACTCTGGAGTGTCCTCGACTCGACCATTCTCAACAAATGTAGTGAAGTGGTGCAGACCGGTCTCGTCGGTAACCCAGCCGTAGGTGTCAATGTTCGAGTCAAAGTGGTATGGTCGGCCTGACTCGAACTTGTAGCCCAGTCGCGCCTCAGTTTCCTCTCGGAACTTGTCGACGGTCATATCGTCAATGGTGTACTTCAATCGCGCATGCTTTCGGTTCTTTCGGTCACCATTGTCTCGCTGGACAAGCATGATCTTCTCGCACGCATCGACAATCTTGTCCTTTGGCACGAAACCCAGAAGACTGCCGGTTCGTGGGTAAGTCTTTCGGTTGTTGTGGGTCGTACCCATACCACCTCCGGCAAGAACGTTGAACCCGAGCAGCTCATTGTCCTCCACAATGGCAATCAAGCCGATATCGTGGCCGTAGACATCAACATCGTTGTATGGCGGCACAGCAATGTTAATCTTGAACTTTCGTGGCAAGTAGGTTGGGCCGTACAATGGCTCGTGGTCGACCAAAGTGCTTCCGGAAACCATGGTCTTCTTCTTCTTTGGACCGGCGGTTCGGTTGGCAAACGCCTCAGTGTAGCCCTCACCATCACCTTCGTCCTCACCCTCGAGCCAAATCTCGTGGTACGCAGTGGTAGAAGGCAGCAGGTGCTCGCTAATATCGTTGGCAACAGCCGCAACCTCGTCGTGGATCTTCTTGTTGCCCGGAAGAGCAGCAGATACAACGTTTCGGTCAACATCACCACAAGCAGCCACGGTGTCAATGAGAGCGGCATTCATGCCTCGGATCGCCGGCTTAAGGTTCTCCTTGATGACACCGTGCAGCTGGAACGTACCTCGGGTCGTGATCTTGAAGGTACCATTACCCCGCTTGTCAGAAAGCTCATCAATTCGCAGCCATTGATCTGGAGTCGCAATACAGCCCGGCAGTCGCACTCGCACCATGAAGGAGTACGCCGGCTCGAGGCCGGCAGCCTTTCGCTCATCTCGGATATCACGGTCGTCCTGCATGTAGATACCGTGGAACTTGGTCAACTGCTGGTCAGAGGCAGAGATGGCGCCAGTGGAAGCGTCCCTAAGACCCTCGGCAATGGTACCACGAAGGAAGTCCGAGTTGATCTTGATATCCTCGTTGGTGATTGGTGGTGGCTCCTCAACACCAGCGACGCCATCCACACCCAGAGCAGTCCAGAGCAGAGGCTCCCACTCGTTGTAGGCAGTGGAATAGCCATCAGCGTCCTGCTCGTCACCAAGGCCAAGTGGCACCAATTCAGTAGCACCCAGGAGCTTGACTCGGGCATATATATCCTTGGCTGGCTTGTTGTAGTAGATCTTGTCTTCCTTTCGTGGCCAGTAGAGCGAGTCACCAAGACCGAACACAGAGAACTTGATGTTGGCCAGGTCCAGGTCAGTGCTGTTCTTAATAGCGTCCCACAAGACTCGACCATTCTGCGGCAGCTCACCCTGACCGGCAGTGGAGGTGATGAACACGACATTGCTTTCGGTGGGCAGCTCCTCAGCTGGGAGGTCGTCGAACGCCAGGGCGACAGCCTTGAGGCCCCGGCCCTTGGCTCGTCGCTCGAGTCGCTTGGCAACAGACTCGGCGGTGCCACCGTCGGAAGCGAACAGAATAGTCAATGGAGGGCCGGAAAGACCCTCGAGAAGCTTACTGTAAGCCTCCTTGACCTTGGACTTCTGCTGCGCCTTGACGTCGCTGCCGTAGGAAGAAGTGAGGTATCGCGAAAGCGCTGGAGATCGCTTGGAGAGCATGGTCAGCTTGTTTTCTCGGTCCAGGAACTCCTTGAGGTTCTTCTGAATGGAGAATGAATCCAGCTTGAACGCATCTTCTTCGAGCAATGGATTGTATCGGTACAACGGCCAGTATCCTGTGTCGACTGCCTTCTTGGTCTCCTGGAGGACAGTCAGCGCATCATCACTTTCGGTGAAATATGGGAGATAGGCGACGACCACAGACGGACCGTCAAACTTTTCAGCCTCACCCAAAGCCTGGAGTAGCTGAGTATAGGAAGAATACACAGCCACGGAAGCGACGTAGACATTGCCAAAGTTCATAGCATAGAGACCAATGTCCTTCTTACGCGACTTGGAGGAGAGGGCCTGCGAGTGCGGCTGGGAGTCAATGACAAGCATGTTGACGTTTCGACCCGAGGAAATAACGTGGTGGACACCAGAGTTGCCGAGATCGTATGCCCAGGCGTCGGAGCCAATGAGCCAGCTCGATTTTGGGGTGAACACGTCTCGGTATTTAAGCAGCTCCTGGGCAGTGACAGACTTGGCCGCCGTCTGTTCCAGCAAAGCAATCGCTTCCCGGGTCGTGTTGGCAAACACAGTCTCGTCCTTGACCGAGCTCTGGTCCTTGGTGCCGAGGGCCCATTGCGAGAGGTAGTCCTGGAGGGTGTCCCGGACGTTAACGTCAAAGTCGTTAGCCTTGAGGGCATTCTGGATCTTGGACTGGAGGGCCTTGATCTTTTCCTGTCGAGCAAGATAGGCGCCAAAGCCGTACTCTGGGGTGTTCTCGAACCCAGTGTCCTTCTTCTCGGTAGCATTGATAATGTCAAGCTTGGAACCAAACAGCTGGGCTAGGATTCGGACATAGGCGTCCTCGAGCTTCTTGGCCGACTCCACGGCGGCGTCAAGTTCGGCATTTGGCTCGTGCTCTGGCTCGGAGCCGATAAAGAGCTTCTGGACTGGGGATTCGCTCGCCAGGTTGACGGCCAGAGCCTTGAGCGCAGCGCGCACGGTACTGTAGGTGATCTCGCCGAGCCTGTAGGAAACAAGCTGTGGCAGCTGAGCCCCAGCAGCGTTAATGACAATATCCTGCACCAGCGGACTCCAGCTGGTGGTCTGTCGGAAGATCTGTTCGGCCAGAGCGAGCCTCTTGACCGATTTTGGCAAAACCTCAAGCAGGTTAGCGGTAGACCATGGTCTGTAGACACGGATGAGAACCAGACCGAGCTTGGCGTATGCATCAGAGGAGGATGACTGGGCAATTGCCTCAGCGATGGCATCCACACTCGACGTGAAGAGTACAACTGCGTTCTCAGCGTTCTTTGGACCTCTGTATTCAAATGGCTGAAGGGACACCTTGGCTAGGGCCTCGGCTACGACTTCAGCATCACTGACCTTCTTCTTTTCTGTCGGTTCTTCTTCTCCCTCTTCTTCGGGTTGTGGGGCTGGGGTAAACTCTTGCACCAGAGAAGCGACCTCAGAGGTACCGATTGGCTTGATGCCAGAGGCATATTCAGCGTCGCCTGCAAAGAACTGGACCACTGGCTTGTTGAGCTTAGCGGCAATGAGGTAGGCGGCCACGGCAGTGGACTGGGCGTCGGCGAGATCAAACGATTGCAGGAAGACGAACCCAGCGTGTCGCAGGGAAGCAATCAGGTGGTAATCACCGGCCGGCTTCGCGGTGGTGTCTACATGGATAACCAATTTCTGATTTGACAGCCTGCTCAGGTGTGGCAGGGCCTGGAAGAGGGTCAACAGGTTGGTAGTGACCGATGCAGTAGCTGAGGAGTTTTCCTCAAAGTACTCAACAATTGATCCAAACGGATCATTTCCATATCTCAAAGTTCGCACCTAATATGGTTAGTTTTCCAAATTCGCCCGCTACTTTGGTTGTTGTGAACATACGTTTGGAGACTCGGTATCCAAGTGCTTTGAGAAAGCAGTTCCCACTGCCAGGCTGGGCTGGAGGTTAAATACGACATCGCTAGCCGCCTGAGCGACATTTGCAACTACTTCTGTTAATATACGGAATATTTCAGCAGCATTTTAAAGTAACTTACTCAAGCCTTGAGGACTTTCAACCGAGGCCATCTTTGTGTAATTTCGGCAAGCGGTCTGAATATCTGCGGGTCGAAAGATCAGCGAAAAGGCTGATAGAAATATATTTATACAGATTTCCTCCGCAGCTATGACAAATTCCTGTACGAATCGCTAATAGCCCCGTCGTGATTGGCATATCTAGGCCTCGTCCGCTCTTACTTTGGCTCCTCGGGCCTGCATATGAGCTCAAATCACGTGCTTTGTCGTGTTACTCAGCCAAAATGAGGCGAAGGTAAGTGGCACTCCGGCCTACCATTGGCCGGTCCCCTCAGCGATCCGCCTCACCGGGTGGCTTTAATCCCCCTCTCCAGCCACGGAAGACGGCATGTATACTGGGAGCCCATGGCCAACGCTTGGACTCTGTCTAGTCAAGCCCGGGTCGATCCAATGAGCGTCACTGGAATTTTCACTCTCAAACGAGGGTCCGTACGGCTGTACATCCCAAGTGGGGGGCCGGTTTCGCGTTCCTCCTCCCCGCACACGGAGTCTGCCGATATAGGTGACGAGCCGCACGCGGCGTGCCATTAACCGGTTCATTCTATTCCACCGCATTACATGTAGTACACACACACACACAGTAGCCGGAATGTGTGAGCCGTAGATGCGTCTCTTTACATTATATACATGTTATCTTGGGACCGGGCGCCCGGCCGCCATTGCATTATCGCGGAGTGTGGGGATCGCGGAAGTATACCGTACGGTACGACGTTTACTACGGGGGTTTGATAAGCCGTCGGGTATGGTTAACGTATGCGATTCTCGTCATACTATCCACCGTTGACAAGCAGGTGATAAGCTGTCGGGTACGATTAACGTATGCGATTTTCATCATACCATCCACCGTAGACAAGCAGTGTTTTAATAGAAGAGCTTTGTACTTCTCCACATGGATACATGGATACCGTAGACATCCAACTACTCGTATCTACTTAGTATCGAGGTTCATTCGTAGTGCAATATGGAGTTTTTCGCATCGTTTGTGGTGGTGGTGATGGTGCTAGTTCTGCCAAGACTGGTATTGCCAAAGCTGATCCAACTAATTAGAGCTCAGAAGGCAAAGAGCGGTGATAAGAATGATGAGAAAGTAATGACTGGTCAGAGTGATGAGATTCCACAGCCAGATCCGCTGTATTCATTGACTCCAGACAAGGTCAAGGACTACGATGATAGACCATGGAGGCCATTCCGATGGCCATACCACCAGACTATGAGCATTTTCAAGCTAGACATCAACCATTGGCTTGATATGGACAAGTACTATGTCAGATACATCCAGGAGAAGCAGCGCATATATGAAGAGCACGGCGAGATGCACTTTGCGTGGTTGCCTGAGAGCGAGGACGCATGCAATGAACTGCTGGATACAGTCGTCTCTCACATGCTCGCCAGGTACCCGAACCTGTTCAAGCGCACCGACAATGGCATTGAGAATCTCGTGACCAACGAGAAGATTGACCTGTCAAAGCCGCTCAAGCACCATCCGCTTTACTACGTGAGCAAGCTCGCCAAAGAGGACTTTTACGTCGTCAAGCAGAGAGACGACGGAAGACACTATCTCGTGGCGGCAGCGGTGCCGTTCCCTGGGGCCCACTTCAACGCCAAACAGAAGCTGGGCAAGTACATCGATGCTATCCACGCAGACGTGCCGTACTACAGTGAGAAGCTCAAGCCGTCTATGGAGAGATGGTTCTCCAAGCTCAAGCCCTGTGACCCTGTGGAACGGGCCACCTGGTACATCACTTGGGATTACAACCTGCTATTCAGCAATATATACACTGTCAATGGCCCGGACGAGATGCCAGATGTCTCTTCGCAGCAGTACACGATCCGCGTTGAACGCCAGACTCTGCGCCGCCTCCCCAACTCACAGGCAATCATCTTCACTAACCACCCTGTGTTCTACACAATTGACGAAATGAAGGACGAGCCAGGTATGCCTTCCATACTGAAGAAGATCATACTCGAGGGCCCGGAGAAGATCCGCCAGTCCAAGAAACTTGCCATCATCCAGGACAAGCTCGTGCCGTACCTTGACACGCTGATCCAGCGTCAATTGGACTTGAACATCATTTCCGCGGACCACGTCGTCAAGACCGCTCCAAGCTACCCTTTCGCCCACTGGGTCAAGTCCCCTTACCAGGATAAGGGCTGGACTAACCCCATCCGGCGATAACCTCCACTAGTTAATGGGGGGACCAGTCCCCCCAAACCCCCCTGGGGGCTCCGCTGCGCGGAGATTAACCAATTTACTATACTTTACTAGCTATTATGGGGGGACTAGTCCCCCAAACCCCCCTGGGGTTCAATTGAACTCCGCGAAGACTTACATGCCTTGCTAAGGTGCCGTAACAAAATTTTGTTACGCGGTTGCGAACGTTGGGAGTCTTACGGGGGTTTGGGGGCAGAGCCCCCACTACGGGAGCTCGAGGGCTGGCCCTCGAATAACATTGAGTAGTATTCAAAAAAGTTTCAATTGACCTCCGCGCAGCGGAGCTACGGGGGCTCGAAAATAACTAGGACTAATGGGAAATGTACTACCCTCGGTAAGGAACTAGTAGTAATTCCAGGCGCGAAGCGCCCAGTCTACCGCTCCAGCTAGGGCAGCCTAAGTACTTACTCTAGTCAGACTTGTAGAGAACAAAATCTGTAAAAAAATTAAAGAGAAGCTGTTCTACAATAATAATCTGACGTGAACAATTAACGAGAAAAACTCGGGGGCCAGGGGGGCCAGGCTGTTTATATAGGGGCCAGAGAGCGAACCGGGGCGCGCGCGCGCGGGCAGCCGTCCCGGATGAAAAATTTCGTAATTAAGATGTGCGCGACGTAATTATGGTAGGCGGGAGCGTCCGTGGGGATGGCCGGCCAATCAGAGGGCAACGAATGAAGCACCTAATGGAACGAGGGACATTTGGGACGAAAAACGCAAATTTCAACCCCCGAACCATTTGAGGCAGGGAAATTCAACGAGACGAGACCCAGAGTGTGGTTTTGACTGGGCCCATTCACCTAGAGAGAGAGAGTGACATTCGAGAAACCCAAGACCCTGTGAAATCTGGTTCTTTCTTTCCAATTCCCCAGTTGAAAACAGTTTTATATATAACGAGATGCTACCGAGAGCTTCACGCCTAGTGCGGCAGAGCCGGGTCAATCGACTCGCTAGGGCGTTCTCGTCGACCGTAGCCCGAAAGGCTGAGGTGACGCTGACCATTGATGGCAAGGAAGTATCGATTGAGGCCGGATCTGCGCTGATCCAGGCCTGTGAGAAGGCCGGTGTCGCCGTGCCACGATACTGCTACCACGAGAAGCTGGCGATTGCCGGTAACTGCCGAATGTGTCTGGTTGATCTGGAGCGTGCGCCTAAGCCGGTTGCTTCTTGCGCGTTCCCCGTAGCCCAGGGTATGGTTGTGCGAACCGACACGGAGCGGGTTAAGAAGGCTCGAGAGGGTGTTACTGAGATGCTTCTCGCCAACCACCCGCTCGACTGCCCAGTGTGCGACCAGGGTGGTGAGTGCGATCTCCAGGAGCAGTCTATGCGATACGGGTCCGACCGAGGTCGATTCAAGGAGATTGCCGGTAAGCGAGCCACTGAGGACAAGGCCATTGGCCCGCTCGTTAAGACGTCGATGAACCGATGCATCCACTGTACGCGATGCGTGCGGTTTGCCAACGATGTCGCTGGTGCGCCCGAGCTTGGTACCTCTGGTCGAGGTAACGAAATGCAGATTGGCACTTACCTCGAGCGAAACCTCAACACGGAGCTTTCTGGTAACGTGATTGACCTGTGTCCCGTTGGTGCGCTGACCTCCAAGCCTTACGCTTTCAAGGCGCGACCATGGGAGCTTAAGAAGACCGAGACCATTGACGTTATGGATGCTCTGGGCTCCAACATTCGAGTTGATTCTCGAGGCACTGAGGTCATGCGAGTCCTTCCACGACTTCACGACGACGTAAACGAAGAGTGGATTGACGACAAGACGCGATTCGCCTGTGACGGTCTCAAGACCCAGCGACTGACGACTCCGCTCATCCGACAGGGCGAGACGTTCGTCACCGCTACCTGGGCCGACGTCCTCACCAAGATTCGAAGCGAGGTGTCGCGACTCAACCTGGGAGAGAACGAACTCAAGATCGTTGCCGGTGACTTGGTGGATGTTGAGTCTCTGGTAGCTGCTAAGGACCTGGCCAACGCACTGGGCTCTGAGAATCTGGCGACCGACGCTCCACGGGGCTCCGAGCCACCTGTCCACGGGGTCGATATTCGGTCCAACTACCTGTTCAACACGTCGATTGCTGGCGTAGAGCAGGCGGACTGCATTCTGCTGGTTGGCACGAACCCGCGACACGAGGCTGCCGTGCTTAACGCTCGAATCCGAAAGAGCTGGATGCGAAAGGAGGTCGAAATTGGCCTGGTTGGCGAGCAGTTCGACTCGACCTTCTGGGTCGAGCACCTTGGCGGAGACCACGCCGCGCTCTCCAATGCTCTGGGTGGTGAGTTTGGCAAGAAGCTCGCTGCTGCTAAGAAGCCAATGATTGTTCTTGGTTCCGCTGTGCGAGAACACCCTGATGCTGAGGCCATCGTCAAGTCGGTCGCCGAGTTCACCAAGTCGCACAAGTCCAACTTCCTGACCGAAGAATGGAACGGTTTCAACGTGCTCGAGCGGGCTGCGTCGCGATCCGGCGCCTACGATATCGGCTTCGCCGTTCCGTCGCAGGAGGTGGCCAACACTACGCCAAAGGTCGTCTACCTGATAGGCGCAGACGAGGTCACCGCCGCCGACATTCCAAAAGATGCATTTGTTATTTACCAGGGCCACCACGGTGACGTTGGTGCCGCCTATGCCGACGTGGTGCTCCCCGGCGCTGCGTACACCGAGAAGACGGCGACCTACGTCAACACCGAGGGCCGAGCCCAGACGACGCGAGCTGCTGTCGCTCCTCCAGGCGTGGCCCGAGAGGACTGGAAGATCATTAGAGCTGTAGGTGAGGTTCTGGGCGTCACTCTGCCATACGAGGATGTCTACGAGATGCGATCGCGTCTCGAGGAGGTTGCGCCAAATCTCCTGTCGCACGACGTGCTCGAGCCTACCACGGTGGCCCAGATGGGCATCCAGCAGTTGGTCGCTACTCTTTCTTCCGCATCTGCGTCCAACGCCAAGCTCTTCAAGCCCATCAAGGACTTCTACTTCACTAATTCCATTGCGCGTTCCTCGCCCACCATGGCAAAGTCCTCCGCTGCCTTCAACAAACCAGCAGAGCAGCAGATCTCCTCCTCGCAACAGACCGCCTCGCTATAACCGTTTATTGTTTGTGTAATGATTAGAAATATAAAAACTTAGCTATGTGAACTACCGTTATTGAAATACCTTCTGAAACATAATAAGAAATGATCTGCTAGCTTCGTCAATCTCCTCCTGATTGACGTATACGGGGTACCCTACGGGCTCGGCAACATCTGTGTCTGCGGCTTACCAACTCTTCTCGGTTGACTCTGATTCCGGGTCTGCGGCTGACCCTTCTGTACGCTCACTACTTTCATATCATACCGCATTATTACTGTAGTAGTGTATTCGAGGGCCAGCCCTCGAGCTCCCGTAGTAGGGGGCTCTGCCCCCAAACCCCCGTAACCAACAAACTCGTTATAGCTGGTAGCAGCGTTACAAAACTTTGTTACAACTCCTCCGCGAAGCTGAGCGTTTGAGGGGGTCTGGTCCCCCATAATATACAAGTAGTAAAGTGTGCTTTGAATCTCCGCGTAGCGGAGCCTCAGGGGGGTTTGGGGGGACTGGTCCCCCTTATTATACCAGTAGATGAAGTGCGTTACCAATCAAGTGTTTCGACAATCTTCCGGTAGTCGTCGGCGAAGTCTTCCAGCGCAAGGCTGGTTTTGGCTCTCGTGTAGTAAATCGGACAGTCGAGAGAGATGCATTTTGAAGCGGTCACCGGAGGCCGCTTAGCGCAGTTCTGGCATATGTGCTGCAGCGCAATACAATTCTTCTCCAATTCCTTGAGCCTGCTGTTCAACTGTATAATAGAATTGCCGTCCGCTGAACACCTCTCACACAATGGCAGCGGGCCAGTGCATTTTGCGCCACATATCAGACACTCCGACGCGTTGAAGTAGCTCTTTAGGTTTCCTCCGCGGACTCTCGATGCTTTCGCTTGATTCCGGTTGACTCGTTTGGGCATGCTGGCGTACCACGAGGCTATATCTGCACCCATAAGATTAAACAGCCGCTCAAGCGGGGGGATAAGGTGCTTTTCAATGTAGTAAACTCCATCGAGCGCAACATGGCTGTTCTGGACAAGGTAATCAGGGTCTGCCACGCGGTCCGCCAGCCGTGACCCTGGCGCCCCAGTGATAATGACATATGGGACCCGTTCGCGGTACTGTGGCTCGGCCCTCTCGTCTTTCTTCATCTTCTTAGCGCTAACCGCCGCTCCGCCAGGTAGAATTGCAGCCTTGTACGTGCCCATCTTGACCTCCTTCGCGAAACAAAACTCCTGGTACAGAACGTCGCCCGAAAGGATCTTCGTCCACTCGTCAAGAAAGTACGCCTTGACTTTGGACAGGTCATTGGTCTCAAAGATTAATCTCAACGACTCTTCTTCAATTCGCTGCTGTGCTGGCGTCCCATCGCGGCGGATGGTTTCGGTGCCCTTGGCGTCGAATATTGGCTCCACTTGGTCTCGCGACTCATACGCGTAGCCAACGTATCGCTTCTTTGTTTGCAGAATACAGGGGTGGTATACCTTCTCAAACTTGAGATTCACCGGATGAGGGTTCATCTTTGTGATGCGCTCGGCAATCTCTTCGCCAATGTCGAACGCTTCTGTTCGTGACTTGCCTGGAAGATGTACAAAGATACTGTCAGTGTCGCCGTATACTACGCGAGCATTCCACTTCTCAGTTGACTCGATGACATCAATTGCTCGTTCCAGCGTCTCCCGTGCCGTCAGCACAATCGAGTCAGCTATTTCTGCACATGGCATGCGCCCCGAGTACGTCGCAGAAGTGTAACCGTAGATGACATTGGCCGTGAGCTTGAGCGCTAGCTGTCGGCTGTTCATAAGCTTCTGGAACCGCTGGTTATCGGGCTCGAGCTTCATCGTACTCTTTAGCATCACTCGTGTGTCGAGAAGCTCTTTCAACATGTTGGCCAGCAGCGATTGCCGAATTTTGGTCTTAGCATACATGAGACCATTCGGTGCAATATTAAGGTCGTCCACATTCCACAATCTCTCAAGTGCCTTTCGCATCCTGTACTCAGTGAACCCCAACTTATTTTTGCCCTGCCAGGGGACCACCCTACCGAGGCACGTCGAATAGCAGTAGTTGTAGGCAATGACTATAGACGGGTAAAGGGACTGGAAGTCGAGTACGAGAACAGGTGACGTGTAGTACTTAGACTCGGGTTCCATAACCAATGGAATGTACTCCAGTGCATTCTGCTCGCCAACTTGCTTCTTACTTGGAGAAATCAGCATGAAGTTCTCCCTCTTGGTTAAGCGGCAAAGTAGTGACTCAACCTTGTACTGAGAACCTCGTGAAAAAATGGACGAGTAGTCGACCCCGATAATTCTAGCTTGCTCGCTGTACTTGCTAACGATTTCAAACTTCTCAATGAACCGGAGGTCATAATGCACCGAGTCCAGGTAGAATGTCAAGACGTTAGATAGATCCATTGCCGATCCGTTATACCACTCGGTAAGAGTATCAGAAGTATACAGCGGGAATCGCTCCTTGAAAGCGTTAAACGCTACGTTCTGCAGCGTGTACCTGAACAGCGACAGCTCGCCTCGCAGAACCCGCCAAATGTTTATAATGTGTCTTCCAGTCACAGCCAGGTCAGTAGTGTGGCGCAACCCCCAGGTATTGCCTTCAACTTTACGCCCGTGGTTGGCAGTTACTCGAGAAAGCTCTTCAGCCAAATCAATCCCATACGTAATAAAAGCACGCTCCATAATGTAACCCCACGAGGAATTCTGCACCTCATATCCCGCAAGAATGTCCGGATCATAATATCTAATCATTTTGACGAGATTGAGGATCATCTCGTACTCCGATTCATAATATGCTATCGAGGTAGTCTTGTTGGCCAATTCGACTTTTCGCAGAAACGACGCATCACCATGAATAAGTATCCCTCCGAGTTCATCGTCCAAATGCTCGTCGGTTAATATTCGCCAAAATACGGCATTAACTGGATCAAATTTAGGATTGGGCAGCTTACCAGGCTGGCTATTGCATGCATGAATCTCCAACCCCATGACATTCATGTAAAGGGTTGACTTCCTGTTTTGGAGTTTCCTCGGTAGAGATGAACGAGCTGTAAAGCTAATTGACTGAGTCTTCAATGCCCCCTCCTTGGATTTCAGCGCAGGTAGAGTTTTGATCTTCGGAGGAAGCAGAGAGTATTGAATAACCGTGGCAATGGAGAACGGATTGTCCTTCTTGGCGGGCGGCCCCTCAGCCTCTAAATAAGGTATGTCCGGCGAAAAAGGAAAATCTTTGAGCCATTTCAGATCCCTACCTTTGATATTGAATATATCGCCAGCGTGAATAAACGGAACTGGAGGAACGTCTTCACTTTTGCTGTATATCACTTCCTGCATCGGTACAGTGGTTGTGTGTTCAGAGATCGTATCACAGACATACTTCGCAGACGGGGGACGAGTTTTCAAGACTAGTGCGTTAGCTTCAACTTTCAGTGACGCCAGAAAACTATCGATGCTGGTTGATATATCGGTAAAAGATTCCACAGACTGCAATCTCTGTGCAGCAGTAATTGATTGTGTAAAAAAGGAAAAGTTAATCGATGCCTGCCTGGTAGCAGGTATCGGTGCTGGACCACCAACTTTTCGGTGAGATTGTTTGGAATGTGGTATTGACAGAGTCTGCGGAAGCAATTCGGTAACATCGTCGAGTTCTTCAAGTTCTTCGGGTTCCTCAAGATCCGAGCTGAAAAAGTCTCCAAGCTCTTCGCTTAAATCTGATAGTTCACTTTCGCTTTCTTCTTCTACGCCCAACTGGGGTGGAATAAATGGCTCAACGGCCGGAGTCCGTTGAGGGCGACCTTCAGGTCTTGCCAGTGACAGCACTGTTTCAAACGCCGTAGGGATCTCTGGCTCTATTTCGTCCTTAATATCTGAATTGACTCGATCAATACCAAGTTCGGGTTTGAACCTGTCTTTTAGATGACCGAGGAACTCTGGCTCCCTGTTCCACAATACTTCGCGTGACGTATTATCTCTTTCAATCTCCCCTGGAGGTTGGTATTCGGGGAATCCTTTTTCCTGGCGTCTTCTAGCAAGCTCAATCCACAGCTCATTCAAGCTTGAAACGCATTTTTCCTGCTCTGGCAGCTTGGTACTGTCAAAATACTTCAGCTCTGCACTCGTGAACTGCTCCACACTATCCAAACGGTTTGCAATCATATCTGCCGTAATGTCAACCTCTATTTCGGCAATTCCTGTCTTTGGGAAAGCCGAGGGCTCTAATTTCTTTCCAATGTTAGGCGTAATGTCAGAAGGAAGCGAATCGCGGTAGTAAACCCCGGAGAGCTTGAGCCACCCGCACCCGTAAAGATTGAAATCAGCAAAGAACTGCAGACTATACGGGATGTGAGATTCGTAGACCTGGTGTACTGTCCTCATGATCGTGCCTCCTCTGAGTAATTCTACGGCTTTCGCAGTATACCGCGGGCTCAGCAGGTAAATTTTGAGGTACTTCTGCCACCCTACATGGTAGCCGTAGAAAGGCACTGCTTTACACAGCTGAATGCTGGCAATATAAACGTCGTTTTTGTTCCGTTTGAATGCCTCTGCAATTGCATGATTGAGCGTCACATACAAAGTGACGATATAATCGTCGACTAACAACTGTTAAAACACTTGCGCTCTTTCGTCCACATATATAACTCACCTTGATCCGGTTTAATGTCGGGAACCTCTATATAAACGTAAGGGAAGACTCCATGGACATGAAGGAGAGCACTTCTGCCGTCTCCAGTGCGTCCAAATATGCGTGTAATGGGCACTTCTGTGTAGTGCCATGTATCTCTTTCGTTGGAGTATGATCTCCGATCTAACCGTGTCGGACGCGTCTGATAGCTGTCAACATAGTTAATTTGGATTCGCAACTGTTCGTTTTGCTCGGAACTTAGAAGAGAAGTAAACAGCTTCGAAGGCGTACTCGACATTGCATTTTGGAGTTGATAAGTGATATCGGGATCGGGGACATTAGATATCACCGACCAGCTTTGAATTTACTAAGATATTGGCGGTGGTACTCATTGTTGACGATAGCAATACCACATTTTTTTTCCTAATAATTAATTCGACGAAAGGTTGATTATAGTTATAATAGCTCAATATAAAATACCAGCGATTAAATCGTTCACTCATATACATTCTATGTGAAGAGGATTAAGTACGCAGCAACTGACTGTATCTCTAATGGGCTAAAGGGGCCTCGCTCAACTGTAACCGCTATATATAACAGATATGTCGTTCATGAAAAGTGGTGTGAGGTAGAATAAATAAACAGCTATGCGCAATTCATAGCAATTCCAACGGGTATATCAGTGACATTCATCATGTCCAAGGGTTTTCCCAAGCACCCGGTCCGGTGTAAAGCTCTCTTTTAAAACCTGTAGGACATCCTAGTTAGTGCGCTTACGTTTCTTTGGTATTGGCTCGAGTAACCCACCTGTTTGGTTAGCAGTGCGTGCTTTGGACCGCCGCACTTCGGCGTATCGCTCAATTGCGTCGCGCTTAGAAAGCGCCTCCATGGCTGCTCGAAGGCCTGCCTCTTTCGTATTAGGGCCAGTACCAACGCCGAGAACGTCACCATTGACTCGCACTTCTACTGTAAAGGGATTCAAATTGTCGCCCTCTTCCGTAGTGACATACTCTGGTTTACAATCCATGCTACCAATTTTGACATAGAGCTCATTCTTGGCGTCCTTGTTCAGCGGCTCGACAGACTTGTACTCCTTGACAAGCCGCTGGACGAGAGGCTCCACGAGCTCTATCAACCACTCCCGTGCGATCTGGGGCCCTTCTGGCGTGTCGAGGCACACTGCACCAATGTACGCTTCCATCGTGTCTGCAATGAGCTTGGACTTCTTGCCCCCGGTAGTATCAATCTCAAACTCCTTCTGAAGCCGCTTATCGAGACCATACATTGATGCCCACTCCCACAGTGTGTCATTGCAGACCAGCATCGCACGAATGCTTGTCATATCGCCTTCTGGCAGGTTTGGGAACCGGTTGTACACAAGTTGCGACATGTGGAAGTTAAGCACGGCATCTCCAAGGAACTCAAGTCGCTCATTGTGATCATGTAATTTCTCTTCTTTAGTGAGGTACTGCCGTCTGTTTACTACGCTCTTGTGTGTCAATGCCTGATTCAATAGGCGCTTTGATCTGATTAGAGGCAGCTCCGGTGGCCACTTTTTCTTACCGCCTTTGGAATCCTCGGTATCTTTGGAGGAGGAATCTTTTGCAGAGGATTTCGCAGAGCCTTTGAAGGAGGAGGAGGAGGAAGAGGAAGAGGAGGCTGCGGGAGATCCGCTGAAGAGCTGAACAGACCCGCTAAGGTCGCCCGGGGATAGAATCTCATCCACAACGGGAAACTCGCCCTGGTTGTATGCTCTAACCATTTTCTGGGCCAGCCTGATCCGTGGATGCACCAGTTTCTCGACCAGCATGTCGTCGTCCGAGGTAAAATTGTCGAGATCAAGGCCCAAAAGGGCCCTCGACTCATGCAACAGCTGCTGGAAATTCTTGGCGAGGTTCGCCATCGCGTGATGGATCGCGTTAAGCTCGCTCATTGAAGGCGCCTTGGCCATTTTTGCGGTTTTTATTTTGTGCGCGGTGGTCGCTGCGATGGTGAAGATTGATAGTCTCGCGATGGGGGTTGTGGACATCCCAACATCGTGCTGCGTGTTTGATCACTGTCGACGACTTATCACAATGAGGTTTATTCTAGTATGCGCGGCCCTGGCTTGGGTGTGCGTTGCATACACCTTTAAGGGAGAGCTTGATGTGGCGGTGCTACCGCTGGGGACTGGGGACTACGGCACAACTGTGGTTCTCGACAATCGAGGAGACGGCTCCCGGCGAAAGATGGTGCTGAGGCAGGATGGCAAGTTCCAGTTCGCCAACCTGTCCACGGGGGTATACTCTGCGTATTTAGAGTCTGTACCCCTGGAGTCAGACATGATGTTGCGGGTAGATATCACCGAGGACGAAGGCATCAAGGTGCACCAGGTGTTTGCTGGGCACGACTTTGAGAGCGACCTGGGGCCGGAGGTAGCACACCCGGTGACTCTGCGGGCCAAGCGGACGGAGTACTTGATGAAGCGTGAGGAGTTTTCGGTGTTCTCGATGCTCAAATCGCCAATGATGTTGATGAGCTTGGTCTCTCTGGTTATGGTGTTTTTGCTGCCAAAGTTGACAGAGAATATGGATCCAGAGGCACTCAAGGAGTTGCAGGATCGCCAAGCTCGGTCGACCCAGGCGGCCGAAAAGGTGCAGAACTTTGACATGGCGGCCTATATGGCTTCCAAGGGTAAATCCAAGAAGTGATCTATTAATACATGTACAGTTCACAATATTCAACCTCCTCACATCAACGTAATAATTGAACTTCGTCGCGTCTTGGGGCGAATATTCTGCAATTTTAAAGGGCCCAGCTTTCCTGGGGGGTGCTCAACTGTTTTCTAAATTAGGCCAATTGGCTCGATATCTCCACAAAGTGGAGCACCAGGGAGTTTGGGGGGGGGGGGGGACTGGTACCTTCCATAGTACCTGTACTAATGGAGTAGGTTGCATTTTCTTAGCTCCTGGAGAGCATCATTGAAATTGGAGGACTTCAATTTCCAGGAATAAATCACAATTGGACTCCATCACAGCTTAGAAGATAAAGATAAATATATTACAATTGGACACTCTGTTTTAGCACTGTAGGTAGACCCCCTGCAGATGCATAACAACTGGAGTTAATTGCGTTCAGATTGCGTCCAGATAAAGAACAATTGGAAATAGCTGCATCGAGGTACATGACAAAATGCTACTCGAATCTCCGCCGACGCCGATGAGTCGCCTCTTCTCTTACAGCTCCCTCAATCAAACTATCAAGATTCTTCTCGAAGTCTGCACGCTCTTTGTCGTCGGGCCGATGACGCTTATGTGAATCCTCCTCGTCAGCATCGTTCCTTCGCTTCCGCAGTTCAATATGCTCTGGTTCGGCCGCCACTGAAACCTGCTCTGCGTATCCTGCACCAGTACTCTCCTCTTGCACCTCCTCCATTTCCTCATCTTTTTCCTCTTCCTCCTCTTCCTCCTCTCCTTCTTCTTCTTCAGAATATTCGGCTTCTTCTTCTTCTTCTTCTTCGTCGTCTTGCATCTCTCCCCACTTGGCCATTTCTATCAGCCCAGCATTCTTCCGACCTGTATCCGCCAGGCCGTACACGTCCCCGTAGAGCGGCTTACCATTCTCGTCCAACGGCGGATACCCCCAGCCGCCCGCATGCAACCCCCATTCGCCGTCTTCAGGCTTTGGCGCATTGAGCCCACGGATCCTCATTCCCGGGTAGCTTGGAGGTGGACCGTACTTCTGCATGTTGAGGAGCCACGGCGGAGGAGACCCCTTTGGCACTCCGAGGGCCTCCCGAAGCTCTAAAGTCATGTTCTCCTCTCCAGGGCGATACATGGAGAAGTCATTTTCGTACTGTTTCCCCTCGTAATACACCTCTCCGTAGGCATAAAGCCGCGGTTTCTCTTGGAACTTGAAGAATGCATCACGCAGCTTGCCATAGTCTAAATCAAGTGTACCCATCTTGGGCTGTACTCTCTCCCGCGCCTTTTGCCTCAGCGATTTTTCGTCCTCCTTCAACGCGTCTCGCATGTCCATAATGCCAGTCGCCTTGATATAGTCCGGCAGCTGGTACAACGGCTTTTTGAACCCACTTTTGGAAGATAAATAGTCCCGCTTCATTTGCCAGTTGTTAGGAACCTGCACAACCCCACGAAGCGACTTGAGCTCTACCAAGAACTTTGGATCAGGCGCATTCGAGTCATGCCATTCTACGAGTTCTGGGTGTGCAGTCAGCTGCTTCAGCTCCGCCACCGGTATGCGGTTCAGCTTCCTCAGCTTCTTTTTGCTCAATTGGTTCTCCTCTGCCACCTCTGCCTCCTCCATATCTTCATCATCGCTGTAGAACATGTCCCCTTCATCTGGGGCATTCCGTATCTCTTCTTCTGCTTCGACTTGGTTGAACTTGTCAAAAATATGCTTGTAAGACGCAAATTCTGGCCGCACTAACAGGGAATCTGGCTGGCCGTCTGCTACGTCGTCGACCTGCTGGGCTGTCTGGCTCTCGTCGTAGTTGTAGTTTTCGTAGTCCACTTCCTCATCTTTGGCAACTTTTTCGGTGGTCCCGTTGACCACAGGTTGAGTCGTCTCTGCCGGACGTTCTTGATCCTGGTTCGCAGCAAGCTTCTTGGCCTTAAGCCGCTCTCTTCTCAGCTGGTTTTTGCTCTTTTTTTCCTTCGCCATGCTCCGTTATCGCCAAAGGTTATCAGAGACTTTTCAATGTCGGGGTTTTGTCGCCGCGCGACATCCCAAATTTGTGACACCTGCATCACAGCGATCTCGACTCTCGAGCGAGGCCCCTACGATTATACGAGGCTATAAATGAGTTGAATGAGGAGATTATTGGGGGACCAGTCCCCCAAACCCCCTTTGGCTCCGCTCCGCCTGGGGCTAGGAAGCTAATTGGATACAGTATACACGAAAACAAGTTACAGAAAAATAAATAGATTTTAGTATCGTAATATCCGCAATTGGGCCTGTCATGGCAGTGATCCAGGTCGTTTATCCTCGTCAGGCTTGTGAGAATCCTTTTCAAGCATGTCAATCTTGCGTTCTATGTCCTCCACTATTTTGACGCGTTAGTTTCCACGATTGCATTCGCAATTAACAGAATTCAAACTCGATCAAAGACTATTAAAATGATTCTAATAACGTATTTGAATCGAATATTTTATCCTCCAAGATTAAACAATTAAAAGATCGAGCGAGGATCATACTTACTTCTCTTGATCAGGTCTGCTTCAACGTTCTCCATCTTGGCAATCATTTGATTCATCAATGCCTCGACTTCACGAGCAACCTCATGTGTCGATGCTATCGACGCAGCAGCATTAGTGTCCTCCATATCGGCGGTCTTCTTCCTCTATCGGTGGTTAGAACCATCCAAAAGGCTAGAAGCGAGAGGAGGGTTATAACGTTGGGAATGCAAATTCACCGCATATTAATATTACGTTACATTAATGGTCGCGTGCGGCGCTCACCGGCAAGTGGACGAGTGCTCGACGTACATTATACAGTTAAAGCACAGATCCTCGATGGAGGCCAGCTAAGGGGATTTGCGGGGACTAAATGATATTTTTTACCTCAATTTTGGACCAATCAAGAGATCAATGGAGTACAGTACTGGTGGAGGGTCGAGGGCAATTTACGCGTATCCAATTATGCGGGTGCCACACGAAACAATGTAACGGCTTTTCACGCGACAAGATTTTGGCTAGAGCAGTATAGATATGAATATTCCCAGGCTCCTCAGGACCCTAAGGCGGAGCTACTCAACAGTTGTTGGGCAGCCTCACTACGACTTGCAGTCGTTCCTCAAGTTCTGCGAGTCGAATCCGCCGAATAAAACTACCACTTTCCAGGGGCTCGCCTATGAGTACAACGTTAAGTACACTTTAGAACAGCTGTTCGGTGCCCAGCTCATGCGCTGCGGCGGATCGGGGGACACTGGGGTGGACCTGCGAGGCCGCTGCTTCGTGGGTGGAGGCGAGGATATCCAAATTATCGTCCAGTGCAAGAGTTCAAAGACCAAGGTTCCGGGGAAGCTGCTTCGGGAGATGGACGGGGTTTACTCCTACCATGTCATGGGCAGTGAGGATGAAAAGAAAACGGTCATTATTGTGGCGGCGGCTAATGGCCTGACGAAACAGGGCCTTGCCCATTTCGAACGCACCAATACACCACTCATTAGCATGCAAATTGACCATGTCGCTCCATTATATGACCGCAAGAGAGCAGTGTACCATATGGATTCTGTCACAAAAGGTGGAGTTTTGCGATCAATGATGTTTAATTCGAGCGCGAAAACTCTGTTGCAAGATAAAGGCATTGTTATCAACCGGGTTATAAGCCCCGAAGGACACCAGATCCAGTGCCTGAAAAGTTAGAATGCTCCATTCAACTACTGACTTGACAATATCGACGACGGACTCTTTGATATTGCGATCGTTCAATCCAGCGCCTGTCTCCTGTTTTGGTCGTCAGTAGTCGGATAGGGCTGGTGTGCCTAGGTATGTTCTGCATTGCTAGCTGTCTCTCCGGTGTCTATTCTTCATTCAAACTGGGAAAGAGCTGTATTCATGATATCAAGAATCATTTTAGGGTGGGCTCGGAGGCTAGCAGCCAGCACCTGGGAATAGTGGGCTGCTCAATGGCTAGGACGCGAGAATGGCGTTATCCCGCACTTTAAACAAAACCCGTATACCCCATTGCTTTTCAAAGGTTTTGAACCACGTGGTTTGGAATATGAAACGGCGAAGCAGCATGGATGGCTGCTACGTCAGCTCGGTTTTGAGAAATTCATCGACAGCACTCTCTTGTTAAACATCTTCGGCAACTTCCCATTGAACGCTTTACGGATTAGATCCGGATAATATGTCTTCATCTCAATCCTATCTATAGACCTTGCACTTGCAATTACTGTGTAGGAGGATTGTACACGATACTTGGTGACCGAAGTATCAAAGTATCCAGATGCGCCAGCTAGCAAAACTCCTTTCATACTCTGTATATACCTTCTCCGACTGCCATTAACATTATATATATATATATATGGTATTGATCTGCTTGGGTCTGGATCAAATGGGACATCGGCTATATTGTCATGTTTGGTCGGTTTCGTAGGAGTTACTGCGAAGAATGTATCAAGCTCGATGTTTACCGATGGCTATTGACGACCCGATTAACATGGTACCACAGGAGAGCCGCTCGTAATGATACTTGGCTCTGGCTAGAGAGTGACTCTAGGGATAAATATACCTCATAATGGAAGGCCTGTACGGCCTGTTATTACGAAGATACAATCAATTCCTGCATTATAAGCGGCCAAATATATACAACTACCGCATTATACTAGCTGCAGCTCATATCGCATGGGCCTCAAATGTTTCCTTTAGCAATGGATATATTCCTATCTAACAGAACTCAATCTCTGCGGGATGGACCATGATTTGGCCCGATGTGATCTAGATCGATCGATCTTGGGCGATCAAGCCGCACGACCGCCGCACAGCTTGAAAACCAAGTGAAAAACTTGTCCATAATCGGAATAAATTATTGAGGATATGGAGTGCCAAATGAAAAAAATTTCCGTAAAGGTTTTGCGAAACAGAATTCCAATGCTCTCTTAAAATTAACTGCCCGTAATAACGCAATACGCAAGCGCGCTGGCTAAAGTCTGGTGTATTAACCTTAATTGAGCAGGGAAAAGGCGTCCCAATATATGAAAGATAACGGTATTTCAGATCAACTGGTTGATAGAGCACTATGGGTGAAATACAGGAGATTTCGTTAGAAGAGACGAACAAGCTACGTGCACAGCTGGGGCTGCCGCTGATCCCCGTAGACGATAAGCCCGAGCAGGTCACAAAGGAGCCCCAAGTGAAAACTGAAGAGGAGGAGGAGGGCATATCGGTAGACAGCAAAAACCGACTGCGAAACCTACTGGGACTGCAACCGATCAGTTCGGACTATGTCAGCTCCGCAGACCAGGAAAGTATTGCACGACAAAACTTTCAGCGGAAACAACAGGCCGAGCAGGATCAGAAACAAGCCTCTGCCGAAGCTGAAGCCTACGAGGAGGCTGAACGTCAGCGATTGCTGAGTAAATACGACGCGCAAAAAGGTATTTTGAATGGCGAAGAAAAGAACAAAACTGGAGTCGAGTCCTTTTTGAAGAATCTGAAAAAAGGGGTGCCAAAGAAGAGCGAGAAGTTGGAAAAGTTTGAAAAGAAGCTTGCAGAGCAAGAGAGCAGGACCTACTCTGAGAAGGATCTTACCGGACTGAGAGTTGGCCACTCATTGGAAGACTTTGAAAGTCTACCAGAGGGTACAGAATTGACTCTCAAGGATACCGGGGTTCTAGAGGATGGGGAAGATGAACTTGTTTCTTCAGAGCTGCTGCAAAAAAGACAGCGCGAGAAGTACGAGGAAACTCGCAAAACTCGCAATAGACGATATCATGGGTACGATGACGATAGTAAAGGCATGCTCGCGAAGTATGACGAAGAGGAAGAAGAGTTTTTCGTTCTTACTGGTGGCGCATTGAATCCAGTAAAGAAGGAAGAACAAGAAGAAGTCAAACAAGAGCTGCGAAGTGCCAATGATGACTTTGATGATGTGTCGAAAGACGTACTGAAAGTCAAGCCGTCTGGTAAGCCTGCCAAGTTCAAGAAACGAAAGAAGTCGAGTAAGCCTCAGGTGCTTGCGCAGGTTAAAAGACGACGGGTTGATGACGAAGATGAAGAGATGAGAGACGATATAGATGATAGAGACGACGACTACGACGTGCAAGCTCGGCTGGCCAAGAACCGACTCAAGGTCCTCAAAGAAAAGTCGACTAAAGTGGACACGGCGGACGAAACCATTGATAAAATTATGGAGAACAAGTTTGCCGAGATTGAAGAGCAGAAGACGCGAAATAATGGAGTTCTGCTGAATGACACTACACAATTCCTGTCTTCCATTAACTTGCCTACAGGTGAGAGTGATAACGAGGATGAGGACTTGACTATGGGCCCCACTCCTGAAACTCCGGCTTCTAGTCAGACGCCTACTACAGATGCTGCCGAGGAAGTCAAGCCAAACACTGCGGTACAGGCCATTTCGTCACAGGCCCCAACAATTTCTGGTGGGTTGGGGGACACGCTACGGTTGCTACGGTCTGCTGGTCATATTAAGGAAAAGAGTGCCGAAGAAAAGGCAGCCGATGAAAGGCGTAAGAACCAAGCACGCATCAAACTGGAGATGCAGAGGATTCAAAGCGAGTTCAAACGAAAGGCTGCAGAGGAAAAAGAGCAGGAGGAGACCTTACTACGCCACTTGACTCCTCGAGAGCGCGCGGAGTATCAGCAGCGGCGTAACGAGCGACTGACGGAGGAAATGAGCAGAGCTATTGAAGAGCTATTCCGGGACTATAAGCCAGAGGTCACGTTGAAATACTACGACAATGAAGGAAACGAGCTAGACTCCAAGGGGGCTTACAAGCATCTGTCCCACCAGTTCCACGGCCGAGACCCAGGGAAGGCAAAGATTGAAAAAATGCTGAAAAAGAAGGAGGAAGCCAAAAAGAAAGAGCAGCGTTCTATTTTCAACCCTATGTCGAGATGATAATTTATAACTGGCTAGTACGCATTGATATTACCGGTAGCTGATCTAATGTACTATATGTTCCTTATAACTCTGCTATCTTCTCTGCGAAGGAGAGCTATGTGATCTGGCTCCGCACTTTCTGTAGTAACGTCTAATATAATATAATGTACAGTTCGATGGCGTCCCTAGTATACAAATCGACGATGTTTTAGTCGACTCGGCATTCGCTGTCGTGTGCCTGGATCGTCCAAGTAGAGTACCAATAACCACCCGCACCAAATGTTTGTCAGGTGATGCAACATGTAGGTATGGAGCATACCGTAGACAATGGCATAGTATGCCATCACGCACAAGAAGACCCGGGTAACGGTATGCTGTAGTTTGTTCATGCGCGGAATCATGTTGTTTCCTGCAGATATATTCTCTACTACCAGCAGAACTGGCAAAACCGACAGGACATTGTGATGCGAAGAGAAAGGAGTTAACGCGGCACCTTTTACATTCGCCAAATTGTGCACCCACACAATCAAAATCGGGGCGTCCACAATAGCCGTCCACAGTAAAAGTAGTGACAGCGAGAGATTAAAATTGTAGGCGTTGGTTCGCATTCGCCGAATGGATAAATCGGTCTGTTCAGTGGACTTTCTCGTGGCCGTGTAAGCGTAACCAGTATTGACGCATTGCATCAAAGCCGCAAGCAAGAATGCGAGCTGGAATGGCACCGCGAACATGACAGCCAGGGAGATTACGCCGACAATAATGAGGCGCTTCGACGTTCGAGTTCGAGTTATTTCTCTTTGGAGCTTCGATGCGTAGGGCGACATTTTGCCGAACACCGCGACTTTGATTGCGTATCTGGCAGCATGGATACCATGAGCAACGCTCCATACCAGGGTGCATATGCCAATTGCAGTTAAGAAGAACACTGGTCCAAGTGGCCAGGCGTACCAATCTTGGAGTCCGAGATACATGTCCGTCTGGACCAGTCGCGGGTTAAATTCATGCAACGCGTGCATGTTAGCCGATTCGCTGGGAATCTGAAGCCATCGAACCAGATTGCGCACCCAGTCAAACGACAGGACACTATTGCCAACTGCCAACGCCGAGATAAGCGGCCAGAGAACTTTTGGACGGCACAGGCAAGATAACGCCTCGTGGACCGACATGAAATTGCCTTCCTCGTCATAAGTAGACACCTGGAACAAAGTCACGATGGCCAAAACAGCAATGGGGAATGTAGCCGCAAAGATTCTGTATCTGAGCGCCAGGTTGCCAAGGGTGGCCCACCAGTCCACACTTACAAGGACTTCGTAGTCTCCTGACCGAGATGGTGGAGCAAACACCTGCAAGTGCAGGTTATTTGGCGACTCTCTATCGAAAGGTAGGAAAGGCCCTGACCCGCCAAACGTGATATGTGCCGGATTTTTTCGGTTGACATTGACGTGAAATCGCGCCTCGAATGGTTCTTTCACGTACTGCCGAACAATTGGGCTGAATGTTTCAACCGATTCGGGCTCATTGACGACGACTTTGTAGGCAATAATGTCATTTGTTGCTCCGTCCAAGGAGATATCAGTAAGCGCTCCCGCGGGCACTACAGTTCGTTTAGACATGAAGAAGGAGGGAGAGAGAGATACATTACGATGATGATCGTCGCTCTCGCTGATAGATACAAATCCGTGTGGCTTAGCGCTTACAAGAATTGCGTCGAAGCCTGATAGTTCATATTGCCAGTATCGCATGTAATCCTCCCCCAAGCTGTCGTGCGGGAACAGCGATTGCAGAGACGACTTCGGAAGGACGTATGCTTCGTTATCTAACGAGAAGGTGCAGTTTAGGCTTTTATCGAGCTTGCAAAGGCGGACCTCCAGTACATTCACATCCGTCGCTACCGTCACAAGAGTAGGCTTGTCGCGATTCAGTTTGTAGGTAAAATGTGCCGGGATCTGCTCTCCTTTAAGGTTAATGCCGCCGTAAGTATACGCAAACGACTTGAGGTCATCCGTTTTTGGCACGGGTTCTAATGTATACTGGTCAGGGGTGCGTGGGCCAGACTTCTCGTGTCCATACTGGTATCCCTCAAACCCGGAGAGGAGCAAGTCTGCAAAGGCCGTCATTCTTTGAGGGAGAGACTTTGTTTTGAGCGGAGAGTACGGGTCTGCAATGTCAAAGAGCGACTCCGCCAGGAGATCACGCATCTGCGCGCACCAGACGACGGCCAGGTGGTCTACACCGGTCCAAGTCCTCGGCATGGAGTATGTGTACGTAGTAAATCCATTTGATGGGGGTACTACTGACGACACGGCGCAGTAATCAGCAGGTACCATACCATCTCGCTTCCCGCCGGTAATTGATACCAGAGAGACGCCCTCCAGGGGGTTGTCTATTGCGTTTGCAAAGGACTTTCTCCAGTACTGGTTAACGAGGTCGTATACCGTCATGATATCGCGATCAAAAGTCAATGGCGGGATAGTGTGGGGCGATGCCAGAGTAATAATCGTGTTTATCGATCCCGGGAGGTAGTTCGGCAGAGCCACAAGAGACCGTGCTACAATGCCGCCCATCGAGTGTCCAATTACAATGACTGATTCAGGCACTGGGTGTCCCGGGAGCGCATTTTCGTGTGAATACAGCGACAGGATGAACTTGATTGCGTCATTGAGGTACTCGGCCTGGTCGAGCATGGTCCTGCCATGGAACGCTGTAAAGTCCTCGGTAAAGTCTGCTGTGAAGAAGTCAAATCGCGGCAGCAGAGATGAGTTTGTGTGCGTCTTTCGTGAGCAGTATGATGCCAGCGACCTCGCCTGGCCGTAAGACCCAGCGTGTCCGGGGATGAAGAGCACCGGGATCCCCTGGGGTACTACGGTTGTATCGACGCCGTTGCCCTCGCGGTACCAAAGGACCGAGTACTTTTCAGCCATCCGGCTGTGGTCCTTGGTGAAGGTGGTCAGCCTGGCGTAGGAGGGCCACATCCACACGCGGCCGCATCCATCGGCGTCTGGGAAGTAGTGGACGTACGAATGGTATATTGCGGCGATGAAGACCACGGCAAAAGCCGCTAGGATCGCAGGTAGACTGCGCTTTGCCATATCAACCGCGGTATAC
Source organism: Blastobotrys vanleenenianus (assembly GCF_965637985.1). Lineage (NCBI taxonomy): Eukaryota > Fungi > Ascomycota > Dipodascomycetes > Dipodascales > Trichomonascaceae > Blastobotrys > Blastobotrys vanleenenianus. Next base: position 116,263 of record NW_027481879.1, on the reverse strand, counting down.
CTTGGACAGACGTGTAGAGTTAGGTCTCTGCCGCGGTCCGGCTAATTGACCAGGCATTACCTCCCATACACAGCATAAGTACATGCCAACCAATCCCTCCGCGAAGCGGAGCTACGGGGGTCTGGGGGCTGGCCCCCAGGGGGAAAAGCTCGACGAGCACTGTATTTCTTTCATGTTAGACGTCTTAGCTACCGGCCCTGCGCGAGCCGCATGAGCCGCATGGGGCGCTCCCAAATATTTTTTTCAGGGGTGTCATATTAGGCAGGTCAAATGCCGATCCATTTGCATAAGGGTCTCGACCAGAGGCGTGAAAATGAGGAAAAAAGCCCATATTTCAGCCTAAACCCCCCGCAACAGCATCGTCTGTAGTCTAGATTAACTTGCGTCTCAAAAAATAGCAACGAAAGGTAGGGGGATCGTTTGCAAATAGCAAGGTAAAAAAAATGTACATAAAAATAGTTAATCCGAAATGGGGAATGTAACTAACCTAACACTTCCCAAAACGGTGCTGACCATTAGGTGGCATTTGGTTCACTTATTGGCTGTGCGCAAGCGGCACAAAGATACCAAGGTTCATCGAGGGCGTTTTCGCTGATTCTTTTTCACTTGTAATATATGCATTCGCAGACGTCGACGATAGACGGCATAGCCCAGGGGGCACGGTCACAAACCCCTCGGTTAAGCGGGTCCTTTGGAGGCGACCGCAAAGCGCTGTTCAACCGCACTCGAGACAGCCCGCCGTTGCTCGGGAAAATGATGGGCCAACCTCGCCCTCGCTCCAAGTCCTTCTCGGAGTCAGGCCAGCAGGCGATTCGCCAGCTTGCCGTGCCTGTCAGCGTGCCGCTGGTGCTGGTGTGTCTCGGGTGGTACTTGACGTCGGCCATGTCGAACACCCTGGCCAAGTCCATCCTTGACACGTTCCCGTACCCGGTGACGCTGTCGATGGTCCAGTTCCTGCTAGCGGTTATGTTTGGCGTGGGGACTATCCAGCTATCACAGATATCCCACGGTTTTTCGGGGTTGCTGCCTCGGGGGCTGGTTACGCCGGCTGGGCTGCGGCTTCCGACCCGCGAGATCATCATAACGCTGGCTCCCATGGGGCTGTTCCAGCTCTCGGGCCACATTTTCTCTCACATGTCGACGCGGCTGTTGCCAGTGTCGCTTGTGCACACGATCAAGGCGCTTTCTCCGCTATTCACGGTCGCAGCGTACCGGTTCATCTTTGGCGTGAACTACGACGCAAAGACATATCTGACGTTGATCCCACTGACATTGGGGGTCATAATGACATGCTCGACAGAGTTCCGGGCAAACTTCATTGGTCTCGTATACGCCTTGTGTTCCACGCTCATTTTCGTGTCGCAAAACATGTTCTCCAAGAAGCTGCTGACTCCGGATCAGGGCGAGAACAAGCTGGATAAGCTCAATGTGCTGTGCTACTGCTCCTCACTAGCTTTCATCTTCACCTCGCCGCTGTGGCTGTTCAGCGAGGGCATTGGCCTTATGAAGGATTATGCTCTTAGCACCGGGGCGTTCTTTGCCTCCACCGATGCGGCTATGACCACTCCTCAGCTGCTAATGGCGTTCCTGAGCAATGGGTTCACACACTTCCTGCAGAACGTGCTGGCGTTCCAGGTTCTGGGCATGGTCACCCCGGTGACGTACTCGGTGGCCAGTCTCGTCAAGCGAATTGTGGTAATCACTTGCGCCATCGTTTGGTTCGGCCAGCAGGTGACGCTTGCGCAGGGCTGGGGTATCTTACTAACGTTCCTCGGTCTCTATCTCTATGACCGAGTAGGAGGCGACCGTAACAAGAAGTACCGTCGTCTATCGCAGTCACGCCCGGTGCTGCCCAAGTAATTTAATTTGGTATATTTTTTTGCATTTTTAGACGTTATAGATGTCGATAAGTATTAACAGGTGAATATCTAATGGAATAACTTGATAGAGCATTCTCCGACGAACTGCTCTATTCATGATATTCGAGGGCCAGCCCTCGAGCTCCCGTAGTTCGGGGGAGACCCCCCAAACCCCCCTTTCTCTTTTGAAAATGGATTGGAGCTAGTTTCGAAAAGATATATAGATTAGTTGTTGGCAATTTAGACATACCGTTATAGCATAAACCTGTGCATAATACACTGAACGAATAGCTATAGTTCACTCAACCAAGGCGACAATCAATGCATCAAAATAGTTAGCTAGCTCAATAAAGTATGAAACAGTATACAATAGGGCTATGATAACTAATAGATAGAGTGGGATAGTATGCAGGCAATACCTCAATAATAATGATTTTCTACGTAATTCTCGGTAGATGCATACTAATGGATGGGATACCCATTATCCAGATAAGAAATGGCAATTTTATGACAACATTAAAATAATGACGAGTGGGATATGGAATCCTATGACATTGTAATGAATCATAGGGCATTCCAATGAATAGTAATACGGTGACGATTTGACTTTATTCGTAATACAAATGGAAGTACAGACGTAATATATAGATAAATAACATAGGTAGTAAGCTGGTCCAATAGATGACAATGTTACATTGCAAAAGCGTTCTATAGGAATAGTGATAGGATCGCAGGTTAGACCCATAGTCGGAGGTGCGGGCCCGGTCGGGCGGGAAGCCGCATAAGCCGCAATCCCATTAGGAGTCCAATTGGTCCGCCCAAACCGCACCCTGGGGCTACGGAGATTTGGTTGATATTTGACGAATGTTCTTTCTTAGGGGGGTTTGGGGGCAGAGCCCCCAACTACGGGAGCTCGAGAGCTGGCCCTCGAAAAAAAAGCATGAGTAGAGCGCTCAGGAGCTATATGATTTAGCATTAACAACGTTGGTTGATGACGGTTTTTCGGGCGAGAGAAAAAAAAACTTTTATAGGACGATAATAAATAGGCTGGATTATAGATTAAGTCTAGTGTTTTGCGGAAGGAGTGTCACCAGTGAGCTTGGCTACAGCCTCACGGGCCATATCTCCGAGTCCGACCATGCAAACCGTCTGCCAAACGCCGAGTCCGATCCGCGGGGTGACACCCCGGTAGAGACCCTTGAGGCCGCTCGTCTGGTAGATGTACTTGAACGTCTTGCTTACGGTGAGGTTCTTGGGCCGGTTCGGGTCCTCGGTCTTGGACTGCATCTCGATTCGAATCACCTCAATGGGCTGGTTCCACGCCGACAGACCACCACCAATGACCGAGGCCAGGATCTTCTCGTAAGCATTGAGCTTGGCGTCCTCCGTCTTGTTGGTGACCTTTCGGATCGACTCCTCCGCGAGCCGCGACAGACCGAACCGTGACCCCCAGTTGGTGCACTGTCGGATGGCCACTGCGTTGACACCCTTGTTGATGCCTCGGATGCCCTCCCGGCGGTAAATGTCCATGAACACCTGCATCGTCGATGGCGGAACGACCCCGCTTGCGGCCTGTTTCGTCCGGGTGATCTCGACCGTCTTCATGCATGTGCAGAAGCCCACCGTCAGGTACGCCTGGGCGAGACCGCCGACCATACCACCGGCGATGCCAGCCGCAAAGTTGTGCGCACCAAGCGCCTTGGCCTGGTACTCAGTTTCGGCCGACACGAACAGCAGCACTGCACCCTTGGTCGACGCTTCGATCCACGCCCATGGGATGAGGCCCTGGTAGAAGCCAAACACGCCGCCTCGGCCCCAGATTCGCTTAATCGCCTGGGGAAACGTGTCGGTTCGGTTGGCGGCCATGGTCGTCTTGGTCACCTCGAGCGGCTGACCCAAGGTCGTGACTTCGAACATGTTCAGCCCGGCGCCGAGCAGGATGTTGGAGAAGTTGACCTTCTTCTTCTTGAGCTTCTCTGGAGGCGCGTGGGCCATTGCGATCTTCTGGTCCATTGTGTTTTCTTCTATAAGTTAATTAATTGGGGGGATAGGTGGGACAAAATAAACCCAATAACTGGTCGCTCGAAATGAAAATGGGGGGATTGGAAAAAGGTTTGGAAAGGAGAAGAGGGGCTATATATATTGAAGTCGCCAGAAACCCTCGCTTTTCTCAAACGATTCTGCTGCGTCGACGACAACCCGCACGGCTATGCCTTACCTCCCCTTTTATTTTTCCTTTTCCCCTCAATGCGGCGTCCTCAACAGTTGGGTAGTTGGGTACATACAGTATGTTCGCTTCGCCCGCCGCTTGGCTTCCCGGGCCCCCTTCCCCTCCCCCTCTCGCGCTATCTCTGATCTGAGGTATAGCTGTAGCGGACTTGACTCTCATGCCATGCTTCTGGCGAAACCCGGTCAGTGGCCGATTTCGCAAGCGGGGAATGTCGTGGACAACCCGCTGCTTTTTTTTATTCGGGTAATCCCGGAATGTGGGTGTGGTTACCGCACGGCTGTTACAAGCTGGTGGCGCGGCTGTTGCCAACCCCTTGAAAAATCACCGATAGACTATAAGTACAGTGGGGTGGCATTGCGTTGGGCTGCATTGATGATTATTGATTGCAATATGGTTGGCTGATGCATGTACTACAAAACAGTAGGGTATATACCCTAGGATTAGTGGTAGATATACTGGTAATAGGTTGATTAGTGGTAGATATACCGGTAGTAGGGTGATTTGCGATTGGCATTCTGTGGTTTTTGTAAGCGGCCCATTTGATAGAAGACCGATGAAGCGGCTACCGCGTTCCGCTTAAGGTCCCCATACTGCGTTTCCCGCCTGTAATGGATTAATGGAAGGTTTATTATGTTTCAGTATCTTACTATCGGATAACGATAAAGATTACCGACTACTATCGGATGTAGCGAGGTGATGATAATCTCGGCCGAAGTTAATCCGAGGGCATCGAATATGCATATCTACGCGAGAACTATGGTATATCAAAATACCGTAGACATACCTGAGGGTATACCAATTGTATATCTAAAAAAGTACAGCCACTCACACTCAATGCAGTACTAGAAAAATCCACCTAGACAAAACTACAAGCAATGGCAATGAACGTTGATGGTACCGCCCAAGCGGAACATACATACCCACTGGTCATATAATAATAAAATAAAAAAAAAATAAAAACTGTTAGACTACAATAAGAGAGCTCGACTTTTCACTAACCGACGACTCAACCGAAACTCCTCTGTCACTATTGGCACCCTCAAAGTACGGGTGCTGGATGGCCCGCTTCGCCGAGATTCGCATCGCCGGATCGTATGCAAGAAGCTGCTCAAGAAGATCAATCCCGTCGTCATCGAGCCCCGGCACAGCAGTCTGGAGACTCTGCCGGGTCCACTTGGGGAAAGTCGTCTTGAAGTCAGGCAGCGAAGTGACGCCCGGCCATGTGTCGTCGTTCGGCGTGCCCAGCAGCCGGAAGATCTTGAAGATCTCGTCAATCTCAGAATCGCCCGGGAACAGAGGCTTTCGCGTGACCATCTCGGCGAAAATGCATCCAATGGACCACATGTCAACCCCCGTAGAGTACTGTCGCCCGCCAAGCAGAATCTCTGGAGACCGGTACCACAGAGTAACAACCTCGTGGGTGTAGGTTCGCAACGGAACGCCAAACGCACGAGCCAGACCAAAATCGGCCAGCTTGAGATTGCCCTCCTTATCAATAAGCAGGTTCTGCGGCTTCAAATCACGGTGGAGAATTCGATGCGAGTGACAGTACTTGGTGCCCTTGACCAGCTGGCTCATGAACCGCTTGACCATGGGAGACCCAAGCCCTTCCCCTTCGGGGATAGACTCCATGTATTTCTTGAGATCGAGATCGAGAAACTCAAATACAAGGTATAGCTTACGGCTGTCTGAGTGGACAATGTTGTACAGCGCGACAATATAGTCGTCTCGCATCTCCTTGAGCAGGGATATCTCCCGGATCGCGGTCGAAGGAACCCCTTCGTCTTCCGCCTCCAGTCGGATCTTCTTCAGCGCAACAATCCGGTTGCCATTCTTGATGTCCTGTGCCTTATAAACAACACCATAGGTGCCTATAGTTTCAGTGTTAGCCCCCTGTAATCAACAGACCAATAGGCCATGACGCGACTACACATACCTTCTCCAACCTTCTCGAGCCGATGATAATCACTAAGCTCCGACATTCTTACGCGCTACGAGGCTCTACAACAGACAAGGGTATTATGGGTATCTACTTTCGGTGGAGAAAAAAGGTCGAACGAGCGTGGTTTCTACTAAGGTCGGGGAACGCTTTTTTTCAAACTGTTTTTTGTGGTTTGTTTATGTTTTTCACCCGTCTTGTTGATGAAGGGTGGTGCGCCCGCTTATATTTTCGAACACGCGTTGCATTAGACATCGATCGAACCAGGGATGGGCATATAAAAAGGCGTATGCATTTTGCTCGGCACGTAAATGCACTGCGCTAACGCGTCAAAATATAGTCTACTTGCCTTTTTTGCCTGGTGCCTTTTAGGATATATTTGGGGATACGACTTTGGCCATTGCAGGCCCTATCCGCAATATGCCAGTGCCGCGGTGGTTACAGCCGCACTGCCGTGCCAGCAACAGCCGTGCATTCTTCGTTCATCATTACTGTACCTGGTATGCTAAATTTATCGCTCCTATGATAAATTTGAATGCTTGTAGGGTAACTCCGCGGAGCGGAGCCTCAGGGGGGTTTGGGGGGACTGGTCCCCCCATGAACACCTTGGGCGTAGATTGACTTGAGGGCCAGCCCCCAAACCCCCGTAGCTCGGCTTCGCCGAGGAATAGTAGAACTCCGCGAAGCGGTTTCCCCAAGTGTAACTACTATACCTAAGTAATAATGGAGTGCATTTGTGGGCCAGCGCTTTCGCAGGATTCCAAGAGAACCGCTTAGGTATTGCATGAGATATATATTCAATTAATTAATCAAATCGTGAGCTATACATAGATTGCTCAAATGTATTCGGTAGACGATTGGAAACAATACGAAGCGAATTGTTATTGAAGAACCTGGTGCTACTCTGGAGGCTAAATCTTACATTGATAAAACGAGCTGTGAGTTGTACTCTACCTTTAGCTTCTCAGTAGAGCAGTTAACACCATTCCAGCATTTCATCAGTCCTCCCTTGCATTGTTCAATGCTCCCTCATACGATAGGTTAGGCAATATGGACAGTAAAATATCACGATTTCAGTATCCATATGGGATTTTGTACGTAGTTACTTCTGCTTGGCAGCCTTCTCAGCCTCTCGGGCAGCCTTTCGTAGAGCCCGCTTTCTAATATCTACATGCATACTGTAGTTAATGTTGACAGTAATCTTGGACCAGACGCCCACAAAGGTCTCAATGGCCCAGTGGAACAGGGCATGGGACCAGTATGGAGTAATAGTAGCATATCGCTCCTGGGCGCCGACTCGTCGGCCAACGTTTCGCAGAGTGCTCTTTACGAACTGCTTCGGGTTTGGAATCAGCATGGAGGTTCGTCGCACCTTGGACATGGCTGATGTAACGAGATAGGAAAGAACCAGTTGGCAGTCGACCTTATGTGGAGCAAGTTCCCGCGCAACCGCATTGTTCCACGCCTGGAGGAATGCCTTGGAGCCCGAGTAGGTAGCCAGCAACGGAGTAGGAGTCAGCCCAGAGAAGGAGCCCATGGTAAGCACAAGACCCCGCTTGGCAATCTTCTTGGTATTGACCGCCTCAATAATCTTTGGCGTGGCAATCTGGGTAAACTTGAGGGTAGCAACATTGTTAATGGTGATGATATCCCGCATCTCCTTCTCGGTGGTCTCCAAAAACGGAGTTGGAATGGAGTGGGACTGGCCAACGTTGTTGATAAGGACAGTAACCGATCCAAGCTCAGTGACAAACTCCTCAAACGCCTCATAGTTCTTTGGATCGTCGGTAGAAACATCAAATGCAAGGTACTTGGCCTGGACCTTGTACTTCTGTTCAATCTCTTGAGCAAGAGCCTGGAGCTTCGACTCAGTTCTTGATACAAGGCCGACGTTGAAGCCCTTGAACGCCAATTGATACGCGAATTCCTTCCCAATACCGTCGGAGGCGCCGGTAATAACAGCCCAGGCACCTGATCGACCGCCATACTTCTTCATGCTGACAGGTGGAAGCACCCAGAGGTCAAACACGACAGCAAAGTAGGACAGCACAATGTTGGTAAGCTTGAACAAACCAATGGACGCCAGAACGGCGAACGCGACGCCGGCGCACTTGTGCTGCTGCGCCAATTCCGTAGCTTCGTTTACGAACTCCACAATACAACCAGGCATGTTTGAATGTTTTGAGGTTGGCTGCTTTGCAACTTCCAACTGCTGTCGCGTCTTGAATTTTTCGGCCGCAAGGGTCCGAGGATCTTCCCCGAAATGGCGTGTTAATTCGCCGTTGTTAATGGCAGCGCGCTTTGCTAAAATATGGCATTTGAACGATGAAAAATAATTGGTCTATCTATTGCACATAGGCCTTTTAGTTTGAGTAGAACTAGATGAGAAAATATAAATGAATTGAGTGATGTCATTGTCATCGTCTTATGAAGATAAATCTGATAGGTCCGAGTGAGATAAGCCCGGCGACGGCTAATTACGACGCCGCACATTATGCCTGTATCCCAGAAACGCGAAGCAATAATGCAATAGGCAAATTGCTCTCCTTGGATTATTACATAGGTCAATATATAGCCTAGTGTAGTAATATGATCTATTGCTCTGAACGGGTTTGCCTGGTCAAAGTGAGTCGAAATAGCATCGCCGTACGGGGTTGTTGGACCCCGCGATTTCCAACATTTAAAAGGATAACCCATCGGTTGGACAATCAAGACAGTAGTTAGATTATCAGATAGACGACAAATTGAAAGAATGCACCCGTTCTGCATGCCGAAGCTTATGCTGTTTGGCGATTCTATCACCAGACGGTCGGCAGACCCCGAGCTGTCGTTTTCTTTCGGGTCCGCGCTCGTCCACGACCTTCAGCGAAAGTACGACGTGGTATTTAGGGGATATGGCGGGTACAACTCGGCTCATGCCAAGTATGTGCTCCCCCAGGTACTGACCAAGGATATTGAAGTGCTGGTTATATTCCTAGGGACGAATGACGCCGCACTGACGTGGCAACAGGTACCAATTGAGCAGTACAAGACGAACTTGGAAGAGATGATCAGCTACGCCCGGGTCAAGTTGCCCGAGATCAAGATTGTGCTAGTAGCTCCAGCAATGAGCGATGGCAAAAAAGCTCAAGAAGTACTCGGTATGGAATTTTCCAATGCTCGCACGGCTCGGTACGTGCTGGCCTGCAAAGAGGTGGCCGAGGCAAAGGGCACGCAGTTTGTTAATCTATGGGACGCAATGGCTCAAGATCTGGGGTTCAAGGTGGACGACTACAACAATTTGGGCCCGAATACTCCAGGTCTTGCTACAAGCAGCATTTCTACGGAGGAATATCTTCCTGACGGGCTCCACTATAGCGGGAAAATGTACAAGCTGTACTATGACAAGTTGACTCCCGTGCTCTATCCACTGCTGAAACTTGATTGGCTGGCTTTTCCTGAATTTACTGAGCTTGAGAACGTCAAGGAAGAGGATTTTGCTAGAATTATTATTTCTCGGCGCCATTAATTGCTTGAGTTGATGGATCTCTGCATATTATTACCACACACTACAGTCGCAGTGTAGTACGGTAACTGGATCAGAATTGATTGCTGCAGTCGAATACGATTGAAACCTGTTCAATTGTTTGAATTTGACGAGAATCACATTCAAAAGGTCCCCCGGTATGTACTTCGCCGACCCCCTGGCGTGGCTTAGCTTTGTGCATCTCCACGAAACACAATGTATGTACTCCCTTCGCAGCAATTTTGTCACAGCAAGTATATGGAATACGAGAATGTCACATAGCAACAAATTTCACGCAATTCGGCTGCATTAAAATCTGGCCCTTCTCGTGGATTGCACATAACTTCCGCTCGGCATCCGGAGTGGCCATCTTTAACCTCGACTGAACTAGACGCACTAGTTTAGCGTAAAATAAATTTCGCGCGCGCGCGAAGAATTTCGCCCCCGCATCGTACTGTGTGGGCGTATGCTAATGGTGCATTACAGGGTGGATATTCCGCCATAACTAGTGCATAATCTCTCCTACACCCAGGGCGGTTCTGCATATGCCCAGGAACCGTACATAAAAATGCCGACAGCTTTAGAAATCTGCTTTAAAGGTCCCTACCGGTAGTAAGGAGGAAATGGCAAAATAGACAAGCATTTATTAGACCAATTTGAGGATAAAAGTCGGTTGGCTAGTTTTGTATTACTGGTACCTGTTCCCAAAAGGGGAACTGGCTATAGGAGATTGTTATAGTGTGTGGAATTGTCAAATTCACGATGCGATGGTGTGATTATGATGTGATTGCTCGGAGTTAGCAAAGGATAGCCGCCAATATTGTATCAAGGAGTATCTTGGGCAGACAACACACATCCCACTATTATTCGTCGCATATGTACATCTCGTACAATATTCCAAATAGCCAATGAATTGGCCAATTGCGATACTTCAATAATTGTAGAATAGGTTGACCACTGTTGATAACCGAGAGCGATAATGTGGGGGAGGAATAGTGAGTTACGCAATAATCAAATGCAATTCGAAAGCCGGTAGGCGTATTACTACCCCAGAATCCCCCTCCCCCATTGTTCTATCACTGTTCTATCTAGGGGCAGCCGATTGCGTGATTGAGTATGGTGATGGTGGTAACGAAGACAGCTCGGACCGGTAAATACAGCTGAGTAATCCGTATGACTGACAGAAAATACGCGTACGGACACCGACCCGTTCAATTGGATATATAAATCCCCCTCGATTCCCGTTCTATCCAATAGTATCATCCATAGACATATCAAACAATGTCGCCTCCACCAACTGCCGCTACTGCCGCTCCTACTACTGAGGTCGCTCCTAACAAGGCTAGCAAGCTCAAAAAAGGTGCTCTTGATATCAATCTCATCAACAAGGCCAAGATTGAAGAGAGCAAGAAGACTGAATACGAGTTCGACGACCTGACTCCAGCATTCCCAGATATCAAATATCCCCCATTGGAGAAGTTCGAATATAAGGATAAGGCCCTTGATGCCGACCCTAATTACCCCAACCTCTTTGCTGCTGCGTCAAAGGTTGTACACCTAACTCAACTGATTGGAACCGAGCTCCACGGCATCAACCTAGCTGAGCTCACTGATGCCCAGAAAGACGAATTGGCATTGCTCACTGCCCACCGTGGTGTTGTGTTCTTCCGAGACCAGAAGGATCTCGACATTGACAAGCAGCTCGATCTCGGAAGATACTGGGGCAAGCTCCATGTCCATGCTACTACTGCCGTTCCAAAAGCCTGGAAGGAGAAGAACCTCGAAGAAGTGCATGTCGTCTACGCTGATGACAAGAGACCCCCGAGCCAAGCATACACTCAGACCCAGCTGTGGCATTCAGATGTGACCTACGAGCTCCAGCCAGCGGCTTACACCACCCTGAAATTGCTTGATGGCCCAGATGAGGGCGGTCACACCGTCTGGGGTTCTGGGTACGCATTGTATGACTCGCTCTCTCCACAGCTACGGCAGTATCTGGAAGGATTGACGGCACTCCACAGCGCCCATGAACAGGCTAATGACTCCCTCAAGTTCGGCAATCCTGTGCGACGAGACCCGATTCTCACCGAGCACCCTCTTGTGCGAACGCACCCAGTTACGGGCTACAAGTCGGTGTTTGTCAACCCAGGCTTCACTCGAGTAATCAAGGGTATCCCTAAAGGCGAGTCGGATCTAATTCTCAACTACCTTTTTACTCTTATCGCGACCTCGCAGGAGCACACCGTACGGCTCAACTGGAAGAAGAACGACGTTGCATTGTGGGACAACCGAGTGACGTTCCACTCGGCGACCTATGGGTTCTACCCACACCGACGACATGCTGTTCGAGTGACGGTCACCGGCGAGGCTCCATACTACGATCCTAACGGCAAGTCGCAGCAGGAGGCGCTAGACGAGGCCATTGGACTTAAGCGGACTTACGACGGGTCTGTTGGTTTCACATACAATGACTAAGCATTTTTTTTATTTATCTATAATCAATTCATCCTGCCCTAATATTACTACGTCAAACTAAGCATTGATTCCGTATCGCAAGTGCTTAAGTATTGTTAGTAGTTCAATATGATATACAAAGTGGCTTGTCCTATGCGGCAAATACGACGTTGCTCTACGTAGTATGACATCTGAGTCTGGTACAAACGGCGTATCGTCCGAGACATTGTCAATTCAGGAAATCGGTTGCCTAATTGTACCCATTGATTCTGGCCCCGGAGTCTCTTCCAGCGCCTTTTCTCTGAGATAATACCTTCAAGCGGCACAAGTATTGCTCGAAATGTGTCAGTCTCGACCGTGTCCAAGGAATGCTGCCCCCTCCCCCGTTACATTAAACGACCTTAATGTATCAAAGCGATCGGCACCGCCAGGTGCTCAAAAAGGGCAGTGCGGCTCGGCGTTCGATGCATAGAAAATAGGTACCGGGGCCACGCGCCATTCCCTTGTCACCCGACAAGAGGCGGTATGATGAGCGGCGGCGATGCCCCCGTTACCATGGAGGCAGGGGGGAATGTTGGAGCTATTGACATTCCACAGTATGGAGGCCAGACGCACGTTGGAACCACCAAAATTTAGGGTCTCTACTGCTATAACGGATGTAGTGCATACAAAAATTATATGTTGTGCCGGAGTGGCAGCACCGGGATGCTCGGGTAGACACTGCGATATGCGGGAGGGCGGCTCACAACACGGTCGATGAAGTGTCTCTGACCACTACGTCAGAGTGAACTGATAGCTGCTATATAAGCTGCCCCCCGACCCCCTCGGGAAGCATTGTTGTTTCGCTTTCTTTTCCCTTCGAGTCAGTCCCTGACAGCAAATCACAAGCGTCCCCCATAGTTCCAAGCAACGCTCGGCAAAGCTCTTGGTGCCCTTGGCGCAACCACCCAAGTACATACGAGAAAAGGAATTGAAACAAGTGGGCAACAAGTAGGCCTCGAAAAAAAAAATTGTATATATCAGCCACTATTTGTTGCAACTTAAATATTTCTGATACTTTTGGTTTGTAGTAGCATTCCTCCATTGTCGACTTGGGACTCTCTCTGTAATTGCCCGGTACGACGAGGTTTTGAGTTTTGTGCTATTTTGAGAACTGCGATCGCCGCACCTGGCCAGTCATCGGATTTTATCACAAGCGACCAGCTATTTTTTTTTGCGGGTTCCCCTACCATCGTAAGGCCTTGCCATTTCACTTTTCGTGACGTTTCCTTCCCCTTGGCGCCACATATTGCATTTTACACAGCTGTGGTAGACTTGTACCGCACTGTTTGGGCTTCTTGTTAGCCTCCATTCCATAAATAACTGCGCCCGCATATTTTCCCCCCTTCTTCGACGGCGTTTGCTTTTTTTTTTATTTCCTAGGCGCTGGCATAACGGCTGGACCAGGCTTTACGCGTCATTCTACACAAAACCAACAGCACACCCACAGCACCCTACAGCTGCTTTTAATCGGGGGGCCGCACCGCGCTATATATCGACACCATGGGTTCGTTTTCTCCCTCCCCATCGACACCTTCCCAGCAGTCTTTTTTCCGGTCTCCTGCTACGATGGATGTCTCGAGCTTCTCACCCTCTATTCCCAAGCCTGGAGAGAAGCGGTTCAGCAGCTACGGGGCGCCTGTGAGCGCCTCGGCGGCTATCAGCGCTGCTACAAGACTGCCATCTGGACGCCCAGCGTCCATGTCGGGGCCTTTGCCCTCTGTAGAAACGGAGTTCCCAAAGGACACCCCGCCTGAAATGATACCAATCCTGACCCTGCTTTCGGCGCACCAGTCTCGAGACTACGTTGACGGATACTTTATGATCTTGTCTGATCTGAATACTGGTAAGTTTTGTTTATTTTCCTACTACTAACTATGGTCCACGTCTGGCCGCCCGTGAAGATGTGCATGCCCCCTGCACACGTTTAATTTCACCACGAAAAAACGCGGATACCCCAAAAGCACCACTTCCGCTGTTTTCTTGTGTGTGAGGATTGCTGTTTTGTCATGTCAATGGGGCTGTGAAATTTTCAGCTGTGTTTGAGAAGTGTCTGTGTTGGTCTAGCCGCCCCTGGCGTAGTAGATCTCCCCCTCTTCCATAATATGAGTTGGGTATTGCATACCAAACCGAGACACTTCTGCCAATCACACACTTACGTCAAGCAAACAGCAAATTATGCTATGCCCTTGGGCAAACCCCGCCTAAGTTATGAGATACGAGCGCGTGAGACGGAAATGTGGACGACTAGTGCCAATAATTACTTGTTTTGGAGACTAACTTGCGCTTTTAGACGGAAAACCAGTCATTGATAGAAGATGGGTCGAGGTGTACGGTAAGCTTACCGGCACCGTTCTGTGCATTTGGGACGCCGACGCCCTCAACCAGGCGGATGGAGAGCCCACACCGAACTACATCAACGTCACCGATGCGACTTTCAAGTCAATTGAGACCCTGCCCTCGCCGAGCGGCGACCTCTCCAACATTATCGTGCTCTCGACAACAATGAAGAATAGATTCCTGCTCCAGTTTGCATCTAAAGACCTGCACAAGCAGTGGACCGCCGCGCTTCGACTGTCAGTCTTTGAATATACCAGCCTCCAGGAGGCATACACCGGCGCCCTTTTGTCTGCAAAGGGATCCAAGCTCAATGGCATTAAGACTTTGCTCTCTGAAACCAAGCACAATCACGAAGATTGGGTCTCGGTGCGATTCGGCTCGGGCATGCCGTGGAAGAAGTGCTGGACCGTCATTACGCCAGAGGACAAGAAGAAAAAGAAGAAGGATAAGTTCTGCGGCACAATTTCATTCTATGAAGACAATAAGAAGAAGAAGAAGGTGCCTCTTGCTGTGGTGACGGGCGGATCCGCCGCATACGCGGTATACCCCTTGCGATCCATTCTTGTAAACAACTCTACACTCATCAAGATTGAGGGCAAGGTTAACTTTTACGACAGCGATGCCGAAAAGGATGCGGCGGTTTTCTTGATGCCCGAACCACACCCTGGTGTTATGGGCTTTGAGACGCTCATTAGATTCCTTATTCCTTGTCTGGACGTGTTCAACCTTTACGGGCGTCCTAAGCGACTCAATGCCGACAAGAGCGACATGCGATCGCTGCTGTTTGGCATGCCTACTCTTCCTAGACTGCATTATCTAGATACTTCTGATGTCGAGATGATCGTTGGCCTTGCTGGGTCGGACAAGTGGTCTTCTAAAGAATGGACTTCTAACATTAAAGAGCTGCTGGCTAGAAAGATCCAGTCCGGTTATAAGGGTACTGGTGATCTGAGCAGGACTTCTTCGACGTCCAGCTCTCAGAATGCACTTCAAGCCCCGGCTCGACTCTCCGAGCGCAACGTGAGCCAGTCTTCAGTGATAACCGAGGACTCGGTAACTCCAAACTTCTCCCGTGGAGGCTCTCCCAGACCAAATCTCTCTCCACAGCAGCAGCAGAGGGCAGGTTCTCCACAATTACAACAGCAACAGCAACAGCAACAGCCTCCGGTTCAGAAGCCAGTTGCCCAGCGTGTTGCGCCACGGCCTCCTAACCAGGTACCTGGTGGTCTTCGGGGCCAGCGACCTCCAAATGTCCAGGTTGCCAGCAACAACAACAACAGCAGCAACAATGCTTCTACTGATTTGCCTGCTCGAGCTCCAGAACCACACTCTCCACTGCCACCAACCCCTACTTCCGCCAATCAGTACCACCATCCCCAGAGCCCACAGAGGCAAACCTCCGCTGGATCGCAGCAGGAGCATCTAGCACCAAATCCACAACAACCTCCAATGCCATCTCCTACTTCTCCCCGAAGAGGAGAAGTTCGACGACGACCAGTGGGCAGCCAGAGTGCCAACGAGCTCGATTTCTCGGAGCAGCGCAATCCATCGCCAGCTTCGCCCACTGGCTTGCGGCCACCAGTAGACATGTTTGATCCTACTGCTAACACATCTCCAGAGACGAGCACCACAGATCTGCGGCCACAGCGGTCTCCTTACGAGCGGTCGGTCTCTCCGTATGAAAACAAGATGGCCCAGCCAAAACCGCAGTATGCGCACCCACAGGGCCCGCGAAGTCAATCTCCACATGGCCAGAGGCCACCACCTCAGGGCATGCCACCCCATGGGATGCCGCCGCAGCGTATGCCAACACAGGGTATGCCGCCGCAAGGCATGCCTCCTCAGGGAAGACCTCATCAGGGAAGACCTCCTCAGGGTATGCCACCTCAGGGTATGCCTCCGCAGAGAATGCCACCTCAAGGAGGGCCACCCCAGGGAATGCCGCCTCAAGGCTACGCTCGGGGCCCGCGACCAAACGGCCCGCAGCAGTATCCACCGCAGCAACGAGGTTATCCACCACAGCACCAGCCGCGTCCTCCAATGAATTATGACCCCATGCAGCAGCCGCGGTCGATTTCTCCCTATGGCAAGCAGGGTCCGCAATTTAGAGAAGTTCAGCCATCACCTCCTCCCCAACAGCATCGACCTCCTCCTCAGCAACAGCCATACCAGTCCATGCTTTTGTAAATAGGAGCGATAGACCTTCTATATTTTTTATTTTGCATATCTATATAGTATTTTGAGTTATATATATTGCACATTGGTATTGTGTAATAGACTGCGTGTCTTGCTCTTCACTGACCAGTACGCTTTTCTTATTTCGGTATGGTCATCGTCCTCAATGACGCGTGACAAACTGTAATGACGCGTTACTGTTAAACTTGTCTGTGGGAGCGCGGTTATCTTGTTAAACTACTTGTAATTGTAATGACGATTAACTTGTTCAATTGTATCGACGACTTGTTGTCCATATCGTAAGAACGTGGTACGAGTCAGAGTCATCGAATTCAGAAAAAGAATCCAAAAAATGGAAGAGAGATAGCCAGCAGGATTGAACCGAGTCACAATCTGTCGTACCAGTGCTGACTACCCCAGCCTACCTCGCCAAATTACTACTTCTTCATAACTCAAGGGGCGCTATTGTGTTATAGAAACTACTGAAATAAAAGGGATCCTTCTCAAGACTTTGTTCTTAGGTATGAAGGGTGCACTTAATGATATACAAGGAGCTTAGGTAGACGCGATCTTTGGGTATCAAACGGCCACAATTGTACCATCCTGCTTGTTAAGAGAAAGAGGTGCCAAGAAATGACACAGTAACCTACGGGGTGTGTTAAATGGGAACCCAGTCAATTGAGGGCGCGGGTTTGGCCGTAAAGACTCGCAGAATGACCGACAAATACCAATTAAGAAAGTC
Organism: Blastobotrys vanleenenianus; assembly: GCF_965637985.1. Lineage (NCBI taxonomy): Eukaryota > Fungi > Ascomycota > Dipodascomycetes > Dipodascales > Trichomonascaceae > Blastobotrys > Blastobotrys vanleenenianus. The sequence goes on along the minus strand of NW_027481879.1, from coordinate 98,980 downwards.
ACCGGGTATGCAGGACGAACAACTGTATTGAAATCTGGAAGCAGATCTTCAAGTTCGTTAAATGAGGGTCATCCATTGCCGGTAACCATAACGCGTAGAATGGCCCCATATGACAATAAAGGCCGAACAGACCGTCGGGTACCCGGACGCCGGATTGGTTGAAAAATCAACGCGTCGGGAACGCGTGAAGACGTCTCCAGGGGAACACGACTAACACGACGCGCCCTTTTTTGCAGCTGACTAACATTAATGAAACATTACTAAGAGATTATCTTTTGACAAGGAATCGAATGATCAATTATGCATGGGATGTCGAACTCGATGGAGCGCGTTAATAGCAATTACCTGGTACAGCATCTTGGCAGCAATGGCTCAACAAATAATAGAATTATCAGATGCAATCGACAAAACAGGAAGGTTGCCATCTGATAAAATAGAAACGCGTGAGTAACACGTCATAAAGGAGGCGGGAATGTACCAATTTGACACGGAACGCGTGCATGAAACGCGTGGTGTATGCCCGGCAATTCGGTACACGTCTGAGGCGCGTCAGTTACCGCATTGGGCAAATGGGCGATTTATTAGCCCACGCGTAAATGTCATCGGGAGCCCATAGTGCGTGCGCACGCCCCGACGCGCCATCCCTGTTTTCCCGCACCTTTGTTTTTTTGACGCGAAAAATATAAAACCGACGCCATTTCCGCTACATTTCTTCTCTTTTCCTCATCCACATTTCTTCACATTCCTTCTTTTTTTTTGACAATTGAGAAGACAGCTATGGTTGAACAGACTCCATCGAAGCAGACTGCCAGCGCCCTCTCCGAGCTTGACCTGTCCACTAGTAAAGTCAGCGACCTCAAGGCTAACCTTCAGAAGATCCACGACCGAAAGGAAGAAATGCGGAAGCAGGAGGATCAGTCTTCGTCCAAGGAGGACCAGGCCGCCGCTAAGGCGGAGGACTCCGTCAACGTCGACCCCAACGACCACAAGGCTATGCGAAAGCGATTGAAGGAGCTCGAGAAGGAGGAGCCTCTGCTGAAGGAGAACCCAAACCGGTTCGTGCTGTTCCCCATCAAGTACAACGAGATTTGGCAGATGTACAAGAAGGCCGAGGCCTCTTTCTGGACTGCGGAGGAGATCGATTTGGGCAAGGACATGAACCACTGGGATCAGCGGCTCAACGACGACGAGCGATACTTCATTGAGCACGTGCTGGCCTTCTTCGCCGCGTCCGACGGTATCGTCAATGAGAACCTTGTCGAGCGATTCAGCGGTGAGGTTCAGATCCCAGAAGCCAAGTGCTTCTACGGGTTCCAGATTATGATGGAGAACATCCACGCTGAAACGTACTCTTTGCTGATTGACACGTACATTAAGGACCCGCAGCGAGCGCAGTACCTGTTCAACGCCATTGAGACCATTCCATGCATTAAGAAGAAGGCTGACTGGGCTCTGCGATGGATCTCGGACCAGGAGTCGACTTTTGCCGAGCGACTGGTGGCCTTTGCTGCTGTTGAGGGCATTTTCTTCTCGGGCTCCTTTGCCTCCATCTTCTGGCTCAAGAAGCGGGGTCTCATGCCGGGCCTAACCTTCTCCAACGAGCTCATTTCTCGGGATGAGGGCATGCACACTGACTTTGCCTGTCTGCTCTACTCTCACCTCACGCACCGGCCAGACAAGGATGTCATTGAGAAGCTTATTGTCGAGGCAGTTGGCATAGAGAAGGAGTTCCTTACTGACGCACTGCCAGTGGCTCTTCTCGGCATGAACGCCGACCTTATGTGCCAATACATTGAGTTTGTCGCCGACCGATTGCTGATTGCTTTGGGCAACAAGAAGGTGTACAATGCGCAGAATCCGTTTGACTTTATGGAGAACATTTCGCTCAATGGCAAGACCAACTTCTTTGAGAAGCGTGTCTCCGATTACCAAAAGGCCGGCGTCATGGCTGGCGGCAACAAGCAGTCTCTTATTCCAGACGCTCTCAATCTGGATGAAGATTTCTAATGTGGTTAATGATTTATGAAGTTTTTGTTTCGTATATAGTTCTATTTATAAGTGTATAATTGATTTGCACCGTTTTTCGAGATCATACTCTCCTGCTCCAATTGACTTAGGGGCCAGTCCCTCAAACCCCCGTAGCTCCGCTTCGAGGAGAACCTACCTATTATTGTCGATTAATTGTTCATTCCAATAACTAGATAAATTTCCAAGACAACAAGATTTGTAGGCAGTTCCAGATAATTGCATAGACTATATGTCAACTGTTGTTCATTTGAACAATTAATAATCAATTCGGTTGTCATCTCATCCACAGTCCAATAATTTATAATATATAATACGGTTCTGCAAGTAAACAATAAACTGTAGGCTAATCCCTGAATAATAATATATAATCTACTTGTGCAAATGGACAACGACATATGGCAGATCCTGGACATCCTCACCAGTCTCGTCCTCCGCACAGATCTCAATAAGCAAACTCTTGCCAACCACCGGCTTCTTGGAAACAGTCTCGGTGAGCTCAGACATCTTCATGGGAAGTCGCTCCTTGACCTTGGCAGGCGGGTAGAAGAAGGCATACAGCAAAGTAGTGCCACTCGAAACCATGGAAACCTCAAGGTTGTGTCGCGCCTTCATCTCATCAATAAACTCCTGAAGAGTAATGTCCCGGTCAAACTCAAGGCGATCCCAAATCTGGTCAAACTCGTTCTTGCCGTTGTTGTACTTGGCCTTGGACGACGCAATGGGCTCCGAAAAGCCAAAGAACGGAAGCGCCAGGTTTACAAAGCCATTCTTGTAGTGATCAATCTTCTTATTAGCGCCGTCCACGATCTTGAACAGCTCCAAGCACACGAGACCCGTGACAAGCGCCGTCGTAGTGGCAATGGCCGGCATAATGCGACCGGCAATGAACTTGGTCTTCGACCGGTCGGCCGGCTCAATCTTGTAGTTGAGCGCCCGCAGATTGGACGCGGCGTTGATAAAGTCGATGTGGAAGTTGGTATCGTCGTCCTTCTCGAACTCTACTGGAGCCAGCCGGAAGCCCGCCAAGGTAGACGGAGCAGGCAGGCTCTGGGCAAGCCGTCTGATCTCGTCCGCATCAGAGTCGGCGGTCTCATCCACTGTCTCGTTGTCGGTGGTCTGGATCTTGACATTGTCCCGTGGAGTGAACTCGGGGACCGTCACCTTGGCCAGCGCCTTCTTGAACACTTCCGGATCGCGCTCTCCCTTGAGGCCGTAGTTGTAGGCGTGCAGGTTGGCGGCAGCAACAATGAAGTCAAAGTGATTCTCATCGTTGATATCGAACTTTAGAGGTGTCGGGAACCGCTTTGGACCGCCCCAGAACGGCTGGCCCGTCGAGGTCTTGGCGTCCTCGGGGAAGTTGTACGCCAGCTGCAGAATATCGTTGTTGAACTTCTTTTCAAACTCAACGCGCGCCCACGCAATGCACTGCTCGAAAGTAAGCGGTCGCTGGCCCACCAGGTACGCGTAGATCGTCTCGAGAGTGCCTTTAATGTCGGGCGTCTGCTTGAGGGTCGACTCGACGTAGTCCGGCTGCGACAGGTACAAATTGACGTTCTCCGGGGCATCGGCGAAGTAGCCCTGGAACAGGCTCTTGGCCCACGCAATGGTGTGGTCAATCTTGTTCGGGAACGTTCGCAGCGTGCACAGCGGAATGGACTTCTCTGGTGGGTCCTGGGACGAGGAATATGACTCGGTCATGTGTGGATACACGACCTGGACGTTGCCCTTGGTGCCCAGAGTACCACTCTCGAGCAGGGGCTTCTTGAAGAAGACGCATCGTCGGTCTACGTAGGTTCGCGCCTCGACATTGTCCAGAGCGTTGGTGACAAAGTCAAGCCCACTCCAAAAGTCGTCGTTGAAGACAGCCTCGGTCTCTGGGCCCACCTTGTCGCTGCGCGAGTCAATCTTGCCCTTGAGATCTGGGTTCATCTCGCTCACGGCGACAGCGGCTACGTCCGACTTCATCTTACCGACGTCCTTGGGGCGGAACAGGAACTGTCGGTTCAAGTTGCTCTTCTCGATGCTGTCGTTATCGGTGACGATGATCTTGCCCTCGGGGCCAGAGCCCACGCCCATCATGGCCCAGTTCTTGAGCATCTCGCAGCCAATGGCGCCGGCTCCAACCAAAAAGATCTTGAGGTTAGCCAGCTGGTCGACAAACTTCTTGCCAAACACGGCGATGATACCATCATACCGCGAGTTTTGTGGCGCGCAGTCGGCCTCGGTTAGGTTCTCGAACCCGGCAGGCAGAGACTCGAGCGAGTCAAAATACATCCATTGCTTGATTGGCACGAACTTGCCTGAGCACGCCTTGAGCACTTCCTGCGCAACAAGACCGCCAAATACAGCCGCCAAAGGCACCAAGTCGCCCCGGGCCTGGTACGCTAGCTGCTTGATAAGCTTTTCATCGATCTCGCCCTCCAGTACGTCTGGATACTGCTTCTGGACGTTCTTGGCCAGCTGGACCAGTTTGTTGGCGTCCTCCTCGTTATGCGCCCTTGGAAGCTCGCCATTGCTCGTGTTTACAAACCCGTGCAGCGCCAGGAACCCAAGATGAAGCTGGGGTGGCCGGTCGAACTTGGCAAAGTCGGAAATAAGGAACTCCGGGTTTGCAATCTGCTTCGACAGCGGCTCAAACCGCATAATTTTGGGCTTCTTGACCTGCGTGAATTGGCCCCCCTTGACGTAGGCGCCAGCCCCAGCCGGCAGGTTGATCTTAAACGTGAACGGCCCGAGGACCGTCACTTCGTGCGGCGTGCCGTCGTTGAGCACATCCACCCCAACAACCTCCGAGAACTTGACCCAGTCACCATCCTCGAGGCCATGACGCGTCTCGTCGAGCACCGCCACCGTGCCGTCCGGCTCAATTGCGTTGATGATGCCGGTCAGCGGCTCCTCGCCCGTCGGGTCAAACACGGTGAACTCCTCGCCAAAGTCTACAAATGCCTTGCCAAACAAGCCATGCGTGCGCGCAGCAATGAACTTGATGCCGTTGGCGTGTGTGAACTCGTTGATCTTGAGCTGCTGCTCAATTGACCCTTCAGTCATGACCACCACCTGGAACCGCGCCAGGTTACCTTCATCAAGCTCGCCCTTGAGCACCGAAACCGGCACGTAAGAGTTAAGCTCGGCCAAACGGCCCCGAGTAGACTCGTCGCGTGGCTTCCCGACATCGCCGCTCTTCAAGAAGAACTGGCTCGCCAGGTCAGCGACCTTCACAGGACTCGGGTCGTACAGCGCCAACGACTTGACGCCCGCCAGAGCCACGTTCTTCGCAATCTCGACACCCAGGCCCCGCAACCCGACAACGAGCACGTTCGACTGGCTCATCCGCTGCATCGCCTCCTTTCCAAGAACATAGAGCTGTCGCGAGTACAAGCTCTCGTCAATCTCGCCTTCCGGCTTATCTACCTGCATTCGATCCTTCACGCTCTCTGTTAGCCCCCAATTCTCATCACCTACTTAAATCCAAACTTACCGCCATATCTGCTCTTCTCGTTACTTCTTATCGCTTCTTTTTATCGAGGATAATTACTACCGAGCAGATAGTCCTTGGTGTCTTTCAAGTTACTAATCGACGTGATGCAACCTCCGGGGTGGTCGCCACACCCGCGCGCGCCCCACACCTTCCTCCGCCTTCGACGCCTCTCTCGTGTACTCGGGGGGACCAGTCCCCCCCAAACCCCTCCTGGGGCTCCGCTACGGGGAGGGAGCCAATTGATTAGGCTACTCTCCGCGAAGTGGAGCTACGAGAGCTTGAGGGCTGGCCCGCGAATACATAACTCCGAGTGTAGACGAGTCCCCCCGTAGTCAAGCAAGGCTGTAACAAGCCTTTGTTACACTTTTGCCACTAGCTTGTAACAAAAAGTTTGTAACGCTGTAACACCGTCTCTCTCCGCGAAGCGGACACAGATCTCTGGCTAGTGTAGTTGGGTGGACCAGTCCCCCCAAACCCCCCTGGGGCTCCGCTGACGCGGAGGTCTTCTTGAACGCTACAAAATCTCCGTGCAGCGGAGCTACGGGGGTTTGGGGGCTGGCCCCCAAGTCAATTGAAGGAGTAAATATTGCTAAGCGATGAGAGCTCGGCGGAGGGGTGGTTGTGGGTGGTGGTCGGACCTCCGTGGCGATAAGTGGAAAAAGTGAAAAATCTTAGAGAGAGACTGATAAGCGGAGGAAAAATGAGCGTGCTTCAGGATAGAAGGAGGGTGCTGGGGCCCACTGATAGTGTTCCGCTGCAGATAGAGAGTGATGTAGAAAGAGTGAGGGAGGCGGAAAGGTCGCGGGGGAATGAGGAATTGAGGAAGCTGTTTATACGACAAGGCACCATTGCCAACGCCAACGGATCGGCATACCTCGAAGTCGGGGACGATATTCAGATTCAAGTTAGTGTCAGTGGACCGAAGCCTATTCGGGGATCGTTTACGACTACGGCGGAGCTGAGCGTGGAGTTCAGGTACTCGCCATTTGTCACGAGCGACCGCGACCAGGACGACGTTGCTGCAGAGGAGAAGAACATGGCCGCGTTCCTGCATACAGCACTGGTGCCGTCGGTGATGCTCGACAACTATCCAAAGTCGGCCATTTCTGTGCTGGTGACGGTGCTTTGTGCGCGGAATGGCGGGGATAAGCTGGCCGACAAGGCGCTGCTGGCAGCCGCATGCAATGCGGCGTCGGTGGCTCTGGCCGACTCGGGCATTGCGCTGCGCGACATGGTCACGGCGGGCGCCGTGAGGGTAGACGAGTCCGGTGGGCCGGAGGTGCGGTACTTGCATGACCCGGAGACTGTTGTGGATAATGATAGGGATGTGGACGCTGTTGTAGCGTACATGTGTGCGGCGCAGACCATTACGGCGACGTGGTTTGAGGGGGGTCGATTATCTCCTTCGGTGGTGGACGGGGTGTTGAAGCATACCAAGACGATGGCGGCGAGTGTGCGGGCGTTGATTAACGGTCTGTTGGTTCAAGAGTTTAAGCATAAGGAGGCTAATGTGTAATTTTTTTTCAATTTGTACAGTTATTTAATTATTCGATTACCGGCATTAAACTATATAGTCTTTTTTGTTAATCAGTTATTGAACTGCTCGTTTCAGTTATTAGGTAAGTAATCAGTCAATAGTTTAGCTATCATACCTTCCATGTATAGGTAACCAATTAAACCGTATAGTTTGTCGCCTCATTAATCAATTATTCGAACAGCTGGTTTCTCTTCATTAATTTTCATTCATACAGCTCGTTACGTTTAATTATAATATATAATCAATCAATTTTCATTATACAGTATTTATGTATAAGACCATCCGACGCATGTCACCTACCGCTATCATGTGAAGTGTCTGCATGCATGCAGATATCTCATCTTAATATATATCCACCGTGGGACTCTGGTCGACCATCGATCTCCGTAGATTAATTATTAAAGGCAGTATAGACGATATATACTAGCCGCAGCTTGCCGCGTCGCGCGCGATCGAGCTATATATATATAGCCATATTTATAAATACAATATGTCGACATCGACATATGATGTAGTATGATAGCATGTCCCGCCGTATAATTACACTGGTATCACTAGTCTAACGACAGCGCACTCAAACTAAACGGATCATTTCTTTCTTTAGCCCGTTATGCTACCCCATATATAATGAGGGCACATCCAGCTCGAAACCAGACCATAGAGAGGCAACTGGCTGAGCGCGGCAATGGGCAAACCAATTGCTACGAGTGAAACATTTTTCTGCCGCACTGGATGCGGCTCATCAAACGCGGAACATCAAATTCGTCAAAAAGCATAATAAATATCTCCTGGTTGATAGGAGGGAGGGCATTAATATTAATCTTGGAATGATCACGAACCTCGATGTGAATGTCCGAAGTGACTTTGGGCCCTGGAGTGAGTGCCTTGAATGAGTCCCCTATGAGTGCGTGAGTGAGTCCCCAATGTGAGTGAGTGACCGAGTTCCCATAGTATATGAACGCGTAATGAGCCCATTGTAATTAAGTGTAGTGAGCCCGATGTGTGAGTAAACTACCAGCGTGACTGAGCTCCGGGAAGGAGTTGGTGTGACTGAACCAGGAAGGAGCTGGGGGAGGAAGAATTCAGTACCGGTAGTAAGTGAGTGATATGGTTAAACAACTACACCACCTTCATGCGCTCGGTCAATTTTCCTCAAAAACCCAGCAACCCGGTCAATGTCCATGTCATCTCTGTCTGACTGGACCGCCTGAACAAGCCCTTCTAATAATTGGTCAACCCGGTTCGCCTCAACCCCAGTACACAGAGCAACGACTCTCCTAAACTTGTCCTCAAGCTCAGCCGACTGGTTACGCAGCTCGGTCGCCCGTGCCTGGAGCCGGGCCCGGTTCTGCTTATACGCTGCTATGCGCGCTTTGAGCAGTGGTACCGGTGGCAAGTCCAAAAACTCGCCAGCCGTTCCAGTAACGATCCTAAACGGCTGGTCGGCGTCGAAATCGGCATCGTAGTCTATGCTAACCGCAGGCTGGCCCTCAGCGGGGCGCGTGACCTCCTTGAACTGTCGGTCTTCCTGCTCAATAGCCCGATCGAGGTTCTGTCGCGATCTCTGCGACTCGACCATCTTATTGGCTGTCGCCTTGAGCTCTTCGAGTCGCTGGCGCCGCTCAGTCAGCGCCTGTGTCGTGTCTCGCAGCTGCGACCGCATTGAATCAATCTGGTGCTGCTTGGCCTCGACCTCGCGCTCAAACTCTCCGTCTAAGCCGCTCACCAGGCTCGTGATCGTCTCAATCGCCTCGCGCCGCTTCTGCTGCTGAGCCCGCGGAGACGCACTGTCATTGACCGTAGAAGAAACGGCCCGACTAGCCACCTCAGGACGCGTACTAACACTAGCGCTGGGGTGGGTAACCGTAGGAGCAGTGGGAACGACTCCAAAGTCGGCCGGAGTGAGTCCCACCTTATTGGCAATGGTCGTATCGGCGCCCACGTCCAATAATTGCTGGGTAATGTTCTTGTTGCCTACGCGCGCCGCGATGCTGAGCGCAGTGTCACCATTGCGGTCCTGGGCATTGACAATCTCCGCCATGAACCGCTCAAGCCCGTACCGCCCTGTGCGCCCGGTTGAGCCGCGATTGACGATCCACTCCAGCAAACACTCGAGATAGTACTTACTGGCCCCGCTTCTGCCCTTAATTCCCGCGGTGAGGGCTATGTGGTGCAGAACAGTGCGCCCTTGCCGGTCAACCAGCGGAATCGCCGGGTAAAGCGACTCCAGTAGCTGCGGGAACACGGCCGAGTCAAACGAATTGGTCACGAGTACAGCCCGGACCAGTGTCGTCTCTCCGGCGTAGTTCGCGCGCTGCTGATGAGCTCCACGGGCCACCAGAGCCCTTGCCAACGGCTCCATGGCCAACGCAGACGCCCAGTGGAGCGCAGTGTGGCCCGATTCGTCAATTGGCACGTCAATGTTCATCCGGTTGAGCTGCGGCATGCTCTCCAGTAGCGCTACAGGGTCTATGTCGTTCCCTTCGTCGTCTTTTTTGACAAACAGTCGCGTAACGAGGTGTGCTATGCTCGCGTCGACCGACTCAGGGGCAACCGGATCCAGCGGAACCGCCGTATCCGGAAGCGACTCGTCTTCTACGAGGTCTTCTAGTACGCGTCGCTTCTTTTTAATTGGCGGAGCAGGAGCCGGCATTACGCTGTCCTGCGAGTCGTCTCGAATTGTGTCCTGCTTTACAGCGGCCACGGGGGTCCCCCGGCTAACTTGTGAGGGGTTCCCGAAAGAAGCCAAAGCCTGCGAGGCGTGTGAAGCCAGCGGAGTAGCTGATTGGCTCACCTGCAATGGACGAGGCTGAATTGGAGGGCCAAACGAGTCCTGGGAGACGTAGTGGTGCATTGGAGTCAGCGTCCGCTTGCGGCTGGCCAGCGCCTGCTCCTTAGTGGGCGTGTTCTCCATCTGGTTCCGGGGGTCGAACTCTAACAGTGGAAGTAGCGTCTCGTACACACCGTACTGCCGACACAGGTCGATACCTCGGCTATACGGGATCCACGTTCCCTGGTACTTTCCGTACCCACCCTGGACCTTCTCGTGCTCGCCGGTAAGAATCTCTCGCTCCAGCACTTTGGTGCGTTTCGACTTCTCGACCCCGGCGACCTTGAGAATCTGTGTCGCGTTGAGGCACGAGTCCTGGCGCCGCCGCATCACCGCTACGCCATTGACAAGCATCTCAAACACCGGGATCCCCGAGTACGTCGCGGTGTACAGAATGCCGGGTACTCCGCTCTTGGATACAGGGGTCGCGGATGCCGAGTCTGGCTCGCCTGGCTGCTGATGATGCTGCGGCGTCGCAAAGGAACCATTGTTACTACTGCTCGCGAACCGCTGGGCGCTCGGCGCGCTCACGGCGAGACTTCGCGACGGAGGCGACCCGCTGGCTGCTACCAACACCGGGCGCTCTGTCTTAACCGGTGTCGACGGCTCAACCAGCTTCGGGGCCTCCGCCATGATGGTGTCTTCAGCCGGCCTGGGCTGGTCTGAGTCTGTACTGGTGCGCTCCGACATCGTCAACGTGCTCTTCACACGACAGACTTCAGACACGTAAAATGTTTAATAAATTAAGCGGCTTTCCAACAGCTCTCTCCCTCTCTCTCTCGATAATCGCAGTGGCTGGGCTCTCTCTTCGCGAACCCGCGGTTGGTTTGAAAGAAAAAAGACGCGCGTCCCACGCGTGGGCATTGGGTCACCGCGTGCGGCTCGGCAATTAATTCGCCCCACCCTAATCAGCCCCACCCATTAGAACGACAGTAGTATTCGAGGACCCTCGAGCTCCCGTAGCTCCGCTTCGCATGCTTAGAGAAATCAGCACACTTTCCATATCTTCCTAGGGGGCCAGCCCCCCAGACCCCCCCGGGGTCGACGCTTCGCGTCGGGCGTGTGACCTTGGGTAGCTCTTCCATCTTTGCTACCGGGGAGTCCTGGGTGGATTTGTCTCCCTGGGGTCAAATCAACAGCTCACTGCAATGAACTAGAGATAGCCTTATATACAACCTGAACAGGAATGTCCGGGGGGATCTGTCCCCCTGTGTCAGTCTAATAAACTACTCTGGTACATGGCGTTTCATGGATTGCTCTAGTACAGCGGTTTATGTCCTTTAACATACCACCTCAATTGTGGTGATTTGTTAGAAGTACGGTGGTACTTCAATTACCTGGTACATAATCGAGATTATGCGAGCGAGATTAGAGACGATGATCCATTTTATTGGCCTTGTGTATTAAGTTGGAAACTCATGATTTACTTCGTAATGAGGTAACCTGAAGCATTATATAGTTGAACCGCATATCCAATGACCTGCACTAGTGCCGGTATTGGTAGAATGACAGTTGCGGCCCTGTGTACAGGTTCAATGGCTCTTGCCATGTGCTACTGCGAGCAGAGATGGCATACAAAGTTAGTTTCATGGCACCATGGTTTGCAGTCAGCTTTTCGTATTGAGATTACTTCCACTTCTACTAGTCACTGCCTGATCAGCACACAGCAAATATGCATCATTTTGCCTCATCTTAAATGAGGTCAAGTACGATATTGTAACAAAAATAAGGGTAACAATTCAACTTTTCCTCTAATTGTTCGCCCTATAGTACGAGGGATTCCATGATCGTGCCCAGCGGGCGACAAAAGAATCGACAAACTCCAGTCATTTTCAGAGAACTTATTGATGGAACGAATATGTTCGACTTGGAGGCAGAGGGGCTACTCAACAGAAACGCGGCAGATAATTATAAAGGAAGTGATTGCTGCAGAAAGAGATCTTGACAAAGCAGGAGTATCATAAGCACTCAGTCTGAACCCTGACGCATTTATTCTGGTCGAAGAAGAGACAAAGTTCAAAGCTGTTGTATGGCATTTTCCATATACCTACACTTGATCCTACGGCGGAAGATATATTTGTACGTCCTACGGGTCTCCCTGTTGTTTTACTTAAATAGAAAATCGCAATGCTTAAGGCATACACATTTGATTGGTTTGTTGACTGACCGTGTGTTCCGTGGTTATACGAGAAGTACTGCCATGAGCTGGAGAAAGCCTATGTTACAAATCATCATGTTAAAGAGGCTGATGGATTTGATGAGCAGATTAAATGGATTGGGGGGCTTGGTAAACAAATTCAGTGGGCTGGAGTTCAATTTAGCTCTCCTAAGGCTACCGATGAAAAATCGTCTGGAGACAGTGTGACATTGACTGGAAGCATTGATGAAAACTCAAACCTTGGATGCAACTCAGCGATATCGCCTTATTAGATGTGAGCTATACACTACGCCAGGAAGGTATGCTATCAGCGGCCTACCGCTGAGGTAGGTCTATATTAGCCTACAGGGTAACCGAAAACGCCAACGTGAACTACATTGATGCACTGCTAAATACCAAGCTTTATGTTATATCTCTCATAGATAAATTCTGAAGCAATTACCATCAAGAGTGCCTCGAGGATGAGAGTATGTGCCAGTCACGAACGCACGAATACCGGTACATTCGTATGTAGGGTAAAATACCTAATTAAATGAAATTTGTTGAAAATTTTGTTAAGTCAACATTACTGATACAAACGTATATACAACACCGGGATTACTTAAGGTATGGCAATGCAATTGGAGCCTTGACGAGCCCTAATGAGTCTCCGGCTGCTGGATTAATTGGTGATGGTGCGGCGGCTTGCCTAGACGGAACTCCGAGGATGGCCGCTTTGATCACACTGGAGTCAGGAGAGCTCGTAGATCTCGTAGAGCAGCGACAGGATGAGTACCCCCGAAGAACTGAGGTTCCTGGGGCCGCTGCTGGCCCGGGCTGAGGAGATGAAGGCCCACGACCCAGTGATTTCGTATTTCTGCAAGCTACACGCAGCCCAGCAGGCACTGGGGATGAAGGTGCACCAGCAGAACGAGCAGGCGGCCGAGTTCGTGTCGCACCTGCTGGACGAAGTGGAAGAACTCAAGAGTGGGGCGACCAGCGAGATGCGGGGCATTATCGACGACGACACTGTCGGTGAGGCCTACGTGGAGCGGTTTGCCATGAACATATTCGCTAAAGCAGACAGCGAGATGCGCCGCAAGACGGGAAACCCCAAGGTCATTGCGTCAAAGCTCATGGCCGCGAGCGTTTTTCTTGATGTGCTCAGTCTGTTCCACGAATTGGACACAGCGACTACCAACAAAGTGAGGTACGCAAAGTTCCACGCCGCGCGTATCTTGAAAGCCGTGAAGACAGGGCAAGATCCGTTTGACTATGAATTTCCGGAAGATGAAGACGAGACTGAGGGTGAGGAGGAATTGGTAGGCGGCGAAGAGGTTAAGCCAGAGGTCATTGAAGGGTTGACGACGACCAATGATGTAACAAGCAGAGCAGCCAGCCGTTCGGCGAGCCCACAATTGTCGGCATCTCCCTCTCCAGGTGTGGTCCAGCAGCTTCCGGCACATCCTAGCTCATTTTTGACTGAAGATGAGCCGGCTCAGCCTAGTTCGTTTTTGACTGAGGATGAGCCACCGGTTGTGCTGCCCCAGGCCCCGCCGGTTCTGCCTAATCCACCGGCCAGGCCTCCAAAAGGTACTCCTACGCGCCTCATACCGGGTGGACCGCCACTTCCAAGGGCTCCTTCAGCCGACCCGAATCAGCCAGAGTCGCGGGCAGAAGCAGGGGCGCCTCCACCTCCTCAGCCGCACTTTGCGCCGCACCAGCAGACACCGCCACAGCCGCACATACCTGCGCCGCACGTGGCGCATCATCCACCGCCACAATCGCATCACATCACGCAGGCCGATGTGCAGAACATCATGAGTGAGACGGAGCTCGTAGCAAGTGCCCAGAAGCACGCCAAGTACGCCACCTCCGCGCTCAATTACGACGACATGGACACCGCCATTAAGGAGCTAACCACTGCCCTGCAGCTGCTCCAGTCCCACCAGCGATAGACGATAATGCAATTCATTTATACTCCACACTCTCCGCGAAGCGGAGCTACGGGGGTTTGGGGGCTAGCCCCCAATGTTAACCCCCATCAAGTAGACTAAAGAGATTTTCAGAACATTCGAAAGCCGAGATCTTCCGTGCCTTCCATGCCTTCAAACAGCTTCTCGAAGCACGGAGAGCGGCGGTTTCCGTAGTGCGAATAGGGATCTTGCTTGCTTAGCTGAGACCCGCACCGGAAGCAGAAAAACGTATGGCAAACGCCGCAGGTCATCTTATTGCACCCGCCAGAGCGCTCAATTGTCGTGCGGCACTCAGGACATGCCTGGTTGAGCCCAGCATGCTCCTCGAGGTACTCGCGGAAAAGCTTCTCGTTCGTGTAGTGGTCGGCAAACAGCTTCATGTTCAGTACGCCCCACTCCCGCTCGATCCTCGTCCTTGCCTCCCGGTCGCCATTGATGTACGCTTCGAGTGTCTCGGTGTCGGGCTCCTCGGTCATCCTGCACCGTTCAAAGTACCCGTGCCACGACCGCTTGCAAATGGCGCAGAACGCGAACCCGCAAGCCCCACAGATCGTCAGGTTGTCGTCAGGGTTGCGGTGGATGAGATCCTGACAGAAGTTTCTCGGACACAGAATTGATGTGTGCGGAGACGCCTGGAGCTCTTTCTTCTTGCGCAACGTATCGTACCGTTCAAAGAGGTCACTGGGGACCAGCGATTTGAGCGTTTCGGGGTCAAGCTTAGGGTTGCTGCATTGCGGCTCGGGACAAATGACCTGGGCAATATATCCTTGAGTTATACACGCCGTGTAGTACTCCTGGAGGCAATTGGTGCAGAAGACATGGTCACAGCGCAGCACCGTGCAGTCTACGCCCTTCTTGGGCATCTGGCAGATCTCGCACTTGAAGGTCTGGGCGTTGAAGCTCCGCTTGGTAACCTCCTGGTTGCTGGCTAGGAATCTGTCGCGGTTATCCCCTGGGACGACAATTGTCGTCATGGACTCCAGGGCGCTTTTTATGTGGTCTATCATGGAGAAGAGGACTTGGTCCCCGGGGGTCCATAGGCCCTGTGCTTCCTGCTCCAGTTGCCGCACGATACGTGAATCCAGCCAGTAGCATTCCATATTGACATATGGAGGCTCCTTTTCTGGGTATCCGTCTACCAGGAAGGTCAGTTTGATGTCCGGAAGCGTGTTGGCGACATAGGTCTCTTTTTGGCTGTCGAACTTGAAGAGCACGGTTACATCATCAGTAGGGTAAAGTTCTACTGGTAGCGCCAACTTTTTTTCTGATACTTCAAGCTCGGGATATATAGCTTCTAATGCTAAAATCTCCTCCGAAAGTGCTTCATCCCCTTCCATGTATTATTAATTGGTGGGTCGCCCATGTATTAATTGATGGGTTGGGTGCGTCAACTCCGATCGTCTACCATCTTCAGTATTTGCTATGGACCGCTTCCTGGTTTGTATGAGATCAATGCAAAAGCCATAAATACATAGTGTTACACTTAGCCTCCTGAATCTCTGCGAAGTGGAGCCACGGGAGCTCGAGGGCTGGCCCTCGATATACATTGGTACCCCGTCTGTGGCTCCACTCCGTAAACATAGATCCTGCTTTGTAGAAGATCAAGACAAAAGATCACCTGCAAAAGAGACAGAAAGCAGGGAGATCGGAGGGGGAAATTAAATAGCTTCTATGTGGTAGACATGACGTAGTGAGTGGCACCCTCCCATGCACTCGACGACCCGCTTAGTCGAAGAAGAGCACTTCTGGCGCAGGTAGTTGCTCTCGCGCTGCATCATTTCGACTGATACATTAGCGTTTTCCTGCTCCAGTAGCGTCTGAACGAGTAGCATGATCATATCCTCCGTAGTTTCGTAGGCACAGCACACCTCGATCGTTTCGAGGTTCGGGCACAGGCTCAGCGCACTCAGCATGGGCGGGGCAACCCCGTCTATCGTGTACCACCGATAGTCAAATGTCTTGATCGTTGCACAGATATGCGCTGGAACTAGCTCAGAGAATCTAACCGTGCCAAAGGCATACGCGAGCTTGTCCACCTTGAAGCTCCGCTCCAGCATGCGCCCAAGCGACACGGCAAAGGGCAGGGTGTCACCCTCGCGTACCAGAAACATGTCAGGGTCTACAAGCCTCAATTCGCGCAATTCAGGGAACCGTAGCCCACGCAGGTTGTAGCCTAGTGTGCCAGTAACTTCGAGTGTGTCGGCCATGCAATCCACCGGGGTCCAGTCGCCATTCCTCCTTCCAGCATCAATCGACCCATAATCCTCAAGAGTCAGCCTACGGACGGAATCGGGGATCCACTGAACGTTGTTCGGGTTGAACACATGCCGCATGGACACCGAGAGGTCAACTAGATGGGGACACTTGCTCAGGAGGCCGCCCAAGGTTTCTGCTCTCATACTGCGCACAGCCAGCTTGAGTTTCTGGAGACAAGCAGGCAGGAACATGGGCATTGAGCTTCCCTCGATGCATAGGCTCGACGCGCCGGTGTACAGCGAGTCGAGCTTAAAACAGTCATCAAGGATCTCGATATGGATCCCAATGGTTACTTTGCGCCTCGCCATGTCCCTAACAAAGTCCGCCAGTGGCGAGTACGCGTCCAGATTTACGCTTATGCGTGTAATCGAGACCTTCCGGATTGCCGGACTCTGTGCTACGAGGTCCAGGACCCGCCGCAGCGGGTCGCCCAGGACGGTATACTCCTTGACGACAATTGTCGTAATATGCATGAGAATGTATTCAGGGCATGAGTCCAGGAATTGGCGCGCTGTTGAATCGCCAATTACCAGCCCGCGGTCGTCAATGATGCGGCTTGAGTGGATGCCATTGTATATGTATATCTTCTGCCACAGCCGGATTTCAAGATACTCGCGCAAAGCACGGCACACATGGCTCAGCCGGAACATATTCATCACGGTCGGATAGGAGTAGAGCCCGTCTGACACGGACTCCGAGCTCAGGTACTCCAGCACAATGTCGATAAGCTCTGGCGGAAGCGCCAGGAGGCCCCTGGTACCACCGATTGATCCTACCAGCCGTCCAGGCATTTCACATTGAGTTGTGCAAGCTTTTGTGGGGATCCAGTAATCGATTTGGACTTATTTGTAATCGAGGGTCCTTATATGGGACAAGGTCGATCAGCCTAAGGGTCCGCGCTAATTCCGCCAAATGTCTCTGTCTTTATCTCGCTACGATCACCGGGTGCCTTGACCGGTTCCTTTGATAAGTTGTGAATATTGCGGTCTTAATAAGAGTAGACAGTAAAGGGTCGATTCGGTGATAGCCATTTATCTCCATCTCCGCTCATTGTTAATATGCAGGACGTGCAGCTGGTGATGCATATGACCCCACATTACGCGAAATGCGGAGATCACTATCATGAGCGGTAATGCCTACCGTATACCAGATATCTACAAATGCTTGAGGCTTAGTGGAACCGGTGGACCAGATATATAGTTGGTGCGTGTTGTATTTCTATAGTTATGGATGCGGTTTAGCAAGCTTCGCCGTTAGACCCATAACTAGGAGATCCATTATTCATGCCAGCTAGCCGGTACTACAGTAAGAATAAGAAATCAGATTACCAGCAGTAGTAATATGATTAGCAATACAGGTGGCAATAATGATAATCAGATTAGCAGTGTTGATATAGCCACATGTACAAATGAATTGTGTGTGATTACGTTGTCGATCTGGAAGTACCATTTAACCAGTCTGCTACCGTACTATTGTACCTGTGTAGAGCTTATCGATGTACCGTAGTATTCATCCCTAAGTGATCTGTTTGTTATACGTATTGTCAGATCTACAACTAGGCCTGTGTGGGATGGATTTCTCAACATTACCTAAGAACATTACTACATAATTATTACGTGTTGCTAATGGTACTAACTTGTTAGCTACTCCATTGAACATTAATAATACACTAAAGAATCTACCTAAATGATCTACAACTATGTATAGGGTACGTGAAGTAACGTACTACCGGTATTACCTAACCTGAGGGTACCTAGAAGATAATGGTAATACGGTAGGTATCACTTCAAAACCCAAATACCCGAGCTGGTTGATATGGCGGGGGGGTTTGGGGGCAGAGCCCCCAACTACGGGAGCTCGAGGGCTGGCCCTCGAACACACACTGTGCTACCATACGACATGCCCGGGCCTGTCGACGGACACTGCGGCTAAGTCGCCGGCTAAGCCACATGAGCCGCACACCCAAATTGGGGCATTCGGCTATTACAAAGAGTGGTGCCACTGTCTCGGCAGAACGGCGCAGTTGGGCCAATGGGAGGCTGTGTAATTAAGTTTCGGCCAATGAGAGTGCAGATAATTGCCCGAGGCAAATGTGTCGGAGGCTCAGCCAATAAGAAGCGAGCTAATTCGAGCTCATCGCATCGAGATGCGCCGCAGTGCTTGATAATCGCTCATACATGATCTGATTCATTCATTAATATAAATACAAGCGACCACGTCCTGTAGATCCAATAGTCAATCCAACAGTCCTCGATCAATTGATCTCAAAGCTCCACATACACTTTCACGAGTATCTATATACATTCACGAATATCCAAAATGACCTGCTCTCTCGCCGTATGCAAGTGTGCCCAGGCTGCTACCTGCTCCTGCGGCGCTCAGCCAGCCCAGCAGTGCAACTGTGCCCGGGCCACTCGGGAGAATGCTCCAGTCCAGGGTGCTTCCTGCACCTGTGGCAAGCGACAGGCCGACGAGTGCACCTGCAAGAACTCTGAGTGCCGAGAAGGCGAGATCGACTTTACCAACAAGAAGTTCTAAGCATCCATCCTACAAGAATCTACTCGTACAATCAACAAGTTGTCGAGGCTAACGAAATTGACCACTAGTGTGTGGTATGACCAGCATTTGCCTAATCATGACGCATTATTTATTTATTTTGCCAATTACTGTATAATAAACTGTTCATCAAGATCAATTTTTGTCTTTTCATCACTCGTAAACCATTTTTGGGGGGTAATTTAGACGTTAACGCCATGATACCGTTTCGGAGGGGGGCCGTAGGGCTTGCAGCTGAACGAGTCAACGGCGTACGGCGGCTCGCTGTCCTCGTCCTCACCAACGACCGACGCCTCCTGGCGCTGGAACACAACCTTCTTTGGCGAAATAAACGCCTTGGAATGCTTGTTCTTGGCCGAGAATGCCGGCAGCGGCGGCGACCCGGAGTCTTCTCGGGATCCGCCAAACGCCGACGGGAACGCCATGGGCTGGCTCATGTCGACTGGGGACGGCGACACAGCCGCACCACCCGCCGGCGTTGCATACGGCGGCTCAGTGCCAAGCCCAAGGGGCATCTGCGGCTCGATTGGCGTCGGGAAATATGAGCCGCTCGAGTTGTAGTGCTCGCCGCGCGACAGCGGAGCAGTCATGGGCGACGGCCGCGGCGCCTCGAACTGGAGTCCTCCGCGGCCAGCCACACCGGGGACGGCGGGACCGCCGACACCGGCCATTCCGCCGTAGAGTGGAGTCGGATTGAGAATGGCAGGAATGGCCGGCTGTGAATAGGATCGCCCGCCCTGGTGATGATGGGGGAACATGTGGTTCATATGGAACTCGTCAAATTGCTGAGGCGGCTGGCGCCCCATGTACGACACGGGGTTGCCGAATCCGTCGTCGTGCTCGAACCGGCCATTGCGCATCATAAACTCCTCGGCGGTAGTGGGGCCATACATGGACGCGCGCTGTGGAGGCATCATGCCATCGTCCATGGCGTACTTGGTGCGGAACCCGAGGTCGTCGGCGTAGTGGCGGTCCATGGCGTCGTCGAACCCGGGTGAGGCGCTAAACCGCACCCCCTGCGGCTCATTGGCTTTGGCGGCCGGTGCAGCGGCGGCGCCGCCAATTAGACCGTAACTTCTGCCAATGGTCGTGAAAAGCTTCCACGACACGACAATACCTCCCAAAGCCGTGAACGCAATTGTCAATGCATTGACGCAGTTGATCATGACGGCGACGACCTCGCTCATGTACTGTTTGATGAGCTCCTGCTGGTGCACAATGAGGAACCCGACTGAGACCGTCGCGACGTACACGGCCGGATTAATTGACCGGAGCATGGTTCCGAGCGTCTTTGGCTTCTTTTTGCTGTGTTTCTTTTTCTTTGGAGCCGGCTCGAACATGTCGCTGTGATGCTGCGCCGACTCGAGGCGCTCAATCCCAATGTGGTCGTAGTCGTTAAAGAAGGTCTCGTGCTCTGGCATTCCCGGAGTCAGAGTCGGCCACGACGAATTGCCATGGGTATAGAGCCCACCCGCCCCTATTGGCATGTGTGCTGTGGCACTCCTATGGTGATGTTGTTGCCTAGTAGGATTCGTATGGTGGTGCTGATGCGGAATGTGTGTGTGATCCGACCCGGGGCTCGGCGGGGGAGTCTTGGAAGAAGAAGGGGGCGGATTAAACACAGATCGCGCTTTGCCAAAGAGGTTACCGGCGAACGAAAAGAGCGGAGGCACTGCCTGGTTGGCTGATGGGTGCTGGTGGTCGTTTTGTGAAGAGTTGGAGCTCGAATTGGGCGGCGTGTTCACTTGATGTAACTCTTCGAACTCCACTGCGGCCATTGACGGCTGTCTGCTCGACCGGTGGTGAGCCAATACTCTCTTGACTCCAGTAGGCGACCGCTTCTTTCTACGCCTACGTGGTCTTTCGCTATCTGCCAGAGCAGTAGCTGCCGCAGCTACGGCATCAGCGGCGGCTGTTGAGTTTTCGAGCCGCTCAGCCGCGCTCTCGTTGAGAACGATTACAGGAACTTCGTCCTCGTCACTAGTGTAGTCCATTGTTTCTCACTAACCCCCAAAAAGGGTGTTTTGTGTATAGTTGATTTTGATCTGGACGACTCTGGTCAAGGTAGGGAGTTATTATCACCTGTTGAGCTTTTCTCTCTCTTTCTCTTTAGCCCCTCCCCGTGTCTTATCGTGGAATGCCCTGCCGAATCAACTCAATCAGTTAGCCTTCCGGAATCGGCTAACTTAAATGAGTTGCCAAAACGGGCTGTATTATAATTGGTTTGTTTACTCTCGCGACTGGATCGCGTTGGATCGCACTTCAACTCTCTTCAAGCCCGTCTGGTAACCACTTCTCAACAGGTAAAACTACTTCTGTCGGTATAATCTCGCGATATTCGCCTGTGTCGTCTGAATGAACTGATTCTAGTGAGTCGTCTCACTACGGTCGCCTGAATGGTCGAATTTTCACTTTGTGAACCTTAAATTGCAAACAATAACCCTTAAAGAAAAGAGAATGGAAAATATTAAAAAAAAACCCCGGTCAATTCAAAAGCCGCCTCCTATGCCTCCTTCAATTGATCGCTGGCATCAAAAAAAGCAGGGAAAAATCACCCCAGTCGCCTTCGTCACCTTTAAAAAGCAGGTGGTTGGTTCTGCCTCTGGGGAAACAAATGGCCACTCTCTCCGCGAATTGGGCGCTACAACCACCCGGGCCCTGTGTCGGAAAAAATAATATTTTTTGCGCGCGCGCGCGATGCGGGCAACGATAACGCACCCGCGAGACAACGGGCCCTCCCGTGGAAAGACATTGTTTGGGAGATACCCGACTAAGCGAGATCACGCCAGGGGGGAAAAGAATACGACAGGGCATCTTTAGAAAAAAAAAAGGGGAAAACATGGAGAGAAGATGGGGAAGTCACATTTCAACAACCATTTCGCCGATTGTGACCGTTAATACGAACGCAGACGCACGACATCTGACGTGCAACCCACCCTCATTAGCCCGGCGTCTATTGCAGCTTTCATGCATCACTAGCTTGCAGCCTTACGCCAGTCATGCCATATATCGCCAGGTACATCGCTTAGCTTTCTGTGCCTGTCTCCTTCCAGCCCGATAACACTGCCCTGTGCCGTTCAATTCTCTCCAACTCGTGTGCCATGGGGCTGATCCTATCATGTGGGTGTTAACGCGCATAATCACGTGGGGCCATGTCGACCCTCGACATTGCTGCAGCCTTGCTTTACGAGGGCCAGCTCTCGAGCTCCCGTAGTTGGGGGCCCTGCCCCCAAACCCCCCGTCACATCAGCCAAAACCTCCGCGCAGCGGAGCTTCAGGGGGGTTTGGGGGGACTGGTCCCCCCAATTGCACGGTAGTGGAGTGTGTATTCGAGGCAGCTCCTCCCGTCAGGGGGTGTTGGGGGGCCCCGGGCGCCGCAGGTGCGGTGAAATAACGTTGGGAGTTTTCGTGACGGCAAATTAACTGCCACGTGACTTTGACCGCTCGCCTCACAGGTTGGGCGAAAAAAAAAACCGACGACGTGAAAAAAAGAGTGGACGAGAGAGAGAAAAGACTTGCCACGAATAGAGAAAGCGCAAGATGGCTGAAGTAAACACATCCACGTGTCGGTTTTATGAGAACAAATACCCCGAGGTCGATGACCTTGTCGTGGTGAATGTTAAGGAGATTGCGGATATGGGAGCGTACGTCAAGCTGCTGGAGTACGACGAGATTGAGGGCATGATTCTGCTATCGGAGCTGTCGCGACGACGAATTCGGTCGATTCAGAAGCTGATCAAGGTCGGACGTAACGAGGTTGTGGTGGTGCTGCGAGTGGACCGGGACAAGGGATACATTGACCTGTCGAAGCGACGGGTGTCGCCTGAGGAGGCCCAGAAGTGCGAAGAACGATACAACAAGTCCAAGTCGGTGCACTCCATCCTGCGGCATGTCGCCGAGAAACACCAGATCGCACTAGAGAAGCTATACGAGACGATTGGCTGGCCGCTGTCAAGGAAATACGGCCACGCATACGACGCCTTCAAGCTCGCCATCACCAACCAGGAGTCGGTGTTCGAGGGCATCACGCCGCCAAACGAGGAGGTCATGAAGGACCTCATCCAGCAGATCTCGCGTAAGCTCACCCCCAACCCGGTCAAGGTGCGGGCCGATATTGAGGTCACGTGCTTTGGCTACGAGGGCGTCGACGCCGTCAAGTCGGCGCTGCGGGCCGGCGAGGAGCTGCACACCGAGGCGGTCCCCGTCAAGATCAAGCTGGTCGCCGCGCCGCTGTTTGTGCTGACCTCGGTCTCCCTCGACAAGACGGGTGCCATTGACACCCTGGGCAAGGCCATTGAGAAGATCCGTGAGTCCATTGTTTCCGCTGGTGGTAACCTCAATGTCAAGATGGAGCCAAAGGCCGTCACTGCGACTGACGATGCTGAGCTCGACCGACTTATGGAGGCCTCTGCTGCCGAGCAGCGACAGGTCTCGGGTGATGAGTACGAGTCTGAGGAAGGCGAGGAGTTGGCTTAATCTGTCTGAAAAGAAACAAAAATTGTATCTATTGAATCGATTGCCGGTATTCGGGGAAGATTCCTAAAAAAGCGGTGGGTGCGGTTATAACCGTGTGAAAAACGAACGAAAATTAATATAATTACAGTAACGCATATTTTTTTGTATTATATTTAACCCCTGGTACATAACCTCCGTTTTCAAAATAGTCAATTGACTTACAATTATCTGCCTTTTTAAAGGACCATTTGCTGGCAAAAAGACACAACTACATCGTATTCGAGGGCCAGCCCTCGAGCTCCCGTAGTAGGGGGCTCTGCCCCCAAACCCCCCGCTACCTTTCAACCCTTGGTACATAACCTCCGTTTTCAAAGTAGCCAATTGACTTACATTTATCTGCTACACCCTACTATTCCGTGATGTCGAATTGTAACTATATTCGAGGGCCAACCCTCGAGCTCCCCTAGTTGGGGGGACTGGTCCCCCCATATTGTACTCCAAGAATATATACTTCGAAACAGATGGAAAGCTTTCTGTATACTCTTCCCCCACTCGGCAAAGCATGATTGTGGAATTGCCTAAGGGCAACTCTGATAACCTGGCTAACTAAAGTTTCCTCTCCATGATCAAAGATATACTATTTATTCAAGATATACTATTTATTCCAGCTCTAAATTATGCCTTTCGGAGCCAAACAGGGTTTACAGCCTTAATGTCTACATTCAATACGAGGCCATATGCAATGTTCCATTTCTTAAATTTTTGACTTAAAATATACCACCATATGCCGTAAATCTAGTAATTTGGGCCGTATATCTAGTAATTTGCAATTATGTCCCCAACTGATTTTCAATGGCCCTACAATTGGGCCTCAATTGTATCGTCACTCCGTAAAGGATCAGGTACGGGGTAGAGCGTAATGACGTGGGGTGCGCGCGCCTGCAGTGCGGTGTGCCTATCAACTACACACTCTTATCTCACAAGAGCAAGCAGTTCACGATAAACGACAAGATGGCGTCCAGACGAGCTACTCACGCGGGGACGTGGTACACTGCATCTAAGAGCCGGCTCAATGCCGAACTGGAGGAGTTTCTGACCAACGTCCCGGAATCGAAGCCCGGAGTATACTCCAAACTGCCAGTGCCTGGGGCACGGTTCCTGGTCGGCCCGTAAGTAGACCCCCCATAAATGAAGAATTGAGCTAACTTGATAGCCATGCTGGATATCTATTTTGCGGCCAGACTCTTGCAGAGACGTACAAGGCATGGGATCTGAGCCGGATCAAGCGGGTCTTCATCCTAGGCCCGTCGCATCATGTCTACTTTACTGGGGCTAGATTGACTCCCTTCGCCCAGTACGAGACTCCACTGGGCGATATTCCTGTAGATACGGACACTGTCAAGGAACTGGCGAAGCACAAGGGCCTCTTCAAGACGATGTCGATGGCAGTGGATGAAGATGAACACAGTTTTGAGATGCACATGCCATTCATCTACAAGATGGCCGCACAACACAAGTCCGGGATCAAGCCAATTGTGCCGATTCTCATTGGACACACCATGCCCAAGGATGACACTAAGCTGGCGGAGATCCTAGCCCCTTATTTTGCAGAAGAGGAGAATGCTTTTGTCATCTCGACCGACTTTTGCCATTGGGGGTCGCGGTTCGACTACATGATGTACACGGAGTCTGAGGATACAGAAGATGTGCGAGAGTTAGGCCGAGTGGGCCAGACACCGATATACAAGTCTATAGAGTATCTCGATAGAAAGGGCATGGACGTCCTTTCGACGGGCTCGTATGACCAGTTCCACGAGTATCTGGAGAGGACGGACAACACTATCTGCGGACGTCGACCATTAGCGATTCTTTTGCGGACCATTGAGACCGCAATTGAGAACGGTGCTGGGGATGGTAAGGACTATGGCAAGTTACATTGGATCGGTTATGCCCAGAGTGGCAAAGTCCACTCTCCTCGCGAAAGCAGCGTCAGCTATGCCAGCGGTTTCGCTGTATGCTAACTTTTTTTATTGATTCGTTATTAAATTTGATATATTACGCCACACACAATTCCTCGTAGTAGCACCAATGGGGGGACCAGTCCCCCCAAACCTCCTGGGGCTCCGCTACTCGGAGATCTGGTTTGAATCGGGGGTTTGGGGGCAGAGCCCCCACCTACGGGAGCTCGAGGGCTGGCCCTCGAATGTTGTGGTCGGCAGTTAGAGCCGCACGAGCCGCACAAAGCCGCACGCATTATAATGCCGCGATGCTCAAGCCACCGAGAATGCGACTAAACTGGATAGAGGAGAAGTTAAACAATGATTCCCGTATATAATATGTTTAGCGGGCTCTATCCAGTGTCGCTAATACCCTAGCAGAGTGTCCCAATATTATGAGGGGGTCTCCCGAGGAGGACTCCTGAATTTCTCCAAACTTTCCACCCCCCACAACCATGAGCGACGCGAAGTTGTTTTCAAGGGTAGGTAGCCTTTCGAGAGGCTCGGGATTAAGCTAACGGGTGAAAATAGGGCAAAGCCGCCGAGCTCCGGCAAGAGCTGAGCCTCGACCGGAAGGACAAGAACCACCGGAATAAGAAGCTGGCCCTCAAGAGGGTCGTCGCCAACATGACCATGTCCAACAACGAGATGATCAGCTTGTTCCCGGATATCCTTGCATGCATGGCAATTCACGATCTTGACATTAAAAAGATGTGCTTCCTGTTCCTGCTAACGTACGCCAAGTCGAAGCCCCAGATAGCCGCCGAGGCTATCCCCATTCTGTCGACCGACATTGGCGATGAGAACCCGCTGATTCGGGCCCTGGCTCTGCGCACGATGTCGGCGATCCCCGTAGACGAGTTCTTTCAAAGTGCACTGGAGTTCACGGACCGGCTGTTGCAGGACGTAGATCCGTATGTGCGTAAGACAGCGGCGTACAGCGTGGCCAAGCTGTGGAACTTCGACAGTAAGGTAGTCGAGGCCAAGGGCCTGATAACAGACCTCAACGAGCTCCTTTCTGACAACAACCCAATTGTCGTTGCCGCATCGCTTGCGGCGCTTCAGGATATCACGGACCGAACGGACGCCCTTCAGCTCTCCATTGACCGGCGTAATGCGTTCAACATGGCTCATATTCTACCCGAGTGCGACGAGTGGTCGCAGATATATATCCTGAGCGCGCTCATGTCGTTTGTTCCGCAGGACGCCAATGAGGCTGCATTGCTCGTGGACAGAGTGTTGCCACGGCTCCAGCATGCCAATTCCTCGGTGGTACTCGGGGCTATCCGGCTGATAATTTACCTGTGCAACTTTGTGCCAGATGTGGCCCAGGCCATCCCGCAGCTTGACCGTAGAATTGGTCCAGCGCTTGTCATTCTGCTGTCAAAGCCGCCAGAGATCCAGTACCTGGCACTGCGAAACGTCATCTTGCTGCTTCAGGGGCGTCCCGAACTCGTTAAGCTCGATGTCAAGGTGTTTTTCTGCAAGTATAACGACCCGATATACGTCAAGTCGGCAAAACTCGAAATCATCTTCCTGCTGGCTAATGAGTCGAATATCCGCGTCGTGCTCAGAGAGTTTAGAGAGTGTGCCACTGAGATCGACGTCCAGGTGGTCAGGAAGGCCGTGCGGGCAATTGGCAAGCTGGCCATCAAAATAGAGCGCGCAGCAGACGCGTGTATTGAAGCGCTGCTCGAACTTGTGGCTACCCGGGTTTCCTATATCGTCCAGGAGACGACCGTGGTCATCAAAAACATCTTCAGACGGTACCCGAACCGCTATGAGAGCGTTATTTCCGTTCTGTGCGACAACATGGACTCGCTTGACGAGCCAGAGGCAAAGGCCTCCATGATCTGGATTATTGGCCATTATGCAGACCGCATTGCCAATTCACACAATCTGCTGGAAGATTTCTTGGCTAATTTCCTTGACGAGCCATCCGAGGTGCAGCTGGCTCTGCTCACTGCCGTTGTCAAACTTTTCATCCTCCGTCCCACAAAGGGTCAGGAGCTCGTGGCACGGATTCTCAAAATGGCCACCGAAGAGTCCGACAACCCAGATCTCCGTGATCGTGCCTACATGTATTGGCGACTGCTGTCCACAGACCCCCAGGGCACGAAAGAGATCGTCATGGGCGTGTTCCCAGAGATATCTACCGACTCGGATAGAATGGACGACGACCGCATTGAAGAGCTGGAGCTGGCAATTGGCACTCTGGCCACTATTTATTTGAAGCCCATTAAACAGGTATTCCGAACTGCTAAGCCCAGGCAGCTGCCCAATAGCCCCGCTTTGGCTCCCCGCACCAAGAGCAAAGGAGTACTGGCAGCGGAAGCCAAGGCAAAGAAAATGGATCAGCAGAGACCGATTCTGCCACCAAAGCCCGGTGCTCCTGCTCAGCTGGGACAGCTCCTGGCGGGTCAAATGTCTACCCTATCGTTGAATGGGATGCAGGGACCGGCGCAACCAACGGACGAGGGCTTTGGCACGCTCATTGACCTTGACGAGCCAAGTACTAACTATGTTGTGACCCAGAATGGCGTCGGCTCGGGATCTCAGCAAAATGATTTATTATGGTAGATAGACTATACTATGAAAAGTTACAATTGATTCATCCATTCTAGTCTGTTATTTTCGTTAATCCACTGATTTCATTCGTTACCCTCCGCACTCCCTTGATGGCTAACTCCATTGAAGTTGTAAATTACTCTCTATTGTGCCTAAAATACCTGGGTAGCTAGGGTTTTATTTAAGTTCGTCAATACACAATGGTTTCTGTGTTGGTGCCAACGAGGTGAGGCTCTGGCCCTTTTGGAATAGCGGCCTCGTCAATTGGCAGATTCAAAATAGAAGAGAGAATGATCTTCGCGGCAGGCTTGGAAATTACAATCGAATGCTCTTTGCATTTTGCCGAAGCAACGCATTCAGGGCAACCGTGGTCACACGGGCAATTGTCCACGATATCCATGGCTGCGTGGAACAATTCAACTGCTCTTCCAAACGCTCGGTGAGAGACGCCATTTGGCCCTCCCTCGTCATACCAAATCAACAACGCGGGCCGCTTACGGGCTGTTACTTTTTTGGCAAACTCTTTCTCGGCGGCTTTACACTCGGTTCTCATAACCTCCAGCCCGCCGTTGATAATTGGAGCAACGTTCATGACAGCATGGCACGCCGTGTGGATACCGCCCGCAAGCGAGAGTTTGTTTTCGGTTATGAGTCGAATAGCCAAAGCGGGAACCGAAATCCACCACCCGTTAGTGTCCCTGGTGAACGGTGGGCAATCGACTTCCACGGATTCGATAATCTTGTGTCGCTTATCGAATTTGAAGTACCCAAATACTATCGAAGTGATTTTGACAGGCCCGTAATTAATCATCTGCTCGTTAAGTTTAGTTTTCTCCATCGGCTGTAGGGCATCAACATCAGTAAAGTCTCGCGAATGGGTTGTCCAGTCGACATTCACTCGACGCACCCGCGCGAGGCGGTTATCCGGATCAAAGTCCTCTATCAGAAATGGTTTCCCTTGGTGCAGAAATATGCCGCCGTCATATAAACTAAAAGTAGCCCGCTCGGGCTCAATGAGTTCAATTACTCTATCCGCTCCCGTGTCAACCACAGCTATAGTCTCATTCTTCTGGTTGTTCGACATACGAAGAGAGACCTTTTCCGGCGGCCACGGTAAGTATCGGTCATTGCAAGTGTAGTAGCCGTCCTCTTGCGTTTGGACGAGATGGGACACATCTAGCTCAGGAAAGAATGGCTCATCCATCTCGTTTATGGCCAGCTCAAATGCAGCACACTGAAGATGGCCATCGCAAACATAAATGCTTTCTTCTAATGGGATATTCGCCTCACCATAGGGAGCGTCAAGGATCTCTCGGGGGTTCTTCATGTAGTACTGGTCCACAGCATCACCACCGCCCACGAGCATGGCAAGAGCTTCTTGGTTGTTCCTTGTACGCCTGCCTACCCGTCCAAACTGCTGGCGAAGACTGGCCATGGAAAAGGGGAATCCACAGCAAATGACAGCGTCCAGGCTACCAATGTCAATTCCCAATTCCAAGGCATTGGTTGCAACCACGACTAAAAGGTCACCGCTAAGCATATCGCGCTCAATCTGCCGCCGTTCCTGTGGCGTATAGCCGCCACGATATGCGACGACTCTGTTCACGTACTCCGGAAGCTCTTGCGAAAGCGCATCTCGCACACTACGTACTAGTAGTTCAACGGACCTCCTTAGCTTGCAGAATACAATTGTGCGCACATTGTGCTTTACCAAGTGGCACAGGATCTTGCTAGTCTCCGTTACTGCGTGAACTCGGCCGCTAGTGGGGTCGCTTGGCGTCATGAAGGGGGCATTCCACACAAGGTAGCGCTTGGCGGCATGCGGAGACCCATCCTCGCTCACCCATTCGATAGACTCTCTATCAATGGCAAAAATTGTACTCATTAGGGAAACAGGGTTTGAAATTGTAGCCGAGCAGGACACAAATTGGACGTCATGGTTCCCCAAGTGGTGCAGGATTCGTTGCAATCTCCGCATGACCATGGCAACATTGACTCCAAACAGGCCCGTATAAACATGTAATTCGTCCACAACCACAATCTTCAAGTTTATGAGTAGGTTCCTCCACATGGTCCAATTTGGCAGCACGCTTGCATGGAGTTTGTCCGGGTTTGTAAATATAACCTGCGCCGTGCGGCGGATGCGATCCCGGTCTTCATCGAGGGTATCGCCGTCATATGTACTAACAACGACTCCGTCAAGCTCGGGAAATAGGTGCTTAAGATCGCCAAACGACCTCTGTTGGTCTTGTGTTAGCGCTTTGGTGGGGAATATATACAGAGCTGTGGCGTTATTCGTAGATGGCTGCAGTAAATGATGCAAAACAGGCAGCTGGTACACGAGCGACTTTCCAGACGCAGTTGGGGTTGTCACTATAACGTTCTTGCCATGACTTACCACCGCATCTATAGCAATTGCTTGATGGGTGAACAGCTTCTCCATGCCCAATTCGCCAATACAGTTTAACAAACGCTCGTCGACGATACCCTGCTGGGTTTCAGCGTACTTTGCGGTAACTACTTCAGTGTAGTACTCCGCTACTAGCTGGTTTTTGTCGCTCATTTCTTTGACACTTTGGGACACTAATTTCATGTCGGTTTTAATGCCAATGTCAATGGCATTTACAGCGTCCTCATCTCGTTCTAGTAGCTGTCTTTTGAGCTCTGCTGACTCGTACAGATTTGATTCGGCATCTGGATTTAACTTTTTGTACTTCTGGAACTCCTTGGTGAACCGGTCTCGTCGGCGGACAATCAGCTGAAACTGCGCTTCTGTCCTGCGCTTCTTATCCACAGGTTTGTTGACATCAGTGTACTCTAGAATGAGCTCCATCCGTCCCCTGTCATCGGATTCCTCATCCCATAGTCTGTTTTCAATGGCGATATCATCCTCTCCGACTATTTCCTGGATGGCGATCAAGTCTATTAGATCAATGGTGAGTTTGGTCTGGCCGGCCACTGACTTTACTAAAGTGCTCACCGGTACTCCAGTCGAGTACCGCTCGCCACCGTGGGTCTGTAAAAACGTGTAGAACGTCGCCAGGGAACTATTTATCCGTTCCAAGTCGCCGAAGTTCGTCATAAGCTCATTTATCTGATCCAGTGGGTGTACTATCGTGTGACGTTTGATGATCGGACCCTCCGATCTCTGGTATATACACTGTATATGCTCTCTGATGGCTAGAAAATATCGGATGGAGCTCAACAGGTTACCATATACTCATCTGTAGAACTGACTCTATTTGGAGGATGACTTTACTCTGGCGGAATTGAGAAGCAGTATTTCATATTATCTACATCGCGAATTCAAGTCGCAGGCTGTAACACGGTCTTGTCTACATTGCGTTGGGAGTTTGTTAGAGACTTATTTTATGTTCGTTACAGGGATTCTACGTTTTGTTACAGACCTATTTATGTTCGTTACAGGAAAGCATTCTTCGTTTGACCCACAGGTATATCCAATAAATAACCATGAATAAATTAAAAGAAAAAAAACGTTATTTGGCAGGCTCAACGGCAATTTTCTTGGTCGGCTTGGAGGCATTTCTCGTCGTACCGTCACGGCCGGCCCAATGCTTCCATCCTTCAAAGTCAATCAACGCTTGCATACATCCCCACTCAATTGTCTTTTGCTCTAGCCACAGCAGGTTCACTGGCTTGGTCAAAAAGTCATTGCATCCTGCGGCCAGGGCCTCGGACTTGTCGGCCGACGAAGACGACGCAGTCAATGCCACAATGATAACAGGGGACCTAAACAGCTTAGCGTCAAGTCTATCCTCCTCGGTCAGAGCATCGCCGCACTTGTTATCCGAGGAGAAAACGCCAATACGGTTGTCGTGTTCTAGCCTGCGAATCTCCTTGGTCGCCTCTATACCGGACATAACTGGAAGCTGGATGTCCATGAGCACGAGGTGGAACCCACCTTGGCGCCACTTGTCCACCGCCTCACGGCCGTTTTTAGCCACTGCTGAACGAATCTTCTTGCGGCGCATAAATGCCTCGAGAATTCGCTGGTTAATTACGTTGTCCTCCACAATGAGCACGTTAATTTGCGGTACAACGTTCTTCACAACAGGGACGTTGATGCGCGTTTGCAGCTTAGAGTCCCCCTTCTCTACTATTGCTGCTGTGCTGTCATTCGCCGATTTGGGTGCCTTATTGGCCATGCTCTTGGGAAGCTGGAACTGGCGAGGCAACAGCAAAACTCCATTGTTCGGACTGTTAGTCTTGATTGTCGTCGATGAACCAGACCCCAGAGTAGCCAATGGCGGTCGCACCCTTCGCCTGACCTGTTCCTGCTCGGATTTGGACATCGTCTTGAACGACTTGGTCGGAATCGAGTCGTCGAGAATGTAGCGCGGGTGGTTAGCCGAAGCAGCCTGGACCTTGGGCGAGTACTCCAGCATATTGGCCCTCTCATAGCTGTCCTGAATAATTGTCTGTTGCAATAGCGTCGATTTCATTACGGGCGGTTCCTCACTCGGCTGTGTCATGTGTCGTATTTGTTTGTCATTAGTTGTCGTCGCGTCATTACTCTTGGGCTTAAATTTTCCCTTTTCCTCTTCCTTGGTTGGCTCTTCTTTCTTAAGTTGCTCGGGCTTATTATTCGCCTGTACAGCTTCCTTTCCTTGAAAAGGAGTAGCTTTGATGGACTGTTCTTTAGGAGGCTTCTTTGGAGGCTCGCCCTTCTTTGGCGGCTCCTTCTCGGCCTCTTTCTTAGCCGCCGGCTGGGCAGGCTCCCCAACAGGCGGCCGGAGCTTCTTCTCAGGCTTTGGAGGAGGCACCTTGTGCACTGTCTCCAACGGGTCCCCCCGCAGAGGGGAGGCTGGGGTAGGCGGCAGCATGTTAACCGCGCCAAAGCTCGCCTCCAATACAAGCGCATTAGCGAATTCGAGGCAGGACCTGTCCTTTTCTAGGACAGACCACACCGTCTCGTCTGGTGCGAGGATCTTAGCGCCGCACCGAATAACCAGGTCGGCGGGGTCCACCCGTACGGCAAGGGTTGTCGGGTACTTTTGCAAAACCAGCGTCTTCAAGTCGTCCACCAGGTCCTCCTCACCTACGTGTACTGCTGTGGGAGTCGACCCAGGGCGTCTAACCCACACCCGTTTTGTGACGCCCATCTTCTATATCGAGCTCTTCTGTGGTGTGTCGTTGGGAAGAAGTTGTAGTGATCGGTTAGGTACCCGCAACCGTTCCAACCACCGAGATCCGTTGTGCCAAGTGTATTCTCAAGTTTGACACATTTTTGATTGATAAACCGGAGTGCGGGGCAATGATCAGACTTGACTATGTCTATGATTAGACTGATTAGACTGGGGTATTCCCCAAACTTGGGGGTTTGGTGCTTCGAATTGAAGAGCGCCATTAGACATTCGAGATCAGGGAATTGGAAAAAAAAGTGCCTTGGATTCTACCAGTCCCTTCATTGTTACTCTTGAGTGTATTCGAGGGCCAGCCCTCGAGCTCCCGTAACTGGGGGCTCTTCCCCCAGACCCCCGTCATATGAGATCTCCGCGAATCAGAGCCTCGGGGGGACTTTAGGAGAGATTCAGCCATGGACATATCGTAGGATCGTGATTGGATTTGAGAACCTATACATATAATTGCTAGGGGTATTGAGTTAGGCGATACTGAGGAACATAGAACTCCCTGCTGCAATTGCAGCGAATCATCGTGTTCTTCTGCAAGCCCACCTTCATTCCGCCGTCGCCCTATTGTGTAGATACAATGTAGTTATAACTGACGAATAGAAAATAGACTTACGTCTTCGCAGCTCTATGAGATGAGTTGGATCGTTTCTTGGTTCCTCAGGAGCCGTGGGCACTTGCATTCCGGATCGGTTCGCTATTCTTTCTTCATCTACTACGGTTCGTTCTTTATTCATCTACTCGATTTATTTATCCCACCCTTTTCAGAACCCATAACTGCTTTATAAAGGTTGATAAGCTATATGACTGCAGAGTCCCATACCAGAAAACTGTATCATGAAATTAATATCCTTACAATTACGCTGACTAAATCTATTCATAAGCAAAATACCTAACGTGACAATTAAAACAATATCCGCCACAACTGCTATGAACATGTTGATAAGATAACTATATGTTGAGCAGGACTTCAGAGGACATTCACCTAAGCTCTGAACACCATGAACACCGTTTCGAACGTCATCATACCGGTTTACCTCCTCTGCAACACGGTAGTAGCTACGATATAAAGATAGGAATAACAAAATTGAAGGTACAGACAGGAATAAATATTATAAATTATTAATATAAAACAAGTTAGGTAGAGCCATATCCTTCGTCGTCGTCAACGCCGCCAAACATGGCACTTCGTTTAATGCATTCGCCAACCAAATTTCGTCGACAATTCAAGGTAAGCCCCTGTCGCTCACCGGGCTTCGAGCCGATCCACAGCCGCGCACACGAAGCCATGCGCTCCAAGTTGGACTTGCACACGTCTTCGCTGAGACTGGCACCCTCAATCTGGGTGATAGTAATCCAAATGGCCACAAAGCCCAACAGACCAATGTCGTCACTCAGATCACAATTGTTCAGCGACTTGAGCATCGACATGGCCCGCTCCGTCTGGCCATTAGAAAGATAGTACAACACAAACGAGCAATGCATAGCGAGCTTGACATCCCGCGGCACGTTAGCAGAAGGCGCCCGGATAGGCCCGTCAAGGTAATCCTTGGACGTCATCTCGTCGCTCAGGAGCTCGCTATTGATGAGCTCCATTGCCTTCTTGACGTACATGCCGTCCTTGGCACCCAGCAACAATGCCTGGACAACCGCCACGCGGCGACCGACAATCGAATTTGGCGGTGCAATGGCGGCAGCAGTCTCAATCTTGGCGTAGTTGACTTCAGACTCCTCTACAACCTCGATGAGAACCTCGTGCAGCAGCGTAGATGCAAACCAGCCAGCCATGGCGTCGACGCACGACCGGATGCCCTCGTCCTTGACAACACTCTCAATGCCCTCATCGGAGTACGACTGCGAAATGCGCAACGAAATAGGTCGGTTCATGACCATGTTGGATAGCCGCTGAATGGTGTCTGGGTCAGAGAGCGCCTCAGGGCACAGACTAAGCATAGCCTTGTTGTGCGGAGAAAGCGACTTGTCCGAGTCCTTGGCAGCCTTTGTCCAAAGAGACTGTGCCATGCCATTGAGCATGCCGCCAAACGGCCTAATCTCATGCGATAGCACCCGCATGTGCACTGCGAGTCTCGCGTACCTCCGAGCTGACGGCTTGAGCACTAGCGACTTGGCCAACGTAAGCGCGAGGTTGTACTTGCCGGCGTGGATGTCGCCGCCGCACAGCTGAGCATCAATGGCGCGCGACCATGTCTGGTCGTTGCCCGAAGATATAATACGCGTACCAAAAATGGTGTGGAAGATGAGCTGGAGCGCCGTTACAAAGAAGGCGGTCACCATGTGCACGACGGACCTGTCCTGCGGGATACCCATCGACTTAGACGTCATTTCCCAGATCTGCGATTGCATTTTGCTCTGAGCCTCAGTGGCGACCTTCTTGGGCTTGCGCGACCGGTAGAGGCTCGGCGCCAGCGCGTAGCCCACGGCAGCAACGATCAACGCTACCTTGACGAGGTTCGTGGCAAGAACGCCGTTGGAACCCATGAGGTTGAACAGCGGAATCATGGAGAGTCCTCGCGTGTTGCCGCCGCCCATATCACCGCCGACGCCGTTAGTGTACATGCCGGCGCCCATCATGCCAGCCATAGATGCCATGAGCACACGCCCCTTGAACTCAGAAGAGCCCATGTTGGGATACGCCGCAAACTGCTGCGGCGCGGGCTGAGTCTGAGCCGCAAGCGGCGGATCAGCCGCATATGCATCGCGCGGCTGGGGTGGCCCCTGCGGCGGAGGCTGCAGTAAGTCGTCAACCCCCGAGCGCAGTTTGCCCTGCATCTCTGCGAGCTGGTCCTCAAGCTCCTTGTTCTTCTTTTGCAGGTGAAGAATGTACTCTGTAGCTTTGGTGAGCACGGTGGCCTTGTTGAGCTTCGAGGCCGGGGTCAGGCCCTCGAGGTCCTTTTCGTCGAGGCCTTCGTTGAGGCGGTAGCGCAGGGTTGGGACACACGACCTCAGCGCAACGATTTTGTCGTTGATGTTGGTCCGGTACCGCTTCTCAATCATGTTATGCGACGTCTTCTCTTTTCGCGGCTTGGTGATTTTGCTACCGGCCGTCTTTTTGGGCAGTTTCTTGCCTCCCAATGACTGGCCCGAGTTTGAAGTCGCCGGGGTGTAGATTAAGCCGGCGCCTTGCTGGGGCGAAGTCGTCGAGCTCGAATTGTTCGAGTACGGTGGAGACTGCGTGTTAAGGGTCGCTGCGTAGCTCGGAGGAGTCGGCAGGTTTGGGTATCGCTGCTCGTTCTCCTCTGAATTCGACGACATGCCGGCTGGCGAAGAGAGCGGAGACCCGTCAAACGAAAATGCGCCATTGTTGTACATGTCAAGCGAGAACGCCTGGGGCTGGAGCCCCGTGTTGCTGAAGTCCTGCGAGCTCTTGCTCTGCAATTCCTGCTGGGCCTGCTGCTGGGGCGGGCGGTATGCCGACGACATGTCGCCGAGTGTCATATATTCTCGCGTCCAGTCATCTGGATAGGCGTTTGGGTCGTCGGGGAACCCGCTCTGGGTAGGCTGGGCGCCAAAGTCTGAGAGCGACGACATCGAGTTGGTAGACGACGTGTCCGAGTTTAGCACGTTGATGAATTCAGCGCCTTCGGCAAACGAAAACGGCGTCGTCGATGCAAATATCTCCTGGGCGTTCATTGTATATATATATTGTTGCCCGTGAAAACTTTTTTGGAATTATTAGCTGTCGACCACTATACCTGTCACAGCCAGGGCTCACTATAATGCTCGGGTGATGTTTTAGAAAAAATATGAACTGATCTTTGGACAACCTTTAATCTTGCAAAGGGGAGGGAGAGTGTGAGGAAGGAACGCAAAAAGAGAAAGAAATAGCCCAAGGCGTAGTTTTAAATAGGGACTTTAAGCGCTTATTCCTTTAAGTGCCCAGGGTGTTTGATTTGTCTTTGGCCAACCTGGGCAAATGGTTCCTCTTTTTAACGTTTCGCCCGTCGCACCCAAAAGATCACGCCAGAATTTTGGCGTCTCTCCTCCCTTCCCGCGGCACGAAACGAGGCTTGGAGTGCGCACCCTACCCCGAGGGGGTGGCTCCGGCAGAGACAAGACAGGAAAAGCTGCAAAAAATGGCTCCTCGGCAACCCTTTGGTTTCCCTGAACTTGGTCATACTCTCCCTGGGGCCTTTTTCATATTATCTCGTGGTTACCACCTTTTGTTAATTGGAGCCTTATCGTAGAAACCGCTGTACATAGTACACGCAGTACGGGGGCATGTGTCGCTCGGCTTGGGGATGCATCCGGCCGGTCTCCGGGTACTCCCGACATGCAGCGTGGTCACGTGGCCAGTCCTTCATTAGCCGGCCTTACGGACTTGCTACTACCGTGGCCTAGATGCTGTGGGTTAATGGCTTTGATCGAACGGTTTTTTAGTGCTTCTCCCCTGCATTCTACCCCTATACAGTAATTTGTAGTTAACAGTGGTTGATTGCGGGTGGTCCAATGGTCCCCAACAGGCATGTTGTAGTGGGCATATTAAAACGGTCTAGTGTGTGGATCGATAAGCCGCCTGCGGCTTGCCGATCTTGGATCCACAGCCGCGAAGACAATGTGGATTCGGTATTAACACATGTGTTACGATGAGTACGACACGCGAAGAGTCGGAGATACAAATAAAACAAAACCTGCGCCTGGCTTGTTCCGCATGCGGCTGATTGTCATCTGTCATCTATCATTCATAGGCATTACTCATATAGTACTGGGGTAGTATAATCCCAGCAGCCATGGTTTCTGATATACTACACACCAAATGCTTCAATCTTCTTCCTTTCCAGATCTCCGTTAATTTATTTTGGTACCGGTAACTGGCAATTGGTATATTCAAAAAACTCCACCTGAATTGCACAAATTCGACAGTCATAATAGTAAAACCCATACTCTTTCCGTCTGTTGGCTATAGATATGGTGTTTCTGATTAAAAGCGGAATCGTCTCTCAATTGAACTAGCATCGCCACCCCCAACACTTACAGTACAATTGGTAGCCACATTCTTCAAAGGTCCGTGCTCAACCCTAGAGGTACCCGGGGCTGTGTTTCCTCAACCTTGTTCTACGACCCACCCCTCCGCTGCGCGGAGCCCCAGGGGAGTTAGTCCCCCCAATGATACCAAGTAGCATAGTAGAGCCTTGGCGGTGATTTCGCAACGTAGGATGAGATATGTCTCCATATGCTCAAGGAAAGAATCGGTATAACCCCACTTATAAGAACAATACTCACGGGACTCTTTCAGCAGGTGCCTCCGTCTCGACTTCATCATAGCCCGCAGTGTCGCAACAGTCTTTTGGTCGACAATATATTTTGTATCTCTGTACAAGTTATCATCAGTTCGCCCTAACTGCTGCTGAAAAATGTTATCAATCAAACATCAAATACCTTCAATTGTTGATTCGTCGTGGAAATGGTACCTAAAGGAGCAAATATGGTTCGCATAGGTTCCAAACGATCAATAAACGGCCAATTGAGACTAGATGCTGCAACGCAACTTTCGTCAAACACAGCTTGCAACGCCCTATGATATAGAACCTTACGGATCTGCGTCACATTAATTATTTCCAAATAATTGATGGCAATTACAGCCACCTACCTTCAAAGGTTTATCGTCGAAAATAATCTTACCCGGTTCTTGGGCTACTTCCTCAGAATTAACTTTGTCTAGATCGTCGCACATGCTGGTGGTAATTCCGTTGGCTAAATAATGGTTTCCTCGAAAAGCAATACGAGGTGGTAACTGAATTGAACTATTGTTGATTCGTCATAGACTCGACTAATGGTACTACTGCTTAAGGAAATCCCAATCTTTTGCAAAAAATCAATAGCTAACGAAGTCATGCCGTTAGCATGGAAATGCAATCCAAGGATCTTCTGGATTCCGTTAGTCTTGCTATTCTTGGTGGAAGCAAGAAAGGCCATAAGCAGAGGAATTCGGTACCTGTAATCTTCATTGCTGAAAAGTTGTGGGGCACAAGCTTGCAATATAGCTAGCATCATTGATGCGTACTCATCCAAGAACTTGCGGGTTTTTGCAAGGTCTCAAACAGGCTCTGAAGAGTCGTTTGTGAACTTTTCGATCTCTTATTCTTTGAAGAATTTACTTTCATCCAGCCTATCAAACTCATCGTCAAGGTATTTAGATTTCACAGATAAGCTGCTTCAACTCATCTTTGTTAAATAATTTGAGTAGAAGATCGGAATTGAGGTGATAAGCCCTTAACTTAGGCATTCAGGCCTGGCCCTGATTTTTGTAAACTCGCAATTCAGTCAAAAAGCTGCGTCACATGTATTCTCTGAGAATCTCTTCACATTTCATTCATTACGTCTGTTATTCTCTTCTCCGTCCGTGTCAATCTCTTTTCAGCTTGTCAATCTTCTGGGGCCGCCATCAGCGCCCATTCTTGTAGATTTAGTATTCTTCATGCGTTATCGTCAGTTCTGCTGTCAAGGTTCAATGTGAGAGGGGGGGGAATGCCTATATGTTTCAGTGCAGGTTGCACGCGCCGCACCCTTTCATACTGTTGTAGAGGTTTGGTGGCTCCTCTGGCGGAGGTAAGATTTAGGCGGACGGAGACGGTAAAAGTGGCGGCAAAAAAAAACAGAGAGCAAAGAAACGAGGTTAAAGAGAGCGAAAGGGGGCGCTAAAGATGTTCAAAATGCGTGGTAAAATACACGCAGTAAAATCAGTTTAAACCGCATGGAAATATGGAGTACTGTAGAGGTAGCTAGCTGCGCATATAGGCGAGTATACATACGTACTGTATAGGGGCGGGGGGGTAAAGGGGGGCATGCGGCGGATGTGTGTGTGGGCGCAAAGTTTTCCTTGCGTGTGGGAGGTTTTTTGGGTTTTCCTTTTCTTTCCTTTCCCTTCCTTTCATTTTACCAACCAACGATTTATACCGTGAAAAGCGCCAGCACATACGCTGTTGCAGTGATATAGGTCCGATCGTTCTTTTTCGTTCTAGAGAAAGAGATAGGTTTTTAAATATTATTAATCAAGAGGTTTTAAAGGAGGTTTTTATCCGCTTTAAAAGTTCTAACCGCATACACATCACAGACCGCAAAGATGGCTCTTAAGAGAATTAAACGAGAACTTCACGATCTTGGCATGTAAGTATACCGCGACGGAAAAAGAACACAAGGAAATAGAGGAGATTTGCTAACCAAAGTATTAATAGTGACCCGCCAAGCTCTTGTTCAGCTGGTCCAATCGGCGACGACCTGTTCCACTGGCAGGCGACCATCATGGGCCCATCAGACAGCCCGTACGCCAACGGTGTGTTCTTCCTGTCGATCCACTTCCCAACAGACTACCCATTCAAGCCACCAAAGGTCAACTTCACTACTAAGATCTACCACCCAAATATCAACTCTAACGGGTCCATTTGTCTGGACATTCTCAAGGACCAGTGGTCGCCAGCTCTGACCATCTCGAAAGTGCTGCTGTCCATTTGCTCCATGCTAACAGATCCAAACCCAGACGATCCGTTGGTGCCGGAGATCGCCCATACTTACAAGACTGACCGGTCCCGGTACGAGGCGACCGCTAAGGAATGGACTAGAAAGTATGCTGTATAGTTTGCATTTATCTATAAATAATCTATATATGATCTAACCTGCCTTATATTCCTCCCGCTAGCTACTCGTATTGCCTCCCTGTAGCCCCATTATTTAATGCCAACGTCATTGACAGCTGTCGGCTCGTGCCACTG
Source organism: Blastobotrys vanleenenianus (assembly GCF_965637985.1). NCBI lineage: Eukaryota > Fungi > Ascomycota > Dipodascomycetes > Dipodascales > Trichomonascaceae > Blastobotrys > Blastobotrys vanleenenianus. The sequence goes on along the minus strand of NW_027481879.1, from coordinate 58,285 downwards.
ACACATACGGCAATCTCCCAACGCTTGCGCGCGCTCAGACATCACCAAACTTCGGCGCAGAGCCTCCATCGATCACCGTAGGTGCTGTTTGCTGACTATCAAGTGAACAGCGTCGATTGGACTACCTCAAGTAGAGAAGGCGTAATCCGAGCAGGCCCAGGCTGTACTGTCTATCGTAGATGGAAAGTACATGAATATTTTTCCTCCGATTTATATGTGTAAAAGTCAATTGAATACTTGTTTCAGATCTTGAGCCGCAGGAGCTGCGGCGTGCAGCCTTCGATTGGGGGGCCAGCCCCCCAAACCCCCCTGGGCACCGCTTCGCGGAGGGGACTTCGGCCAGGTCTGAATAGGGCCCCAAAAAAAACCGACGCGAAGCGTCGCCCCGGGGGGTCTGGGGGGCTGGCCCCCCATACGCAACTGACTGCGATGTGTGATGTGCGCGGGAGGTACAAGCCACTTGTCACCCCCGGAGGGGGGGAGGGAGACGACATCACCACTTTTCAAGACACACCCACTCCACCCCCGACAACCCGCGATAGAGCACTGAGACGAAGGAGGGAACGAGGGATGTATCCATACAATAACAACCAGCCGCCCCAGAACGGGTACTATGGCGGTGCTGGCGGAGGAAGCGTTCCGGGTATGGTGCCAATGCAGACAGGCCAGCAGCCGTTGATGCCCCAGTACACGTCGTATCCGGCCCAGGGCGCGCAATTCCAGCCCGCAGCACAGTCTGCGCCGAATCTGGGCGTTCAGCCGACGGGTTTGAACCCACAGCAGACCGGGAAGATTACCGGGAACCAGACACTGAAGATTCCAAACGGTAAGGCACAGCTTTAAAGTGGATGTGTGTGGAGACGCTAACAATTTCGTAGTCCGGCTGTCGTTCATCACTGCCGACGACCAGCAAAAGTTCGAGAAACTATTTAGAAGCGCGCTGAACCAAGGAGAGCAGGCGCTACCCGGCGACCGGTCGAGGGATATACTGGTGCGGTCCGGCCTCAACGCCAACATATTGGCTGAGATCTGGCAACTCGCCGATACGACACGGTCGGGGCAGCTGCTGTTCCCGGAGTTTGCACTGGCGATGTATTTGGTGTCGATTGTGCTCAAGGGTCAGCCGTTACCGCGGACTCTTCCGGAGAAAGTGGCCAACGAAGTTTCGAGCCTCGTAGACATCATCTCGTTCAGCGTGCCTGAGGAGGGCGGGTCGACCACCTCTTTGCCTCCTAATGTACCTGATTTCACGGGGAAGAGCCATTCTACTAGTAACTTGCAGACTCTCCAGAGCCTTCAACAGCCTCAGCAGCCTCAGCAGACGGGTATGTACCAGCTTCAGGCTCAGCGCACTGGGGGAGGCCTCCAGACGCAGCCGACAGGGTTTGGTCAGTCTCAGCCTACTGGTGGATTCCAGACTCAACCTACGGGATTTCAGGCCCAGCCTACGGGTTTCCAGAGCCAGCCTACAGGATTCCAAAGCCAGCCTACAGGATTCCAAAGCCAGCCTACAGGATTCCAAAGCCAGCCTACAGGATTCCAAAGCCAGCCTACAGGATTCCAGAGTCAGCCTACGGGGATGATGAATCAACAGACCGGAATGCCTGGACTTCAATCTCAACAGACTGGCGGAATTGGTTTGCAACCATTACAGCCGATGCCAACCGGCAAACCAGGGCAGTGGGGCTTCATCAACACCCCACAGCAAGGCCTCCCCGGTATGGACGCGTTCAAGAATAGATTTATGCCGTCCGCAGGCGGCGCCGACTCGTACAGCTCTGTCGAGCTCCAGGGCAACGCCCAGGTCGAGTGGGCCATCACCAAGGACGAAAAGCGCATCTACGACGGCATCTTCAATGCCTGGGACAGGCAGCATCACGGGTACATTGACGGCGACCAAGCAATCGAGGTGTTTGGCCAGTCTGGACTCAACCGCCAGGACCTCGAGGCCATTTGGACCCTGTCCGACCCAGGTAACAAGGGCAAGCTCGATAAGGACGAATTCGCTGTGGCGATGCATCTCATTTACCGGCGGCTCAATGGCTACCCGCTTCCGACGCGGCTGCCGCCAGAGCTCATTCCGCCTTCTTCGCGTAACTTTTCGGACTCGGTAAAGCAGATCAAGTCGTTCTTGAAGAATCACGAGTCGGACGGTGGTCTTTCACCAGACAGAACGGGCGGTGTGAGCTATCTCAAGAACCGATCGTTCAAGAGCAATGCCCCAGGTGCGTTCAAGAAGGATGCGACGGTGTACAAGAACAATGACGACGACTTTGGCTACGTTTCGAGCGCTCGCCACCGAGCTAGCCGAAAGGTCAGCAGCGAAACCAAGTCTTCCAACAAGCTCTCTCTGGCTGACCTCACCAAGGCCATCAAGGAGAAGGAGATCCTCCTGGCCGCCATTGATGCCCAGGACGAGGAGCAGTATTCGGCTGTCGAGGATCTCGAGCGACGCGACCGCCGCGCCATTGAGGATGTAAAGAACCGCATCTCTAAGGTGCAGCGGGAGATCTCTGAGCACCCTCAGGCGTCTCTGCTGCTCGCTGGTGGCGGATCCTCTCACGACGAGCGCCGACAGCTGCTGAGAAAGGTCAACGCCCAGACCGATATGCTTCCACAGCTGACTTCGTCGCTGCGTCGCCTCGACGACGAGATTGCCGGAGCCAAGCTCGAGCTGTTTAGGCTCAAGTACGAGAAGGAGCACCCTGGCGCTGTTACCGTTGTTGGATCGGGCCCCGGGGGCGCCATCACCGAGACGGACCGACGAAAGGCGAAGCAGAAGGCCGCTCTCAAGGCTCGGCTGAACGCTTTGTCGGGCAAAGGCGGTAGCGATGCGGACTTTGAGTCGTTTGAGGCCGCGCTGATTGAAGAAAGCGAGAGGGCGAGCGCCGAACGGTCGGCCCACGAGAACACTTACAGCGGCATTGAGTCGCTGGTCAACGATCTCAAGGAGAGCCTTGATAGATCGCTGCGAGAATCGACCGACGACGTTCGAGATGACCGGGATAGGAGACGATGGGACGAGGCTATGGGCATTGAGGACGAAGTCAAGGACTTTATTCTTTCTCTGAGGCACTTGACTCCTCGTGCTTCGTCTCGCGCGGACAGTGATACTACTACTAGAGGCTTTGAACGGCCCAGGGAGCCAGTTAGAGAATCGTCCACTAGACCAGAGATTAGCTCGACTGTCCCAGCAGCGGCGTCGCCTTCTCCAGCGCCCGCTCCATCCAAGACCATGACTGCTGCAGAGCGAAGCGCCAAGGTTCGGGCTGAAGCAGAAAGACGTATGAATGAGCGACTGGCCAAGCTTGGTATTCAGAGGAAGCCGCGAACTGCCGAGAGCCATTCTCCCACGTCGTCGACTCCATCCCAGCCGTCCACTCCACAACCAGCTACTCCCCAGCCAATTGAAGAGGCAAAGCCCGTCCAGGCTGAACCGGCGGCCAAGCCGGCTTCAAAGAGGCCGCCTCCACCACCCATGCGACGACAGAAGCCTGCTGTTCCTGCCAAATCGCCGGAGCCCGTGGAGCCCGTTAAGTCGCCAGAGCCTGTTAAGGCGCCAGAACCTGCTCAACAGGAGGAAGTCGACGAAGAGGAGCGTGAGCTTATGAGGCAAATGCGTGAGCAGGAGGAGCGGCTCAAGAAGATGGAAGAAGAGGCTGCCGACCGACAGCGACAGCAGGCCGAGAGTGAGGCCAAGCAGAAGCAGCGAGAGGAACGACTCGCAAAGATCAGGGCGCAGCAGGAAGAGCTGGCTCGACGGGAGCGAGAGTTGAAGCAGCAGAACCAATCGTGGAAACAGGAGAGTGAAGAGGAGGAGGATCTGTCGCGATCCGGCGAACTGTCCAAGTCGGAGGAACTCACTACGCCTTCGTCCGGTCCAGCCACCCCAACTCCACAACCTGAGCCAGTTTCCACTGAGCCGGCTGAAACTGCCGCTCCTCAGCCAGAGGCTCCAAAGGAAGAGCAGCCACCACAGAGTCCGGTGGACCACCGTGCCAACAATCCATTCTTCAAAGATCAGCCACAGCAGCAGCACGCTTCTACTAACCCATTCCTGCGCCAGCAGGGAGCTGCCACTACTACGGTTGACTCGGCTGGCAAGACCTTCAGAGCTAACCCAGCCGCAGTGGACACAACTGCCCCTACTGCGGATGCATCTGTAGCAGCTGCCCAGCGGCGGACCCAGAGGGGCCATGATGATGATACGGACGGATGGGGAGAGTCTTCATCATCAGACGAAGATGATGAGGACGATAACCTGCGAGGAGGTGCTAACCCAGCGGCGCTTGCTTCCATGCTGTTTGGCTCTATGGGAGCGCCAGTTGCTACTCCACAGTCGACTCCTCCTCCTCCTCCTCCGGCCTCTATTTCGACCTCAACCTTAACCAACGATGATTCTTCTGACAGAGGATTCTCTACGCCTGTGCAGGAATTTGAGAGCGCAACACCCTCCGCTCCAGAGGTTCCACCACCGCCTCCCCCAGCAGAGGAAACCACTCCTGTCCCAGCTCAGGAGCCTCCAACTCCGCCGCCTCCTCCTCCAATGGCTGCTCCACCACCGCCACCACCACCACCACCGCCACCACCGCCACCATCAGGGGGTGCACCACCACCTCCTCCTCCACCTCCACCGCCACCACCACCTGGAGGGTCTGAAGGCGGGGCTCCAGCTCCTCCAGCCGGAGCTCCAGACATTTCATCTCTTCTTGGAGAGATTCGCGGCGGCGCTAGGCTTAAGAAGGTTGACAAGTCCCAGCAGAGGATTGTTCAGAATGAGCTTGGTAGAGTTATCGACTAGCGTTTAACTATAGTATTTAGCAATTTTCTCCATCTGCAGGACACTCATTGAAGATCATACATTGCTGTTTACTTACATATATAGGTTAATACCATTTATTACCAATTTTACTGGCCTACATGTATTCTATTTCAATTACAATTGCAAATCAATTGATTTTTACACAACTCTTCAGTTGTACAGTCCTCTAACAATTGGTGTCATCGTACCCGGTAATTGTCGATTTATGTTGCTGTTTACATAAGGCGAATACAATATGTTATCATTTTCACTCCAATTGACCACACTAAAACAATTGGTTTCATGCAACTATTTATTGTTCTACCGTAACAGTTGATATTAATTGGCGCTTTAGTACCGGTACTGAAATTGTGCGTCGGTGACGCATCGTGAAAAACCGTTTGGGATGTTTGACATTGCCAAAGGGTGTACATTGAAAGATTAAAGACGGATTCATTGAATTCTTTCAATGATGAAAGATCGAGGGAGGTCGAAAGGTGAGCGGCGGAAGGCTAATGGAAAGTACCCGGACGAGCTGCGGGACAGGCTTCTCGCGTGTATGGGGGCGCTGCGCAAAGACAAGAATCACGAAGAAGACGCCTACCGCTACTACGGCGTGACGCGAGGTATGGTAGCGCGTCACAAGCTTGAATTCGCGTTCCTGCAAATGAGGCTGTCGCGGCGCATTGACTACATGGGGCTGAACTACGAGAATGCCATGTTCGACGCGTTTGTGAAGCTCTACGAGCGTTGGAACCGGCCTTTCTCCCGTGGAGCCGTAAGCCAAATGGCCCAGAAAATGAAACAGGAGCTCATAATCAAGTATGATCAAGGGACCGGCGAAGTCCCGGGGCCTACGCCGTCGTGGCTAGCCCGGATGGAAGAGCGCTTCCCGGGGGTGGCCATGGGACGCCCTTCCCAGGCTACTGGCATAGATCTGCTGCTGAGGGAAGGCGAGGCCAAAATATGGTACAAGAAATTTGAGGAATTGGCTCAAGGGATTCCTGCCAAGAACCTTGCCGTAATGTGCGAAACGGGGTTTCATTTTAGCAGCGGAGGGAAGAAGGGCGTACGAACTATTATGAATGTCGGTTCAGAGCCACCAGATCTTGACAACGGGGACCATTTGGCTCTATTTGAATGTGTGCTAGCATCGGGGGATGTGATCCCGCCACTGGCCGCGTTTATTTCAAAACGGGAGCCTCCGTATGAGGAAGAATCTCTGGTGCGTGATCTGGAGACGGAATTCTGGGGAGGGAAGCTAGTGATTGCTCGCTGTGACTCGTACGAAGACGCTAATCGCCTATGGGTTTTACACTATGAAAGCATCTCGAGGAAGTTGGCTGAAGAGAGTCATGATAGGTGTTTGCTGACAATGGGCCACGTTTGGGCTGACTTGGAACAGTATATCTATGCCGAGACCAAAGGGATTCATTACCTGTCCGCGCATCCTCTTGTTCGAGGGGCGTTCGACCCACTGAGAAACCGCTATTTTGAGCTGACCAAGCGATTTGTAAACAATCTCGAGCTTGACAACGTAACCTTTGGCGGTCACGGCCTGGCAGCAAATGAGCTGGCATGGCTGTCCTTCTACCATTCCGGGGCAGATGAAATCAGCGCTGCCCCGATCAGGGAAGGATTCGAAATGACCGGCCTCTATCCTCTGGATGCCGACGTTATGACCAAATACTTGTTCCCTGGGCGCAATGACAGTGACAGGGTCGAATTATGGTCTACCACCACAAGCGAGGCTATTCAAGCTGAGCTATTACGGAACAGTGCGGATGACGGGGAGTTTACGAACGCATTAGCTGATTTGAACAAAGTCTTGCAATACTTGTTAGTAGCTGCGGGCTATTTCTTTAGCAAGAACGGCACGGATTTCCAAGATATCAAGGTCAAAATTATGGACTTGCGAAGTTACGTGCTAACCTCTTACACACTACAGGAGATCTCAAAGATGGAAAAGGATGAGGAACTCAAACCCAAGGTCAGAGATTGCTTTGTGGATATCCTATCTAACTCAGACAGAGCACCGCCAGTGCGAGGTCTGAACTCGAAACCAAGAATAACAACTAAGGAGCGCCTCCGCACCGATTCATTGGTAAAACAAGAAGAAGAGGAGGACCAAATGGTGTTCCAAGAGCTGGAAAGCGAAGAGCCGCCTCGCCCAAAACGCACCATGCGGAAGCGCAAAAATGCCAGCAAACGGCAGGAAGCCAGTGAAGACAGTGACTTAGGGGGGGCCTACTTTAATTCTTTCGACTCAGACGAGGATTCATCGTTCAAGCTTTCGGATGATGACAAGGAGCTCCCTGTACTATCTTCCCCCCCAAGGTCGCCGAACATCTCCTCACTCCCTGCTTTTTCTCCTCGGAATTCTGAACCAAAAAGGAGGCTGTCATTTGAGAAACTTGGCCATGATAATGAAGAATTCGCCTCGAACCCAGCATCTCCTAAATTGAAGCATGTCATTCCCGCTTCGAGCTCTCCCCTCTCTGCAGCACTTGCACAGCATTCAGATAATGATTCGGGTCTGTCGACACCGCCTTCGTTAAGTTCTTCAGAAGAAAATTTCTACTCAGACCATGACAACACCGATTTCAATTTGGATATACATGGTGAAGAAAAGAGTGCGCCCGAGACAAACGCAAAGCCTCAAGAGCGTGCTCGCGTTTCCAATCAATTTGCAACTCCTCCTAGACTCCCTGATGATGATATTCAGGATGCGTCGGTGGATGAGCACTGGATTAAAGTATTCGAAAACATATATGGGGATTCCCCCTCGATCGAAAAGCTCAGAAGTGAGATGCCTCTATTGTATCATCTGTCCCGGTCTGCCAGCGGGTCCGCTCGGTCATCAGTCCGTCGAATTGCTACTTCAAACGGATATGAAGGCACGCCCCTCGAGTCCAAGAGATCTGGCGACAATGCTGGCGACATTTCTGGTGCGACAGCTCGCACCCGATTGAACCAATCTCCGCGACAATCTTTGTCTGGTTCAATAAACGATTTATCTTACGTGAGTGCTGGTGAGGGGACGCCAGCTTTAGGCCATGATCGGCGAGGAAATCGCATATATTACGATTCACCTGCACTGGAGTCATCAAGCAAGTCGCCGCAGCGAAAGCGAAGAAAATTGTCAAAGATTATGAAGCCAACTCATAATGGCAGCGCAACCAAGGGTGACGATTCTGATGTGCCTGAGAGTATTCTAGGCATCAAGGCGGTTGATACAGAAGATGGAAGATCCCTGAAGTACCGAACAGCATGGCGAAACAAAGACCAGATTACATATGAGCCATTATCAACGTTCAAGCAACATCCTGGCATTGTCAAAGGTTTCTACGACCAGCATAATGATGCTGAACGGCCAAAAGAGCTTGCTCGCTTTTTGGCATTCAGCCTGTTCCTGAACAGGCCGGCGAAAAAAAAATTAGTATAGATATATGATTCCCACTTGTAACTATTAGCCAATACTAACCAATATTTAATCATGTGTTGCCTTTCGTTCATACATTCAAGTAAAACCTTCAGGCTATGGTCGAAATTTATTTGAAGCAGCCAGTATCGCATTAAAATCAATATATCTTTCATTCAACAACTCTTCACGCATTAGCTGAGTGTTAATTATTTTATCCTCTCATTAAGCTAGCCTGCTCTTCAGTCTTGATTGCTTTGTGCATGCTTATGCGTTCTTTTGAGCTCTGCCGTATACTGCTCGAAACTTTTCCGTTCGGGTCCCCGGTGAGTTCCTGCATTACTGTCTAATTGCTTACTTCTCCAACCATGGGAACTTCCCTCAATTTATCTTGCATGCCACCGGTGTGGTTCTCCTTCGTTTCATCGCCGACTTTCCGATTCCGTAGCTCGGCTATTCTCCGAACCGTTTCACTTCGGTCACTCACCGAGCCTGTCTACATCGGTCACTCGCCGAGCCTGTCCACACCGGTCACTTACCGAACCGCTATACCTCAACAGCCCTTTCCGGCATTTTTTTGATCGATAGCTTTAATTACTTCTGGCGATTTTGAAAGCAGCAAATGCAACCTCGGGTATGACAGTAGTACAATTGTTCTAGCAATACTGTGTATATATGTATGCTACGTATTCATATATATATATATACGGTGTTGCCATTCTAATTATAATTTATCCATGGCCCAAACCAAAATTCATGCACAATGTACTATAGACGTTATAAGCTGAATGCATGGAAGGTATCACGCATGCAAGCATGTGCATCCGTTTTGTCATGAAAATCCAGTCATCTCTGCCTTCGACTCCCAACGTTCAACTTTTAGTGCGGCTTCAGCCGCATGAGCCTCTCAATTATGCGCGATAACGCAGAAATGTTTCATAGATAATGCGCGAAAATGCATGACAAAAAAGCTACAACACTCGCTGTTCCCGCGTTGTCTCCAACCGCGGTACTTGGACGAGCTCTCAGGTGCTTAACTGCTGCCGATCGAACGAGAGACGGTGTGGCCACCTGGATATGGTCGTAGCTAACAGGTCCTGCCCGGATTCGAACCGGGGTTAGAGGAATCAGAATCCTCCGTGATAACCAACTACACTACAGGACCTCTTGTTGAAAATCGGTTTTTACAGGTTAAGTGTTCCCAAAATCACTGATTACGTAATATTTGCTCGAATATTACGTAATCGACTTGCCGATACAGTTGAATGTCATTCATTCATTCATTCGTTCATTCCCTTTCCGATACAGTTGAATATGTGGCACTTTTGGCACTTTCTGGCCCATTATAATGATTGAAATCCTTGGCGGCTTGCTGCTGTCAAAATTTGAGGTTTGAATTCAAGTTATTGGATAAAAATGAAATCTGACGGCTCTAAATGACCGAATGGATGAATGAATCGTCTGTACTTCGAGCCCGTTGCGACTGTGCCACCAAGTTAGGCTTATATAGTACATAGTACATCAACATATTTGTCCGCTGAGCAGACATTTCAACATATTATAACAAATCAATGAAAATCAAAAACTTTTGGTTGATGGGGCCAATTTCCTTAGCGCCGAGGCGCTAATGGCACGAATGAAAACCCCTTCTTCTAGAGCAAGAGCAGGCGGAATATCATCGATGACACCGCTCCCGTAAAATACCGGATAAAAGACCTGTGCCAGTCACCCGCTTGTGGTAATCCATCTAATGAGTTTGGCGCGGTATAGAGTCCCATAAATCAGCCACCGCCATATGACCCTCCTTCGTATTGAGCAGGGTGAGGGAAACCCGTTTCCGCTAGAGCAAAAACACGTGGAAGATCAATGATGACAGTGCCCTTATACATTACCGGGTAAAAGAAAGTCACTCAATTGTGGGGATCGATCTATGACACGAGGGAATCCCTTTTTGTAGCAAGAACAGGAACAGGAACGAATTGGCATAAAAAAAATCTGTATATTGTCCCACAGTATACGGCACAAATGCGTCAATGTATGTAGCGGACGTTTACCCATTTGAATTTGGCAAGCGATGGCTGCTTTCTAGAACAAGTTAGCTATATTATAGGTACAAATACATTCCTTAAATGTTAACTAGAAAAAATTTCCAAAGTGCTATAATCAAGAATAGCAAAATATGCAACAAGTAACAGCAACTTTAGAAATGAGCAATAAATAATGTGATTATCACGGAGAAAACTTGAATTGATCCAATGCCCCTGCTCGGAAGCATGGAAGTGATCCGGCTGTTGCAGGAGTGGTTCTGACCCTAACTGGAACAGGAGTAGCCGGATATTTTGGAAGAGGATCGAGATTTTCCTTGTTATCCGCAGGCTCCTCATCGTCAAGATAGCTATCTCGCGTGGGGAGTACTTGCCTAGTTTTCTTCTTAGGGAAGAATCTGCTTTCCGAAGGAGGCGCGTCGTTAGATGCACCTTGTTCGAATGTGTCGAGGTCACGTTTTGTTGAGCCTCTGACAGCCGTACTAGGAGGGGGAGTTGAGAGTGACAAGTTGCGCCTCAAGGGAACAGGCGTGGAAGGAGAGCGAGAAACCACCTGGGGCTTGAAAAAGTCGCTCATAGCGCTCTGCCCGCCCGATCTCGGAGTGACTGCAATTGTTGCGCAACGGCGTGATGAGGCCCTATGCGGTGTGCCAATGACTAGGGTGATTCTAGGAACCAACAGCTGTTGCTGGTTGATCTCCTGCTTCGAAATAGGGTTGATTTCTCCCCTGGCAACTTTCCCTGCGAGCTCTGCGCAATCCAATTCTCCTATTATGTGTCGGATATCGTCCACAGAGTCGCGATCATTTAGTAGGACGACCTCTTCCTTATTAGGGCACCACACCTGTTGGAACTGGAATGCAATGTCTGCATGTCTGTATACCTCGACGAAGTCGGCTGGAATCTCGTATTTACCCTCCATGCGGAGTGCTCTCATGACGCCATCAATGGTGCGATGCTTTTTCGCGTACTGAGTTGCCTTGCACACACCGATCCTCGCGATACCGTCGGAATAGTCGCATCCAGCTAAGATCACTGCCAGCCGCCGCTCGTGGTCAGTCAGCTTGGCGATAGAGATACCGGGAACTTTGGGGAAATCATCTCTGTTTATTTCAATAAGGCACCCACTGGAGTCCATTTTCGTCAAGAGCCGCTTAGCTCCAAACACCAGCATATCTGAGTCTTCAGACATGATGGCATCTACGATGCCAGTCTTCTCCAGGTACACCATTTGCGCGTCTGCCTCATAGGGGGCAACGACATAAGGGAGATTGTACCGTTTCAAAGCTGCAATGACTGTGCATGCCATTTCCGGGGTAATATCGACCGCCTGTTGCAAATACCCCCGCGCCTTGCGGTAATCAGTGCCGAGCACATCGAGAGCCCGCTTTTTGGCCTCTTGTCGGCTCTTGCGCCGCGCAGTCTCAGTCTTCTCCTTCATGGGGAGGTACCCTCCGTCAAAGACCATGTACGGAGTGACTCCATTGTCGAGCAATAGTTGGATCCTCCTCATCACGAAGTCAATATGCCTAACCGTTAGCTGAAATCTCCTCATAGGGAGGGCTCAACATACAAAGTGGTACTCTTCCCGAGGGCGATAAGGTCCGGACACGCAGCTGAACCTCGGTGTAGCCAGGAGTACCCGTCCACCGCGACCATCAACCCGGAGTACGAGGATATGTGAGCCTGTCTTTCGATAGACTTGAACTCTTTCAGGAGTCCTTATCTTGTTAGTTCACGATTTGCGCTTTTCAGGTTTGTTCTTACCCTTTACCCCCATCTTTGTATCCGTGTTGAGGTTTGGAAGGTTTCGCGTTTCATTTTTTTCATTTATCCCTTTATTACGCGATCGCGACGCGACGCGGGGCCGAGACCCCCCCCCACTGGAATGGGTCAGCAAATGAACTACCGGTAAGCAGGCCATATAGAGAGAAATGACTTTACGGTTTATAATGCAGCCTCATTTGTGAGCTCGTTTCATGAGTCCTGCAAGACTATGGGTGTTTACTATTGCGGGTAGTAGAGGCATTACTGTGCTTGGGCAAATCAGAGCAAGTACCTATGGTACTGTTGGGTTTACGGGTGGTCGTTAAAGGGGGTCTGGCGGTAACTACGGAGTCTGAGTCTGAGGCAGAGCACCAGTACTGGTAGTGCATTAGGTATTGAAGGTATTGGTAGTAGCTCTGTACAACAAGGTGGGGATGATGGGCTGCGAGAAGATGCTTCTATAAAACAGGGACATTAGAATACGTAGAATCTTTGTAGGACAGTTACGGGATCTACCCTGTTCTGATAAGTTCAGAGTAACACAATTGTCAAAATGCACAAGCACTACATATGTCTTCATCTAGATCTACTTTGGCAGTCAACTGTAACAAAGCATCCGTTTGCAACCTGTAATAGAATGCCTCTCAATACGTAACAAATTTCCCCCAGCAGCTGTAACAAACTCCCGTAACAAACTCCCGTAACAAACTCACTCCCGTAACAAACTCCCGTTACAAACTCCCGTTACAAACTCCCGTTACAAACTCCCGTTACAAACTCCCGTTACAAACTCCCGTTACAAACTCCCGTTACAAACTCCCGTTACAAACTCCCGTTACAAACTTCTGTTAAAAGACGTGCCTAATTTATTGGGTAGACACCCGGTCAATATAGTTATAATCCCCCCCCTTCTCTTCCGGAGATGCATGTGGAATATAAATGTTCAAAGCGTATTACCATGTGTAATAACTCTAACTAGTATACTAATAATAATGAGCCCCATGAAGAGCGGCCCACGATCGGATCTCCGCGAGCGGCGAGAGATATCATCATCACGTAGCATTTAAAGTCTCGCGGACAGTATACATCGAACGAAAGCCAGGAGAGGGCCGTTATCCTTCCAGAATTAGATACAAAACAATAGAAGAAAAAAAATAGAGAATGGACCCAGCAGCATTCCAGAATTTGTCCATAAATGACCCACGGTCAGGGTCCGCCGCTATGACTCCCGCGTCGTACGAACAGCAGCAGCAGCGGAAGTACAGGCGGAAACATGCTCACGCTTACTACGACTTCAGCCACGGGACCCAGCAAGAGACCCTTCAGAAGCCCCAGCAGGGGGATACGTTTGTTCCGCGGGGCCCAAGCCCAGGCTTTCCGACCCCAATTGGCACTCCAATGGCCTCTCGAACACCTGAGCCCAGTTTCCAGCCTTCAATGGGCCAGAGACCACTCACTGGCCCAGAAGACCCTCACCAGCAATACACAAACTCTCCACCGGCGGATGCCCTGCCGAATCTGCCCGCAAGCCGGGACTTCTTCGCGGAGAAGGTGGCTGCCCAGCCGTTTGTGTTCAAGACGTTTGAGAACGCATGCCCGCCTCCTGCGCTCTCGGAGTATGGCGTCGAGGACCAAGGCATTGCCGGGCCGAACTTTGCGAGGATGACAATGTACAATGTTCCAATTAGCGAGCAGCTGAGGAAGGAGACTGAGCTACCCCTGGGCATCATTGTTCAACCATTTGCGCCTACCGATGATCCCGTGCCGATCGTGGACTTCTCTGAGACGGAGCCGCCGCGATGTAGGCGATGCAGGGCGTATATGAACCCATCGATGCTGTTTATCCAAGGCGGGACGAAGTTTGTGTGCAATATGTGCCAACATACTAACGCCGTGTCCTCGGATTATTTCCAGCCCACGGACCAGACTAACCGTAGAATTGACTGGCAGACCCGGCCGGAATTGGCATATGGCACTTACGATATAATTGTGCCGAAGGAGTTCTGGAAGGACGGCAAAGAGCCTGTTCCGCTCCATGAACTGTTTCTCATCGACGTGAGCACGGAGGCGGTCAAGAAAGAGATCCCCAAGCTGGCAGTTGAGGCAATTAGGGCGCTGCTATACAGCGAGAACAGCCGGTTCCCCAAGGGAGGAAGAATTGGTATCATGACCTTTGACAAGAACCTGCATTTCTACAACCTCCACCCGAACCTGACACAGGCCCAGATGGTGGTCATGAGCGATATTGACGACACGTTCATCCCGCTTGAAGAGGGGCTGTTTGTTGACCCCGAGGAGTCACGACTGGTCATTGAGGACCTTCTTAACCGGCTCGATATCTTGTTTGAGAACAACATGTACAGTGAGCCAGCCTACGGCGCTGCATTGGATGCCGCCCAAAAAGCACTCGAAGAGACGGGTGGCAAGGTAAGCGTCATGCTCAGTGTGCTTCCAACGTGGGGCCCTGGCCACCTGTTTGTGCGTGACGAGAGCCAGTATAAGTCGGAAGCGCAATACGATTTGCTGCGAGCATCGAATCAGTTCTATCTCGACATGGCTCGGCGGTATGCTGTTAACGGCATTGGTCTCGATACGTACTTCTTCCCGTCGTCCTACATCGACGTAACGAACAGTGGCCACGTGGGACGATTTAGCGGCGGCCGAGAGCACTACTACCCGCGATTTGTACCGGAACGAGACGGCCAGAAGTTTATTGCCGAGTTTGTTAGGGCCAACAGCGGCGAGACTGCGACCCAGGGAATCCTCAAAATCCGATGCTCCAACGGCATGCAAGTACACAAGTACGTTGGTAACATTTTCCAGGAGAGAAACGAGACTACGGCAGACCCTTACCTTGGCGTAACGGGCGAGCACACTGCGCTGGGGGCTCTGTTCACCTACGACGGAAAGCTGGACACGAAGCTGGATGCTCACTTCCAGGCAGCATTGTTGTATACTTCCGCGACTGGCCAGAGGCGGGTGCGAGTCATTAACATCCTCGCCAGCGTCACCGAACAGTATCGAAACGTAATGAAGTTCGTAGACGTGGAGGCGTGCATGGCTATCTGCACGCGAGACGCATTGGACAAGCTTGGCTTCGTTCCCATCAAGGAGATAAAAGCCGGGCTTATCGACAAGACTGTAGACATCTTTGCTGCCTACCGCAAGCACAACGGTGTCGGGATGCCTCCTACACAATTACTGATGCCTGTGTCGTTGCACTTCTGGTGCATTTACATACTGGCATTTATAAAATCACGCCCACTCCGGGCCACGAAAGTCGTCAGCGACGCCCGACGCCATGCCTCGCGTGTCGTAAACTGCATGGACATCGACCTCCACCAGGTGTATCTATACCCGCGCATCATTGGCATCCACAACTTGCGTGAAGCGGACTGTACTTATACTGAAGCGGGTCAGTTCAACATGCCCGTTAATGTCACCGCTACCATGTCGAGCATTGACGTTGGAGGTACCTATATTATTTACAACGGCCAGCGGTTGTTGCTCTATATTCATCGCCAGGTGAATCCACAGCTAATCAAGGACCTGTTTGGCGAGTCCTTTGGGTCTGTGGCCGAGCTTGATCCATACCTCAACTCCATTCCGGAGCTCGATACTGACATCAACATTAAGACGCGGGCGCTCGTTGACTACTTTGCCCGGAAAACCCACCTGACCAAGATGACTATCCAGCTGGCACGCCAGGGTATTGACGGTGCCGAGTACGATGTCAACAGCATGCTCATTGAAGACAGGAATATGGAGAGCTACGGTTATAGGGATTTTGTTGCGCATGTCCACCGCGGAGTTCAGGTCGCTTTGGAGAATAAGAGCTCCAAGGCGGCCACTCATCTGCTCAACGAGACCATCAATCTTACCCATGGTGGGATATAACCTCTCCTGGCCATCTCCATGTGTTTAGTATTGCTGAAGGAGCCTATGACATAATGTATCCCCTGGAGGCTCGCAATTAGTATGCTTTAGCGTCTTTTTATTTTGGATATACATGTATTAGGCTGTTCGTCCTTCATATCAATTCATCCTAGAGATATTAAGCAAATCGTTACTCGTCAATACTATACAGATCATATTCATCATAATTAAGTCATTACTTCCTGTCGTCTTCGACATTGGCCCTCCACACGGCAGAACCATCAGAGTATTGCTCGTTCTTCCAAATCTCGGCTTTGGCCTTGATCTCCTCTAAAATCCACTCGGCAGCAGCCCACCCTTCCTGGCGATGCGCCGACGATACCGCAACCACAATGCTCTCCTCCATGACTGGCACGACGCCCAGTCTATGGGCAATTGCGACTTTGACGACATGAGCCTTGTTCTCAGGTTTCGCCTCCCACCGCTTGAGCGCCTCGTTTGCAATCTTTTCAAACCGTTTTGTCGCCATCCCCACATGGGCGTCGTACGAGAGGTGCACAACCTCCTTGCCGTCCATCGAGTCTCGGGTCGTCCCGCCAAACGTGATCACGGCGCCTGCCTCGGGACTCTTGACGAACTCGATCAGGGAGTTCCTGTCAATAGCTCCGTCTGTTAAAAACGCCCACACCCTCTCCGTTTTGACCATTTGTTGCTTTTCCACGAGCGATTCTCTAGTCTTTTAAGTGCCAACCTCTCCATCGGAATCGCCGTCGGGCCAGATCCGATGGGATCAATAGCGTACCGAATTAGCCAACGTTAATTCTCTTTATCCTGGAGTAGCCCTACTAACGCGCGCTGGAGTAAAGCTCTATCTGGGATGACATAAACCTTAAATGAGAGGCAATTGTATTAAATGGTATCGAATTTTGAATACTCAATCGGTATACCTAGAATACAGGGACTAAATACCATACACCTCAAGTATATATTCGAGGGCCAGCCCTCGAGCTCCCGTAGTTGGGGGCTCTGCCCCCAAACCCCCGTCATACCAACGAGATCTCCGCGCAGCGGAGCCCCAGGGGGGTTTGGGGGGACTGGTCCCCCCATTGTAACCAGGAGCTATGTACAGGACGGGTCAGGAGTGAATACGAAAGATAATGCAAGCAGGCAGGTAGGGCAGGTGCGGCTGTACGGAACGCACGGCTGTGCTGCCCAACGAAGAGGCGGAGTCGAAAGATAAGCGACAACCGGCTATATAACCGCACCTAGCGACACTAGTTAGCTGATATTGATAATTTGAGGAAATGGGCTTGCGAAGCCATGCAAAGCGACTTCGACGGCCAAAAGAGAGCGGAGGCCGGCTTGCGACCTTGCCGGAGGTCGCACTGACGCTGGTGGCAGAACTACTGAGCACGGCCGACCGGTGCGCGCTGCGGCTGACCTGCCAGGCAATGGAGAAGTACGCGGCAATAGAGCTCTACAAAGAGGTCAAGTTTGACCTAGCGGCCCTCCAGGGGTCCCAGGGCAGCTTTGACCGCATCCCGGACCACGGCGTGCTGCAGACAGTGTCTACTCGCCGCCCAGAGAGCAGAATTGCCATCCGCCGCCGCAATGATCTGTATTACTTTTGTCTTTACGCCATGACGGGACGCACAACTGAGTATCTCAAGTGTACGGAGTCGCTGTGCGTGCGCGTCAGCGCTCTTACGTTTGGGTTCGGCCGCATGACGCCGCACGACGCCGCACAGCTCAAAGCGGCCAGCTACACCGAACATAGCCAGTGGGTCGTTGAAGAGGCGCCGCGCCTGTTCCCCGGGTTGGTGCACCTTGAAATTCTGGCCTCGACGTTTGACGGAACTGTGCAGCACATGGAGCTCATTATGAAGCTGCTTGAGCGGTTCTCGGCGGCTGAGAAGTCGATTACGTCGGCCGCGTATATCCGCCGGCTAGCCCAGGACCCGGAGATCCCCAACGTAACGCGATACAAGGTTAATGCTAAGACGTGGGGCGCCAACATGTCCGTGCCGCGCTCCGTGCGGCACCTCGACCTCACCGCCACAGACACCGCCACAGCCCTAGCGCACCCTGTCGAAGGCGAGGCGCTCGGCGACTTCCTCAGAGGACTCGACCGGCTCGAGGCTCTGACTCTTACCGGGATTTCGGTAGTGGACTCTATTCGGAATGCCGGATCCTGGCTGCCACCATCTGTACGCAAATTGGAGATCGACTTGGCTACCATGACGCTGAAGACGACTTCGGACTCAGCTGGAGCCTCTGCGGGGGTTGCTAGTACGGTCATGACGTTCCCCAACGTGCTATTCCTTAAACTACACCTTGCCGAGGAGCAGCGAATGCCGCTGGACGGGCTGTCGCTGCCGAGGCTGCGCCGGCTGTATATCCACGACCGAGCGGCGGGCCAAGACATTGCGCCGCCCGAGGTGCGGCGCATGGATTCGGTGAAGGAGCTCCATCTCGACGTTCACGATGTAAACTTTGTATACGTTGCGTCGATTCTGGCGAGCCTGCCGCGGGTTGAGCGGCTCATTTTGAACGGCACGTTCCAGTGCCAGCAGTTCTTGCGTGAGTCGGCACGCGATGTCCTCGACGCAATGCAGGTCGTCATAGCCCAGGCTACGTCGCTGAGGTCGGTCGTGCTTCACTGTGGTGTCGAGCATGCAGCTAATTTGGCAATTGTGCGCAGCTTTATGACCTGCCCGCTGCTGGTGGAGCTGTTTTTGTATCCGGCCTCGGAGTGGACCTCTTCGGTGCTGACGCCGTACCTGTATCCGGTATGGTTGAGGTTTAGCAGTAAAGACTCGGAGTCAGCACAGTGGAGTTTCCAGGAGGGTTTTATGGTTGATTTGAGGGGGGCGAGGAACGTTTCCGATGGAGAGTGGCTAGGAGAGCAGCATTTTGACCTGTCCGCGGAGCACGACTCTTCAGAGGCCTCCCGGAGGAGGAGCATATTCAAGCGGCACTCTGCTTCCTCGGCGTAGCCTATTTTCTTCTGCATAACCTATTTCTATTTGATCTACGTGGTTAACTCATTACGGGCCGCTAATCTTTTTTTCCTTGGCCTGCGTGACACTATATCTTGGTATCTGACAATATCTTGGTTCTTCATGTTGTATAACAGTATCGGGCCATTGGGGGCCATATCCACGCGTACGTATTAACAATTGAGCTTCAATTGATTGCTTTACCGGTTTGCTTATTTACAGTTTCATCGATTAAAGCTCCACTCTGAGCCAAGTTACCATAACAAACTCATCAATAGAGACGATCACAGACTGAAATATATCCCCAATAGTTGATACGCCTTGGGGGCCAGTCCCCCGACCCCCCGTAGCTCCGCTTCGCGGAGGATTTAATTGAGCCATTTTGTCCCCATTCCCACAAAGCATTAGGAGACTGACTCCGGCGGCCCCACACTTACCACTGACCCGCCAACAAGGCGATGCCCCCCGATTTCACTATCAATATCAACTGAGGCTCATGAATAGCGGAAGCAATAATAAAAACCAGATTATAATATGCAGAAACTATGCAAGATACTTGACCTAAGAGGGAACAACGCGTCAAACGACAATGAACAAGCAATTTCATATCGATTTGTAAAATAAAGAATGATTATAAAGCACCAGGGACAAGCCATTGATATCCCTCTTACCTTCTTCCGCATTATCTGTGAACTACAGTATAACATGGTTCTTCATGCCTTAATCCTATGGTACATTTCTCGCAGTGGACCAGATACGTTCAAAGCCTAATTACAAAGTAATCCAACTTCCTTCTTTATAACGTATATTCTATTAGGGCAATGGATATTTCAATTAGTTGATTTGGCAGTACTGTTATACCGCTGAAAGCATACATAGTACGGTACCAGGCTCCACAACGCATATACCCCGCTTTTGCCAATTAACATACTCAATTCCTCCTAATACATTCTATTCCACTAAAAAACTATTAATCCACAAACTACTACAATAATTCTCATCAAATATATTCTCTTATTCTTATCCAATATCCACAATACGCAATGTACCATAGGTCATCCACCGCGAAGGTACTGGTAGGGTATTGGGTAGCAAGGGTTTTATGGCGTGCGCGTTCCCAAAGGCGACAAAAGGTGGAAAAAAACTTCCTTCTCCTACTCACACCAGCTTGACGAGGTCAACGAATAGATAGAAGCGCCAATTTCTCTACTCCCAAATTTTCTGGCAGTCTGAGAGGCTCATTTATTTTTGTTGAATTTCCCAGTCAATCGTATTATGTCACTGCGAAGTCGCATCGATCCTCACAGAGTAAGTAACTGAATTATTACACCCACGCGCGGCTATCACCCACAACACGCACACAAGACCCCGAACAAGAATGTTAACCGACTCGGCTAAGGACGAATACTCACGCTCCCGATCGCGTTCCCCGAGATACCGAGACGACCGCTCGCCGCCCCGAGGCTCCTCCTTCCGCTCCTACCGTTCGAACCACTCGCGCTCGAGATCCCGATCGCGCTCCCCCCCTTACCGACGACAACGAGACAGAGGCACGAGACCAATGTACCGAAGCCAGTCAGACCAGGCCCGACGTGTCTACGTGGGCAATCTGTCCTTTGACGTCAAGTGGTACCACTTGAAGGACTTTATGCGCCAGGCCGGAGAGGTGCTGCACGCCGACGTGCTCAAGCTCCGCGACGGCCGCTCCAAGGGGTGCGGCATCGTAGAGTACGCCACCGTCGAGGAGGCCCAGAAGGCCGTGGACACGCTCAACAACCAGGACCTCATGGGCCGCCTCGTGTTTGTACGAGAGGACCGTGAGGCCGGAGGCCCACCCCCAGGTGACTCCTCCTCCGCCGCACCCGCCGCACCGCCGCACGGAATGCGGCACAGCGACCGCCTGCCGCCGCGCCGGGCGCCCCCGAGCGTCGCCAGCGAGCCGGGCAGCCAGCTCTATGTAGGCAACCTGCCGTACACCGTAGCGTGGCAGGATCTCAAGGATTTGTTCCGGGAAGCCGGCAACGTTGTCCGGGCTGATGTTCAGCGCACCTATGACGGGCGGTCCAAGGGCAGCGGTATCGTTGTGTTTGAGACCGCTGATGAGGCGCGACAGGCCATTGACAAGTTCAACGGTTACGTCATGAACGGGCGGCCCATTGAGGTGCGTGAAGACCGGTTCGCCGCCTCCAACTCGGGCATGCCGCCACCCCCACCGCCTCCTTCCTCTGGTGGCGAGGCTGTTGCGCCAAATGACCTTACCGACAATGCGCGAGGCGGCGGTGAGCCCAGTGAGGCCATCTTCGTAGGCAACCTGCCATGGGCTACCACTAATGACGACCTTGTTGAGCTGTTTGAGACGGTGGGCACCGTTCTCCGGGCTGAGATCCAGCTGCTGCGCAATGGCAAGTCGGCCGGTAACGGTGTCGTCCGATTCGACACTCCCGCCAGCGCCGAGATCGCCATCTCCAAGTTTGACGGCTACGAGTACGGCCGACGAAACCTCTCCATCAGCTACGTCTCTTACTCTCACGACCCTAATGCTTCCACCCTGCCTCCTGCTGACGACCTCGAAATGGATATGTAATGTGTACTATTTATCTATAACGCCTTTGAACACGGGACCAATTCGGTATTGACATACACTCACCTCCTATATTGTATTCGAGGGCCAGCCCTCGAGCTCCCGAAGTTGGGGGCTCTGCCCCCAAACCCCCTTCGGAAACAACATTCGCTATATCAACCAGATCTCCGCGTAGCGGAGCCCCAGGGGTTTGGGGGGACTGGTCCCCTCAAGTACAACTAACAGCGGAGTGCTCTTCGAGGGCCAGCCCTCGAGCTCCCGTAGCTCCGCTTCGCGGAGGATTCTTAGTCAATTGAGCCAACTCTCCGCAAAGCGGAGCCCCAGGGGGGTTTGGGGGGACTGGTCCCCCCAATTACACTCAAGAGAGGTATGTTACTCGAGGGCCAGCCCTCGAGCCCCAGGGAGGTTTGGGGGGATTACACTTGGAAGGTATTCCGTGGCTCCGCTTAGCGGAGGAGTTAATTAAATAGGTCATTATTTGGTAGGAATAGGCAAGACGAGGCGACTTTCGACTTCGGTCTCTTTTCCTTCCTCTTCCTCTCCCTCGAATATCAGGCGACAAGTGCCGTCTCTCTTAGTTCCCACCACCTCAGCGCGGTAGAAGGTAGTCGTCTCCGGGTACCTCGCCAGTACTGTGTCGCCAGCGGAGAAGGTCACTTCCACAGCAGCATCCGACGGAGAAATGGGAATAAGGCTTTTGCGCGTCGCGGTGTACGACTGGCCCGGATTGCCATGATCGTCGGGTTCGGGGTCGCGCACTGTGTACCGCGTCGGCTCTGAACTTGTATCTATCGCCGTGACCTCGCACTGGATCCATTCCTCCTCTGCGGCGCCCGGGCCTGACATGCGGAACGCGACCTGCGACCCAACACGGATGCCACCACGCCCGCTGGAGTCGACTTTTCTCTTCTTCTTCAGCGGATGCTGCGTGACCTCCTCGAGCCGGAGATTGAGTATTTTCGTCACGTTACTGAGCGCTCGGTCTAGCAGGGCGTGCTCCTCGGACCGCACCTCCTTCTCCTGCTCAAACAGCTCTATCAGCGACCCGACCTGCGGCTCGTATGTTTCCAGATCTTCTTCGATCTGCTCTCGACCGTCGTCGTCTTCGATATCCGGCACGCTGAGCTGCTCTATCGCCTGGGTGATGGCGCGCTGGGGAGACTCGTTCTTGGAGAGGTTCGATGCATGCTGGACCGCCTGGATCACCGCCGACCACAGCTGGTGGCTGTCCACTGGTGGACTCTTCTTGGATGCGTCTGTTCCGCGCAGCTTGTGCGCTGTGCTAGACCTACTCGACCGTCCTCGTGCCATACTTAGTGGTCGTCTTGGGACTTCACCTTCCCCGGTCTTTGACGACACACCCCAACCACACACAACGCTATTGCGGTACTGCTAGAGTATTAATAAAACGAAAATTTTGGCACTTCGCAGGTGGTATAATCCTCCGCGAAGCTACGGGAGTTCGAGGGCTGGTCCTCGGATACGCACCTTCCAAATTCCGCGTAGACAAGTAAGGCTGTAACAAAAATGCTTACACGCTGTTGCAAATACTTTGTTACAATTTTGTTACGCTGTTGGGAGTTTTGTTACGCTCGACCAGCGGCTCTCTCCGCGAAGCGGAGCCACGGGAGATCGAGGGCTGGCCCTCGAATAAAACTCCGCTACTAGCTGTACTTGGAGGGACCAGTCCCCCCAAACCCCCCTGGGGCTCTGCTACGCGGAGATCTGGTTGATATAGCGAATGTTGTTTTCGACGGGGTTTGGGGGCAGAGCCCCCAACTACGGGAGCTCGAGGGCTGGCCCTCGAATACATACGTTCCAAGTGTAATGGGGGACCAAACTCCCCGCTGGGGCATCTCTACGCGGAGAATGAGAGTCTATGAATGTATGTACAGATATATATTACAGTTTGTCGCCCATGGTCCTGATGAATGCCTTCTGTCGCCAGTCGGGTTTCCTGTCCTCGCGATCAAAGTCCTCCAGTTTCATAGTCGTGGTGTGGGTGCGCAGATGGGCGACCTCCTGGGTGAGCTGAGCCTTGAGGACTGGGTCTTTGGTGACGATCAGGGCATTGGCCTCGAGATCGTGCGAGTAGGCTCGGCGGGTGTAGTTACTGGAGCCAATGACGGTCATGCACACGGATTCGTCGCTGGGCTCGGTGACCCACAGGCCCTTGGCGTGGTAGGACCAGCCGCCTGGAGTGTTGACTACGCCGTTCTTCCACTCAGAGACGGTGATGCGGTGGGCCACGTCGGCATGTGTCACGTCTTGGAGGAACCGCTTGGCCAGCTCAGAGTAGACCTGGGGCAGCAACCCGGAGGGGCCCTTGGACTTGTAGAACCCATTGGCCTCCGGGGCGGCCGTAATGACTTGGGCAGCTGTCTGGGGCCGCGTCTTGAGCAGCTTGTCACGGTATTCTGGGTGGATGTTGAAGTAGCCCGCCGTAAGCGTCCAGTTGAACCGGTCGGCACCCAGCATGGACAGAATACGCGACACAACCACGAACTCGGTCGAGGTGTCCGGGTTCAACAGGGGCGTGAATTGCGAAATGGGGTAGACGTATGTTAGTGGGGAATACGGCGAGGCGTCTGGACGGGGCTCTGGAGAGTTTTGCGGGCCCAAAAGAGCCTTGAGCTTCTTGGTTGCTGCCTTGATGTACTCGACGGGGCTCTCGGTGGGCTCTGGCGAGGTGTAGACGTGCGGCCAGCGCAGCTTGAACCCTGACTTGGTCTCGGCCGTCGGGACTACGTGATAAGAGAGAGACGACACAGCCTCGTGGATCCGGAAGTAGTAATCTGTCAGCGGCTTGGACTTGAACAGGATATAACGGTCCTGACGGTTAGTGAAGTAGTCCATGGAGAGGTTTGCACCGGACAGAATGATCTCGTCGTCAAACCCGTACAACTTCATGTGCTGCAGCCCCCACCCTTCGTTGAATCTCTGGGGGATGAGAGCTTTCTTCACGCCATTGAGATGCGGTGTGTGATAGAGGGCTACCTGGACGCGTGGGCCAAACGTCTTAAGAAGAGGGACCAAAAGCGACGCACTGCACTTCTCTGGGGCCTCCCGGGTGCCTCTCAGCGCATCGGCGAGAATGTAGACCTCAAGATTAGGGTTCGCAGTAAGTGCGTCTTCCAGGCATTGGATCAGTTCATTCTCGGACTTGCCGATATACAGTGTTGCCAGAAAGATGCGTGACTTTGCGGCCTTGATCTTTTGCTTGAGGAGCTCGTAGAAGTCGGCTGGAGTCTGGATAACCGAAATATCGCTCCCGTCTACAGCGAACTTGGGTGCGATGGTGTCTATCTGGGCCAAAGCTGACTGCATGTGGGGGTTGAACGACGAGGCGAACCCATGGGCTGAGCTACTAGGGCCCGCAGAAGAGTACAATCTCCTCGAAACATACCCGATCCGGCTATTTGCCGACCTCAGTTTCGACACAGTATGGGCCAAAATCGGCGCTATGCGATTCCTGGTGTACATATGGGGCCAAAAATGCTGCTGAAGCCTTTAAGGTGCCTAACTTTTCAGATCAGTTAAAGATCCCCGGAGATGCGGCGATTGAAATTTCACTTTTTCTGGGCATTTGCTCCCAACGCCTGCGCAGGCGCTCGGATCACCAAAAATTTCGGGGAATGAGTGGGTGGTGATCGATTGGGCGACCGGTGAAAATTTCACACTCCACAGGGAGATTCTCTATCAGATGTGGTCGAGTATGATGCGACAGAGCTGGGTGCCCGGGATGCGGGCATTTTCGACGACCCGAAGCATACAGGCCACGAACTGGAAGCAATTTGCCGGTTCAGTCGGCTCGAGCATAGACAGATCAGCCCAGAGGCCAGTCAAGCTGCCTGCTAGCGGCAAGGTTGTCACTGGCTACGTGCTGCACGGCCAGTTCACGCGAAACAACATCATCCTGACTCTGTGTAGCCAGTACCGACGGGTCGGGAAGCTGGCGGAGGGTCTATCGGACCAGGAGCTCATGATTGACCGAGTGCGGCCGCTCCAGGACGTGAAGATCTCGCTCTCCACAGGTCACCTCGGGTATCGAAATACCAAGCAGGGCCAGTATGAGGCGGCATTCCAGACTTCGGCGCGGATGTTCCAACTCATGGAGGAGAAGGGTTATCTCGACAAGGATGTGGAGCTTGTGTTCCGTCAGTTCAGCGAAGGGCGAGAGGCGTTTATGAATGCTCTCATGGGCAAGGAAGGAAACAAGATTCGGCCATTGATCAAGCGAGTCACTGATGCATCTAAAATCAAGTTCGGTGGTGACCGTGCTCCGGGCAAACGACGTGTGTAAATAGTATATTTTGTAAACTAATCTTGATGACCTATATTACTTCCCCAATGACCAGTGTCGAACGATTGGTTACTTGATATCCGTCGAATGACTGGTTGCTACCTTGATTTTTATCGAAAGATTGGTTTAAAGTCTGATATGAGATCAATGATAGCCAGCCAGTAGGGTATTTCCAGGTATAACTGTTACTAGAAGTGGTAATCAACCCCCGGATACAAACGCTCCGTAGGTGCACAGCCGCCTAGGAATGTATGAATGACCACGTTCACTTCATATTAACATTTCGGAGGTAGACGTTCCGTAGAAGAGGTGCGCAGCCGCTTGAAAAAGAATAGCCATATCTCATATAAATATAGAGTTTGCAGGGTTTCCCACATCATTGCTGATTTACATCATGATAAACCACAGTTTTGAAACCGAAGGATGCTTGTTTGATCTCGACGGCACGTTGATGCTGTCGACGCAGGCAGCCGAGAAGTTCTGGCACGAGTGGGGCAACGAAAACGGCGTGGATGCCCACGAGATTCTCAAGATGAGCCACGGATCGCGAACCATTGACGTTCTACAACTGTTCAAGCCAGAGCTTGCAACTCTGGAGTACGCTGCTGAAGTCGAGGGCGAGATCCCTGTTAAATACGCCTCATATGCCGTCCCCGTACCAGGTGTTCATGCGCTCCGCGACGCCCTGCCGCCATCCCAGTGGGCCATTGTAACTTCCGGCACTAACCTCACCGCCAGCCGGTGGCTCCAGAACTTCCTCCAGTTTGACCCGCCAGACGTTTTCATTACTGCCGAGTCGGTCGACAAGGGCAAGCCAGACCCGGCGGGGTACAAGCTGGCTGCTGAGAGGCTCAATCTGAGCACGTTCCTGGTGTTTGAGGACGCCCCAGCTGGTATTGCTGCCGGAAAGGCTGCTGGAGCCACTGTAATCGGCATGGCCACTACGTACGACGCCGAGACGGTCAAGAAGGCTGGTGCCGACATTGTCATCGAAGACCTGACCCACGTCAAGGTCCAAGGCTGGGACGCCGAGACTAGAAAGCTGTCCCTCCTTTTCGAGGACTGCCTCTTCTGAAAAAAACAAAAACCCGACGCGAAGCGTCGCCCCGGGGGGTTTGGGGGGCTGGCCCCCCATAAACTCACTAAGCTACGAGTATCTCTACACTGGTTTTTGCTGCGCAGACGACTAGGGGGGGCCAGCCCCCCCAAACCCCCCCTGAGCTCCGCTACGCGGAGGAATAGCCCATGAACTCACTGACTATAAGCAACTTGCCAATGGGGGGCCAGCCCCCCAAACCCCCCTTAGCTCCGCTACGCGGAGGAACAGGATGGCTATGCGGCTCAGCTCAGCCGCAGGTAAAAGCCTCCCTCGAATAGGGAATCCCGGCTATGCTCAATTTGGACATTACAATCTCGCCAAGAGAGTTTAAGGACTCACCTCGTTGCCTAGATAGGAGAGGGGAGGGATGGCAGACCCGGTTGGGCCTAAGCCGTGATACAGGGTAGCAGCTATCATGGCTGAGGTACTTAGACTGTTTCGGAGAGGAAAGGAAGAGACAGTCACCAAATTAGGGGACTATGAACGAGAAAAAAAAGACATCTCGGGTACGCAGTCAGACAAGACCGTTTCCGTGGTTTCACAACCATCACATTTGAAGAAGTAGCATACTCCGATTCATTTGACTAGTCTACGTGGTGCGCATACCACTGGCGGTACACTAGAGTATAAGGATGCTTGAATAATGAGCTAGAGATCTTCCAATGCTGCACTTTTCAATCGCAGATCACTTGTACTACTTTGCTCTTCAATAATCTACTACGGTAGGTATCCAGGGATTGTAAGCACTCATAGATTAGGAATGTCTAAGCAAGATCTTATCTGCATAGTAACAACTCTGAACATCTATTTCGTACTGTAGTAGAAATGTAGAACATGAAGGCAATGAAGAGTACGAAGGCCCTTAATGTTGAGGGTTGTGAGACAGAGCCCGGGACGATTGTCCGATGAGGCTGTAACTCTGGTCGATCTTGGCACTACTGCGACATGCTTCGGTGTAACAGAACGCTCGACCTCAAAATGTAATGTAGCTGTTATGGAGTAGTGGAACGAAAAAAATGTATATACATGTACTATAGTGTATGATGACGATGAGGACGGTTGTACCTGCAACGTGCGTGGATCGGTGTATCTAGGGACCATTCAGGGACGTCATAGTGACTCTCATTGTAACTGGTAGTTGACCTCAGTATACGAGCCGCATATATGCAACGATAAGCTCTACGGATCCCACCGCTATAGCTTTGCAATATGATATACTAGTCCTACGGTGGTCAACTACTGTAGCATGTCCATGGCAGTTTATAATGAAACGAAGTAAGGCGTTACTTTAAGAACTCATACTTCATGCTACAGTTGTACTGGCATTAGTATTCTATGCCAGAGTAATCCATTAAATGGCTATAGTTCTCACCCGTATGATAATATTCAACCATCTTCTACTGTGGCTAATACATAATGCAACGATAATTAGTGGGCTACAGAAAATATCACCTGCCTCGTAATGATCTACTGTGCTACACATTTCTTCGGTATTTCGCTGGTCGTCACAACAACTATACCAAATAATGGCCGGACCATTCCTATCACGAACAACGTGTTGCCATTTCATCTCCTGGAAGACCAATCACACTTAGCATAATTACCATTAGTCAGGTAAGAATGGACCATCGCTTAGATATGAATAGCTCGGCTATGAGTGGATTGAATGTGTATTATGACGACACAGTACGCGTATACACAGGGTGATGCTAAGAATCTTAAAAATATGCACTAGTTCTAGATCATTGAGATATCGTGTTTCATCATGCAGTGATAGGAAACGGCTCAAGATACCGCTTCATATTACAAACCGTAGCATGCCTGAAAATAAAGAAAAAGATGATTAAACCCGCTAAAAACCACCTCCCGCATAGCCTGAATCGCACACTCATTCATGGCCAATACAGTTCCTCGTCAGACATTTTCCGTTACCTAGGGAACACCTGAAAGAAGTCTTTCCCGCTCGAAGAAGTCTCTTTCCGCCACTATGCGAAGACTTTGTATGATGTGAGGGTGCAGATCCCTGCCTCTTCGGCGCACTGTTCCGGGCTTCGGAAAAACCTCCTTCGCACGCGCGCCCCCGAAAAAGCAAAACCAGTCCTCGACGGTGACGCCATGGCGCGCCATCCGGTGCGGCGCCCGGCGATACACCACCAGCGACAATCGAGGAACCCAGACATGAGGCAAAAACAGCCTTTTTTGAATCATAGACCCTAGAGATTCTGACAAGAAAATTTTTCTTTTGTTTCGCAAGGGCGACAAATGGCGCAACAGAGTGAGACGAGGGTGGATATATAAAGTCCAGTAGATTTCCTGGAATAAACCCATCAATCCATTCATTCATTCAATCACTTGAGAAAACTAAACGATGATCAACCATAACATTGAGACCGAAGGCTGCCTGTTCGACCTTGACGGCACTCTTATGCTGTCGACCAACTGTGTCGAGAAGTTCTGGCACGAGTGGGGCGACGAGAACGGCATTGACGCCAACGAGATCCTCAAGACGAGCCACGGCACCCGAACTATTGACATTCTGCGGGAGTGGAAGCCAGAGGTGGCCACTGAGAAGCACTCTGCTGAGCTCGAGGCGACCATTCCAGTCAAGTACGCCTCTTACGCTGTTCCAGTGCCGGGTGTCCACGAGCTGCGAGATGCCCTCCCACCTTCCCAGTGGGCCATAGTCACTTCTGGTACCTACCCTATGGCCAGCGGCTGGCTGAAGCACTTCCTCAAGTTTGCTCCTCCTGACGTTTTTATTACTGCCGAGTCTGTTGAGAAGGGCAAGCCAGACCCATCGGGGTACAAGCTGGCTGCCGAGAAGCTTCATCTCAGCAAGTTCCTTGTATTTGAAGACGCCCCAGCTGGCATTGCTGCCGGAAAGGCTGCTGGAGCCACTGTCATTGGCATGGCTACCACCTACGATGGTGAGACTGTTAAGAACGCCGGCGCCGACATTGTCATCAAGGACCTGACCCACGTCAAGGTTAAGGGCTGGGATGCCGAGAACAAGAAGCTGTCTCTCGTCTTCGAGAACTGCCTCTACTAAAAAAACTAACGACCCTTTGCATGTTTAATTTATTTATAAAAGTATAGAGCTACAATAGAGATTTCTTTCGCACTCCAGAACTACTATCATCAGTCACAGGCTCCCTAGTACCAACTCTTTGTAACTGTAACAGATAATGGGGGGACCAGTCCCCCCAAACCCCCTGGAGCTCCGCTACGCGGAGATATCGGCTGTAACGAGTGTACATATCTGTTAGGTGGGAGTTTGTTACAGTGTGACGAAAAGTTTATTACGTTGTAACCAAGGCACGGGGGGTCTGGGGGCTGGCCTCCAGCTACGGGAGCTCGAGGGCTGGCCCTCGTGTAACAGGCAAGAAGGGTAGTCGAAATATGTTCGATTTATATATAGTCATACACAAAACAGCTATCATAATAATCAAAAAAAAGGAATGCAAAGTGTCGTGTTTTTCTATCGTGTGTCGTTAAAAGCGTAGACCGCGTTATCCAGACGTGTTGGCCTTGTTTTTATAGTTGAGCAGAACCGCCAGGGACTGTAAGCTGCACCCCTTCTTCAAAAACTCGTGATTCACGAGCTCGTCTGTCGAGGCCCGGTAGTTGACGTCGACGCACAGACAGACGCTGAGGAAGGACTTGATCTCCTTGGAGAGCCGCTCGGGCCGCTTGAGCTTGGGGGTGCCGTTGGTGGCAATGAGATAGAGTGCCTTGAGCGGCTCCTCGTTGAGGTACGGCGGCTCCGACTCAATCATCTCAATGGCCATGATGCCGAGACTCCAAACATCGACCTTGGCGCCGTACTCCTTCTGCTTCACCACTTCTGGCGCCATCCAGTACGGCGTGCCCACCATGGTGGCCCGCTTGTTCTTCTGGTCCGTGAGCTTGGCGCAGAAGCCAAAGTCCGTGATTTTAACGTGCCCTTGCGAATCAAGTAGCATGTTGTCGCTCTTGATATCTCGGTGGATAATGTTCTTGTGGTGTAGATGCTGCAGACCCTTGCACGTCTCAAAGCAAATGGTCGAAATCTGCTCCTCAGTGAGCTGGTTATTATCGATAACATCTGTCAGGGGACCACCTTCCATGTATTCCATGACGACCCACAGGTCAGAACTGCCTCGCAGGTATGCGTCGAGGTAGTTGACAATGTTAGCGTGCTGGCTCTCCTTCATCACCATGATTTCGTTTACAATGAGCTCCTTTCGAGGCTGTTTGAGCAGGTCCATCTGCTTGATGGCCACTCGCCGGTGCTGGGCCATGACGTTGGTCAGCGGTCGCGCAACGTAGACAGACCCACTGGCGCCCTGGCCCACCTTCTTGAGCTTCTGGTAGAGGGGAACAGGGTCGGCGCCGTTTACAACCGATCGCAGCTTCTGCATGATCTGAGCATCCGTCATGGTCGAGATTCGCTTCTCGGGCTCCTTGCGACGAGAGCTACCCTCGAGCGCTGCCGCTGCAGCTGCCGTAGCAGCATTTGGCGTTGGCAGCTTCTTTTGGTGCTGCTGGTGTGGCGCCGCCGGTGGCTGTCGCGGCAATGGCTGTTGTTTTGGCGGTGGTGGAGCGGGTCGCTGGGCCTGTGGCGGTTGGTCCTGGGATTTCTTGACGGGCTTAAGCGGCTGAACTGGTGGCGGCTGTTGGTTGTTGTTATTGTTGTTGTTGTTGCTTCCAGGGTACACTTGGAGAGGCAATGGATTTGTAGCGCTTCCTTTGGCGAACAGGGGTTGGACAGGTTGGACAGGCTTGGTGCTAACATTCTGCTGCTGCGACCGTGGAATTTGAGTTGTGGGCTGCTGTTGCTGGTGAGGCAGGGGCTGAGTCTGGTACTGCTGATAAAGTCGCGTAGAAGACTGTTGTTTGGTGAGAGTAGGAGACTCAATTGGAGATGTCGTGTACGGACTTCGCTGCCCGGAGCCATTGCTTACAGAACGGGTCTGCGGAATATGAATGTTGGGCACAGCGGGTTGTTGTTGCTGCTGCTGTCGGGTTTCGTTAATCTTCTGCTGGGTGGCGCTTTGGTTGTTCGTGGGTCTCGACGGGGCCTGACGAAGCGGAGCGATTTGGGCCAGATGGGCCAGGTTGGCGTTCCGTTGACCGTGTCCAGCGGGAGTGGGTGGCGGCGGAGCCTGTCGTTGGGCACGTAACTGTTCGTGGTGAGATGCATGAGTAGAGCTCGGCGAGGCTGTGGGCGAGCTAGAAGTCGACGACGACGAGTTGTGGTAGTTATGTCTCGATGAAGACGACGAAGAATTGCTTGCTCCCTGAATGTGAGAATGCGAGTGAGAGTAGGTCATTCCCGGGTGCTGCGGCTGCGGATATTGCTGCTGACCGCTCTGTTGCTGCTGCTGCTGTTGTGTATTGAGCTTGGACAGTGAAGCCTCAGATGCGCTCGAGCTGAGCTGGGTCGCTGATGCGCTCCGCGGAGTCTTGGTCCACTCCTGGAGATTGTTGGCCAAGGTAGCATTATTAGTCGGCGAATTATTAGCAAGCTCAATTGAGTTGGCACTGGTAATCTTGGTGAGGCTTTCCTGCGAGCTTTTGTTCTGGATGTCCGAGTAGAATTCGAGCACCTCAATGACCGCTTCGGGGTTCTTGGCGTAGTCCTCATGCGTGATGGCCGACGCGCTCAGCAGCTTGGACCACGCTTCAGGGAGGCCCGTGAAGTCGCCTGTGACGGGATCGAAACCTACGTGGACCCGGTGGGTGAAGTTCGTCGGAGACGACACGCCGGTGAGCGGACATTTCGAATATATCTCGTCGATCCACGAATAGAGCTCCGAGTCGTTCTTGCATGCCACGTATACGGATTTATTCCCGCTTGACCGGATAATCTCAAAGCAATAGGGTTTAATGTCTACCCTCGTAACGCTTGAAATGGTGTAAAGCGGAATTGACTGTGGAGATGTTGATGTCTACGCAAAATGAGTTAGTATGATAAATCCAACAATATTTCCATGAATCCAGCAGGAATTCCATAAATCCGGCAAAATCCATAATACGCACCTCATTTTTCAAAAAATCAAGTGAATTATCCCGCAGCACGAGGAACTTCTTGGCCCAAATGAACCGCATCGTGCCATCCTCCTTTACAGAGACCCATCCCTGCTTCATAATACGACCCTTGGTGTCCTCTCGATGGGGATGGGTCAGCGATGGAGGCGAGCCCCCAGTCGCGGCGGACCCTGGCGAGTAAGCAGGCTGCCCGCCCGACGGGTTCCTGTTGGAGCTCGTCGAACCGTCCGAGTTGGACGGCGTATGGCTCTTGTTGCCTCCCCCCGGAGGAGCAGGGGCGGGCCCCGGGTTCATGAACGCGCTCTGCGGGAACACAGCCGCTGTAGACGAAAACGACATCTCAGCTCTACCAATATCGTACTATTGGGTGCGGAGAGTCGTACTAAGTCAAGTATTATTCGATGCCTCTGGGTGAATGAATAAAGCACACGACAGGGGATGGGTGAAAACGTTTAAGTTCAGTGCCTTAGAGAGTTGCACCTTAATTTGCCAATAAATCCAAACCAATCCAAACCACTACCGAACCACTGACTGAGCCTAAACCGATATAACCTTAGCCTGGTGGATTTTTTTAATCTCCTCCTCTCGTTGAAGCGTCGAAGCGTTCGTTGAAACCTCTCGTTAAAGCGTCCCCGACGTAAAAAATACGGGTGCAGGATGCAATGGAGAGAGAAAGGTTATGTCAAAGAGATGGGATTTGGTGAATGGAAAAAGGGGCCACACCAAAGATGCAATCCTCGTGTGGTGCACGTTTAAGGGGTTATCTGCTACTTTTTTGCTGGAAACAGTAACCTCCAATGCGTATGAAAACTGGCCCTTGCCAACCCGATGGCAAAAATATATCCCTCCTGTGCTGAACCCGGCAAAATGTCCGAGATTTGCCAAAAAAAAAGTCTACTGTTTAGCCACTCCGCTATACCGATTCGCGTAAATACTATGGTAAACCTTTTTGCAAGGATCTGGGTGGCCTGTTCTGAAAATCTAGCTCCCACGTACTCCATCTGCACCTCCCGGGTGAACGAGGGGGGGGAGGCAGCGGTTCTTGCATGCGTAGCATATCCTGCGGTAGTGCGGCATAGACCCGCAAACCCTCCGTCAACCCTTGGTGGATCCGCTCAAACGCCGGATTCTGTTACCCCGGTGCTGTACCAGCCACCCCTTTGGTGTACAATTATACCCTTTATACGTATAGACAGGGAAGAAACCCCCTGGGTGGTGGATCAAAGCGAAACATGGCCCCCTGGGAAGAAAAACACGACTTGACGCGTTGTTGTATTTTTGGAACCCACAAAAAAAAAGGGGCCATTGCCTTTCCTTACCCGCATCTACGTAAATGTGTACCCTACACTATAGCTTCATTTCTATGTCTCCTACACCGTCGTATTACATGTAGCTTATAGCGCTGAGATGTATAGTTGCACGAGCCGAGTGCATACTACATAACCTGCAACAAAACAGCGCATATATACCGCCTGTCCCAAACATGGGCCCAATTAGCTGCCCGGTTCGGTGGGCACCGCGTGCGCACGCTCCCACAATCAACTTTCTCTAAGCTCTTGAGCACACCGAGTCGACCTCGAGCCCGACATGCTCAAAATTAAGAGAATTAGCCGCCACACAAGAGGCGAAGTGGGTTTTTCCAAAAATTCCCTAGCAGACGTCGACAGGCGAGTCCACTAGGAGTGGTCGGTTGTAGTTTTCAACCAGCAAAAACACAATCTCGGACGAATCCTCACTGATATGCGTTCCTACCCTAGCAAAAGGATAAAGAAGAAAAAAAAATCTCCAACGGAGCCCCGAACTGCCTGTTTATATACCCATCTCCCGGACTGAGATATACACTCCGTGATACACTTTACCCAGCGTAGCCGACCTACAGGAGGGACTGGTCGAAAAGAGCTGTAGAGACAGTACTCTTGAGGGCCAGCCCCCGAACCCCAGTAGCTCCGCTTCGCGGAGGGTTCAATTAGTAAATGTTGTCCCCAATCCCTCGGCGTAGCCGAGCTACAGGGGGTTTGGGGGACTGGTCCCCCAAGAAGAGCTGGTACGAACAATACCCTTGGGGGCCAGCCCCCAAACCCCCGTAGCTCCGCTTCGCGGAAGATTCAATTAGTACATATTGTCCTCAATCCCTCGGCATAGCCGAGCTACAGGGGGTTTGGGGGACTGGTCCCCCATTAAGAGCCGATACGAGGATTACCTAGGGGGCCAAACCCCCGTACCTCCGCTGGGCGGAGAATATAGTCTATTTGAAGCTGGACTTGATGAGTTCGATGAGACGGCTGGTGACACCGCTGTGGGGTACAAATTTCGTAGTAATATCATTGCGAGCGCTCTGAACCGGGTCGTACTCCTGGTACTCGGGGAGTTTGCCATATTTCGCAACTAGCGTCTGTTCGTCTGCTAACGGCAGGAGGCCTTTTTCGCCGGCCAGTGCCTTAGGCGCCAGTTTCCTGGTCGCTTTTTGTTTCGGGGCTGGGGTCGTTTTGGGGCCGTCTAGAATGTCGTTTAAATAGTCGTGATTAAGTGTCTTTGGAGTTTTGACCTCCTTTTCAATTGTTATTTCGTCGTCCGTCAATCGTGTCGCATCGGTAACCGTCGTAGCATGAGTGGTATCAATATCGTCTTCGTCTTCGGATGATGAGAAGGCATAGCGCTGGCGCAATTCGCCCGTGTCTGGTGTTTTGGCAGCAACGCTGGGAGTGCTAGTCGTCACAGCAGGAGTAGTAGGTGGTCGGCTTAGAAGAGCAGCATCGTCAAAGTCGGAATCCGAGAGCCCAAAATTGTGGTCTTCTTTTGGGGTAGAAGGAGTGCCAGGATTGAGGAGCTTCCCAGCAGTGACAAATCCCGTCTCGACATTTTCAGGCATAAAGTGCCGCCTTTTGAACTCAGGCGACTTCTCACTGGCCTTGACAGCCTTGCGCTTATTAGGCGCTGCCTGCTTCTTCTTCTTCTGTGCTTCCTCGAGAAGCCGCACTGCCTTGTCGGCGTCACCGTTGGCGTCCTGAAGCACCTCCAGGTTCTCTTCGGGGATGACAATCTCTTGCTTCTCACACGTTACCTTGATTTCGCGCGGCATAATTCGATCCGGCAGGTGATACACAAACTGCTGGTGGGTGCTGTTTCCATGCTGGCCATTGACACGCCCCTGGATGTATCGATACCCGTCCATGGCCAATTCAAGCTTCTTCTCTTCGTTTTCGGCCATGAGCATGATGATGCGTCCATTCCGCTTACGGCCCGTCCGCCCCATCCGCTGGAGGCCACGAATTGGACTCTTAGACTGGTCGTAACATACGATCAAATCTACCTCGCCAATGTCAAGACCTTCCTCGCCAATACTGGTCGCGACAAGAGTATTAATATTGCCTTTCTTAAACTCCGAAATGACTCGCTGTTGCTCCTTCTGAGTCATGCCGCTCTTGCCTGACGCATTGCGGCCCGAGCCTTTGCCCTCGCCCGTCGCTCCAGCCTGGCCAACAAACAGGTGCGGCTTGACGAGCGGGCACAGGTCCCGGTCGCTCAGCACTCGCGTAATCTCGGCAGCAGGCTCCCGGTACTCGGCAAATACAATGACCTTGGAGTTCATGTCGCTGGAAAACCCTTCGGCGAAAAACAGGTTGAGCTGCTCAACGAGCCGCTCTAGCTTCTCGTGGCCCAGGAACTTGATATCTGGTTGGCCGTCCTTGAACAGCACCGACTCGCAACGGTTGAGGCACTCGACAAAGTTGTTGTCGTCTAACAGCCGTGCAATAGTCCTGCCCGCTTTCTTGCTCTTCCCATTGGCATCGACCGTAGCGTCCTCCTTCATGGCATTAACCTTCTCGTAAAAGGGCCGGATGCCGTATATCTTGAGCAGGTGCATCGCCTGACCGGCGGAAATAAGAATCTTCATTACCGCTTGCACCTTGAATTGAAGGAACTTGTTGCCGCTCCGGTTAGCCGGGGACTGCATGTACGATTTGAGGGCCGAAAGCATGGCGAACTGCGAAATGCGCTGCGTGTCCATATTGAAAAGCACTTTGTATCCAATCATCTCCTTGACAAGCGGGTCTATCGCAGCGCAAAACAGATCCATAATCTCTCTCTGGATCGGTAGCATCTCAGTGCGTATCCGCTCAATCTTTCGCTTGTGCATGTACTTTTGAATGTCAATACTCTCTTCGGTACGAATCTCTACCTTGGAGATTTTCAGGTTGTCAATGATCTCCTGCACGCCTTCCACGTATCCGCTAGGGGTAGCTGTCAGGGCCAGGATGCGAAACGACTTGTTCCTCTGGGCAATCAGCTCGACGACCTTGCAGTACGCGTAGTTCCCCACTGCTTTATGCGCTTCGTCGACTACGAGACACACTATTTCCTTGGGATCAATGGCCCCCTTGCGCAGGTCGTTTTCCACCGTCTGTGGAGTAGCAAAGATAACCCGTTTCGTCTGCCACTCGGCCATCCTCTTCTTGGACGTAATAGGTCCGCCGCTAATCAGGACACTTGTATCGTGCCTCGGCAGGCCGGTAATGCTTAAGCACGCCTCGACCTGCTGCGAAACCAGCGGCCTTGTAGGGGCCATGAAGATGATTTTGGCCGATTTCGTCCACCGGTACCAGTTGAGCATGATGGTCGAGGCGATAAACGTCTTGCCCAGACCCGTGGGGAGAGCACATAAAACGTTCCTGAATAGCGCCTGCTGCACTATGTTAAACTGGTAGTCTCTAATGCTCAGGTTTGTGGGGTATATGTAGGTCTGCAGCGCTTGAGGGTTCAGCTCGTGGTGGGTTGGCGTCGGGTCCTCGTACTTTTGCATCTCCTGCTCTTCGCCAACTATGCGCTCTCCATTAATAGTAGTCTGTACTAGCCTGGGCCGCGGAGCCGGCTCGCTCGATCTATCTTCCTCCTCAGAGGAGATTTCTTGGGCGTCCTTTGGGGCAGAGGAAATCTCGACAATGTCCATTGGCGTAGACGATGCGGGTTCCGAGGAAAACACCTTGGTCACGACAGGCAACGACGACGAAGGAGGCTGGTTCAGCGAAAACGCTGACGAAGACCTTTCGGCCTCCACGAGATTCTCGACCTCATCCCAGTTCAAGTCTGAGTCTGAGCTGTCAGAGTCCATTCAACTGTTCTATGACGCGTTGTGTCGCGTTCCCAATTTACGCGTATCAAATTTGGAACGCCAAACAAAATTTACACTAACAGCAGTCGCCACTGGTAAGCCAAAATAGCTTAGTAACTTAAATAGCTAAATAGCTTTAGCATGTTAAGAATAATTAAGACCTAAGCACTAGCAGCTGGTTAGTGGAGATGGCTCTGTAGTATTGGAGGTACCGTATAGGAAACTGTCAACCGGAGTCCACTTCAATTTTGGATCAGGTGGATTCATTTCTGTTTATAAACATTGGTAGTGCTTTGAATCGGTTAGCTCATTATGTTAAATCAGTCGTGATAGCAAATAGCTGTTGGATATCTATTATATAGTGATCTCTACCCAACAGGTTCTTATGTAGGGATGAATCGCTCTAGGGTTTGTTGAATCTTCAAGCTGCCTCATGAATTATAAATAAGCCATTTGGTTCTGAAAAATCTACCTGGGTATGTTTTACTTTACGCCAATACTAGAGTAAGCTTTTAACCGGGGGTAGCGTGGCTTACCAGTAAATTCAGTAACTAATTGAGCTCGGTACCCTCATCCTACCAAGATAGCTGTATAGTTCAAACGGCACCTTATGTAGAATTATCCAAGATATGATGAAGTACCGGTGTAGTTGTTGTTCCTGGTAGATTGATTAATTTAATATATATTACATCTACGAGCCTGTTGTTGCATCTTTTTTTCATTCTTCAATTGTTTATGGTTAATAGGTAATAGTTAATTGCCAACGGTTGACTGGGAAGGTTTGGTTGGCAATGGTAGATGGGCGATGGGTAGATGGGGAAATTAATGGAGTTGGGG
Source organism: Blastobotrys vanleenenianus (assembly GCF_965637985.1). Classification (NCBI taxonomy): domain Eukaryota; kingdom Fungi; phylum Ascomycota; class Dipodascomycetes; order Dipodascales; family Trichomonascaceae; genus Blastobotrys; species Blastobotrys vanleenenianus. Next base: position 19,416 of record NW_027481879.1, on the reverse strand, counting down.
GTACCCGACGACCACACACCACAATGAGGCTGCTGGACCTGCCAAACGACGTGCTGGAACTCGTGGTGGGTGCGACCGCGGACCCTGCGTTGGGAATGACATGTACGCGGCTCTATGGAATCGCCGAGTCGCTTAAGAAGAGAGACGTGTATCGAGAGTACGGCGCCCAGGTGCTAGACGCATTCACGCAGGCCTTCCATGAGCCGATCCCCTATCTCGATTCGTCGGGTCCGTTGGGCAAGACCTGGCAGATGATGGTCAAGATGTTTGCCTACGACGTGGGGTTCTTCACCGCCGACAACATTGGACGCCTCGACCGCGGAAGGCAGCTGACAAACGCCTGCTTGGCGCAGGGCTGCAGCCAGCTCAAGTCAGGCATCTGGAAAAGAGTGCTCGGGAACCCCTGGGGCGAGAGCATCTACGCCTCGAATGTCCAGCATCTTCACGTTCGATATACGACAAAGCTGCTGCCCATGACCTACCGAGTCATTCTCAACCTGCGCATTGAGAACCTCATGAGCCTCTCACCCATTCGGTTCCGCATCCTACCGTCCGAAGGCATCAAGCAGTGCTTCGTAGGATTCCCGCCGTTCTCCTTCGACAACCGGGCACCATTGCAATTCCAGGAACAGGCGGATCAGCTTAAGCAGGACTATCTTAACTACAAGCCTATCAATGTGTGTCTGGGTTACATTAACGTCTCAGGGGAGCCGGAGGACAGTCTCAAGCCCGTTGTGTTTGAGATTGAGGAAACGGGGTCTATGATCAAGCGGGATATTCTTCTCAACTACATTATGTTCCAGCCGCTATCGGAGGTGGAGTATTTGAATGAGATATACCTGCCGAGCCAGCTGAATAACGGGATCAGTACGTGGTATCTTGTTCCTGATACTATAGAGCCTACTTATGCCCTGCGCGAGGCATTTGACACTATCCGGCGGGCCAAAGGCGTATCTTCTACTTCCTTCGTCCCCGATCCTGAATGAATCACCTTCCCCTCTGGCTTTGAGTGAATTGATCCCTGAACATAACCCTCAGCCAGCCCCCACCCCCTAAGTGAGTCCCAAGAAATGGGGGGTTTTAGGGGGCAGAGCCCCCTAACTACGGGGTCTGGGGCAGAGCCCCAGGTTGAACTGCAGCCTATCCGTTCTAACAGGATCTTGATACGCATCGGGTGGGTGAAACCGAAGTCACTTCCAGCATTATGGGCAAGCCTCATGGACTGCGGCTGAGGTAAGTGATGGCCGTGTGGAGAGTTACGGAGGCTCCTCGGTAGACGGAGGTAGCCAAATTCCGCCCCTCCCCCGCATATATGCTCGGGGTATTCCATTATACCCTTTCATTCAACCCTTGAACCCTAGAAGATCGGATTCCAATATGTCTATTCGGTCCTCTGCTTCGTTACTGCTGGTGGCACCCTCGAATCTGGTGCTGTTCATGCGACGGCCCACTAAAGCGTCTTACCCCACGGCCCATGTGTTCCCCGGAGGCGTAGTTGAGAAAGAAGACCCATCTCTGCCGTATACCGCGCTGCGAGAGACCTACGAGGAGACAGGGCTGCTGATTGCCCCGGGGACTCCGCCCCAGGTCGTTAGCGGCACCAAGTACGCCAGCTACGACGAGGCGCTCAGGGCCGAAGTTCCAAACGCGTCTTCCATAGACTGGCAGGCCGATCCTTCGGTGCTCGGGCTCGAGCCCATCTCGCGGTGGGTCACTCCGCCAACCTATAAGAAGCGGTTCTCGACGCAGTTTTACGTATGCAAAGTACCACGGACGGTTGACCTTTCGCACGTCAAGAACGACGAAGTCGACTTGCTGGAGTGGCTCACTCCCGCCGAGGTCCTCACGCGGTTCAAGGAGAAGCAGGTCACCCTCATTCCACCTCAGTTTTATCTAATGAATGCAATTCGCGACAACGGCCTCGAAGGGGCTGTAGCAGCGCTGCGCAACCGAGTATTCGAGCCTAGGCCATTGGAGCACAGCAAAGAGCGAACGCTGCTTGACTGGGGCAAGGGAGAAAAGGGCCTGCTTCTTCGAGACACAGCAGGAATTGTGCGTAGCATTGAACTCATCCGGTCCAAGATATAGCCATTAGAGAAATGAAGGACCAAATATTAACAAAGCTAGTAGAGTGCCAGGAGCATATCCTGGATGCTGAGAGTGTCATGGCGGATTTCGGGGTCGAGATAGTCGCGGTGGGACGTGGCAATGAAGTCTTGCACGATCTTGTAGGCGCTTATCTTGGCATTGTTGCGGTAGTACGTTTCGCCATTCTCGACCATGAACGTATCCGGGATGATACAGCTTGCGCAGGTGTTGAGCCTAACCAGAATCCAGTGGTAGTTGTCGGTGAGAATGGCATCTCGGCAGCACCGTTCGCGGCAGATATCAAGTACTAGGGCGTATAACTCGAGCCATTTAGCATAGTGAGCCGAACAGGTCAGCGCTGCTTCGTACGCCTCATAGGCAATGCCAATGCATTCTGCGAGACTAAAATGGAGCTCGACACATATCGGGTGTAGTTCTCCCTCCAAATTCGCGTAGTACACGGTATCTGAAAGATAGATTGAGTTCTTGACATAAGTGTAGGACCCCTCGGAGTACAGCTGGCTTTCATGAATGGATGCGATTGAGGTAGCGCTGGTAGAAGCAGAACTAGTACTTGAAGTACTGTCCCGTGAGGCAGTAGACGTAGTACTCCGCGTGCTGTTCTTGCGCCGGAAGGAAGCCCACCTGAGCGGACGGTCCAGCTTGAACGACTTCTTCCTCTGGAACTGCAGCATTTCCTAACAAATCCATTCCTTCCTTACACAAATATCCAGGCTGGCCGTCTGTATAAATATACCAGTATTTACGGTCCAAAATGTCTCGCCAGTCTACATACTCGCTATTGCACTACTAGTACTGTATAAGGCGATAGATTAGAGTTCTGTCGTTGCCGAAAGCAGACCGGAATGTAGGTAGATTAAGCAATTAGACCAATTTAGACTACCCTCAAGACACCACCCCTTATACACAAATACACACGAAACCCTCCAATATCGGGAACCAGGATAATATTAACAATTGTCAGGCCTTTTATATCGCCCATGAGAGAAGGATCGTCTACTCCAATGGGCATATCAAATTTCGTTCCTGGTCTATATTGGAGCAGTGGTTCTCCGATCGCCCCATGCAATTTGGTTCATTTGACTGAAACTTAATAGCACCGAAGTTTCAGTAATGGCACCGAGTCTCATCAAGTTTCACGCTCCCATAATGAACAGATTCATAACATAAAAGCTCAGAAATTGGTGGAATACTAGGGGATAGTAATACACCGTCACGTACAATTCGACCGCGAGATGAGGTAGGATGAGCCACATTATGGCCAGCGCGGCGTGAACCCCTGTAATCATCGTCAATGAATCCTCGTCCTGCTGGGCCTTTCCCGCAGCAAACACGAGCTGGCCCGCCATAACGAGTTCTACTACCGCGCATGCGAGTAACGCATGGACTAGCGTTGGAATCGCCATGGTCAGTCCCAAAATGGCTCCGGCGACAATGCTATAAGAAGCAGCACTCCCCTGGATGCAAACGTTCCGCGCAACAACAGCACTAATAAGGAACGCAAATGCATAGTCCACTCGATCGTTGGCAAACGACGCGAGAAGAGCGCCCCAAACAGGCTTGTTAATGGGCCAATGATGGTAAAGTGCAGTAATGAACACCGCTAGATAGCACACCGCAACGAGAGCTTGTAACTCTCGTGCCACGAAGCGGGTCGTCTTCTTTTTGAGTGTTGGTACCGCATATCCACACAGCGAGGCCACCGACTCTTCAGGAGTCAGCACAAAAACCACCCCGACAGCCTGCCACAGGGCGCTGAATATCGACCCCCCGGGGAAGAAGAGTATTACTGCTAGTGTCGTCGCCAGGCTAGCCGCGACTCCATGTACATGCTTCATGGCTTAATAAATAAAAAAATGCTATCCTGTCGACGAGAAAAGAAGTCACAGACTCCCCCGTCTCCCTTTTTATAAATTTTTCTTTCCAAAATGCACCCTGGTTTGATGATGTCACCCCCTGTCGATCGCGCAGGAGAATCAGGCACATTACCGTAACGCGTATCTGTAGCGGGGGAGGTGACCCACCATCCCGGTCGCTGCGGCTGCATGAAATCCCCTGAACTATTCGAATGCTATCCAAATGAGGGTTATTCGGTTATCCCAATGAGTAGGGAGTAGTAGTAGTAATGCTTAGAACTTAGGGGTCCGAGTTCCGGCCCGCTTGGACCGCGTCTCGGTGTCGCTAGCGTACCCTTCGCCGTCGAGTGAGAAGACGGTGGGCGAGCTCTCGGCTGCGCGCATTCCTATGCGAGAGCTGACGCGCGCAGGGTCCATGTTCTTAAGATCGGCCATGCTTGTGGTCGTAGCCAGTCTCTGTGCGGACGAGAATGGACGCAACCCGTACGGTGACCCCTCTGCGCTGGGGGGAGGAACGCTGTTGTCCTTCATGCTAATATTGTCGTTGACAATACCAAGGCCGATAAACTCGGAGTTGGCTCCTCCTTCTTCAAGCAGACGGTAGTCAGGCTCGCCTCTGTGGCCAAAGATGCGATGCTTCACAGAGCGGAGAACGCCGACACTTCGCACCGTGGCTGACTGGAGCCGCTGCCTAATGCTGCCAAACGCGAAGTTGCGCTGGGCCTTGCCGCCCATAAAATTGTATAGTACGCCGCCGAGGAGGAAGAACAAAAACAGAAGTAGAACGAGCATTGCTGCGCCATGGCCGCGGACGTGCGAGGGCATTTGCGGCTTTGGAGAACCTTCGAGTTCACCGCCGGCTACAAAGCCCAGGTTTTCTATAGCGGCGGGCTGGTACCCTACTCTCAGCGGGGTGTGAGACCTGGGGGCGACCTGGCTCGAAGAGTACATAATAGCTCGCCCAAGGGTCCACGAGAGTTCGCGACCATTGACATGCGTAGCGCTCTGGAACGGATCCATAAAGTCACTCAACCCTCGCTTCCCTAGTGTATCATCATCATCATGGATAAAATCAAGTGAGTTGTTCCCTATAGCATTGAGGTCGAGCCACGACGACGATTGCTCATCAAGACTTCGCTTGTGATTTGGCCTAGTCATGGGCACCCGGAACCCTTCGTGGAGGATGTTAATAATCCAGGTCGCCTTGAAGCATGCTGACTTGAGCACGCTCATCGGTACGCCCTCCCACTCGCCTTTCTTGGCCTTGGCGACGATTCTGTCCCACGGCTGCTCACAGAACTCCTTAGTTTTAGAACTAAACTTGACAAAGTCGTACTTTCCGCCCATCTTGAATACATCGTTGGCAGTGTACCAGTACTCACTGACTCCTACGAACCGGTTAGTATTGTAGTCAATTGAAGGGACATGCACTCCGTTGAACAGACACGGGTCGTCCTTGCAAGGAAGCTCCTTCTGGAGCAAAGGATACATCGACGCAAGACAGTGCCCAAAGTCGCCGGTGCCCTCAAATTCTACAGTACTGTTCACCGAAGTCCCTTTTAGTGAAGACCGCAGCCCCCGCGGCGCACATGGGTCCTTGACGACCTCAGGACGGCGCAACGCCGGTTCCTGTTCCACCAGCCGCTCGCTAAACCGGTTCCGCGCCTCATTGGCGCCAAACCCGAGCCATGTCGACACAAACACCTTCCAGTCGTGGTCCTTTCCGTCAATTGTCCGCAAATTCACATGAAACAGGTCCTCTTCGTGGCGCTTCGTCTCGGTCCGATTCGGCGCAAACGCAATCTGCGCAGACGCCCCGCCCATGTCCATGAACCCATACGACCGAGCCTGATTCGTGGCGGCATCGCTGAAGATCTCTCCGCCGCCCACCAGGTAATTGAGCCCCAGCCACCCATACAGCCCTTCCGTCTCGCCGTCAATGACGGTCACGTGCCCGACGCACTCGGGCAGGTAAAAGCTGGTGCGCGACTGCAGCTGCCGGCACGTAGCCGCCAGGATCTCCTGCTGGTCGCGCTCTGGCAAAAGCCGCATCCCCGCCGTAGCCAGCAAAAACACCGGGGTCTCATACTGCTGGTCTGACGGCACAATGGACTCGGCGTGCTGGATGAGCTTCTTGAGGTGGTGCGGCCACAAATCCCGGAGCTTGTCACCGTGATAGGTCGAGATGCCCGGGGAGATCTTCTTGGCCCACTCGGGGCGCGAGTGTACGGGGGGAACCGACTTCATGAGCGCATCGGTGCCCGAGTAGACCTTCTTCATGTACTCGGGCTCGGGCCACGAGTAAACATACACTCGGGACCCGCTTGATCCGGCATCAATAATAACCGCGTACTTCAGCGGTATCTTCCCGGCGTTCGGCGTCGGGGCCCTCTTCCTCAACCCGTCACTCCATTCTTCAACCGGCCTCATATCTCTATCTGGGCCTTTGGCCTTGGCGTGTCCTTGTCGCACCTCTCACTCATCGCTATCGGTGTCGTGTACTCCCAACGCGCTCCTCGCATCACCAAAACCCTGGCTGCTACGCCGTTCGTCTTCCAAACCCAGTGCTGGCAGTGTGACCTTGGGGGGACTGGTCCCCCCAAATCCCCCTGGGTGCTCCGCTTCGCGGAGATTCGTCGAGTGGGTGAAAGGATTGGGGGCCACAGTAGCTCGAGTATGGTACTTTTTTATATAAGCGTGCTCCACAAGGGCTGCAAACTGATAATCCGTAACTAAGTGTTGCGGCGCGCTGTTACGGGGGCTCGGTTGGGAGTTTGTTACACCGTAACAAAAACGCAGAGTCCTCCGCGCAGCGGAGATACGGGAGCTCGAGGGCTGGCCCTCGAATACACTTTGCCAGCAGTAGCACTTGGGCTCCGTCTCCTCGGAGCGAATGAGTTGTTCCTCGATCATAAGCCATGTGCCCTGAGAGTTGGCCCATTGTTGGTAGATTAGTCGTTAAGTTGTATAATGGATTGTTCGTGCGGCTGAGCAATTTAGCCCCTGGCGAAGTAATAACGGTTGCACCGGTAGCAGTAAACCGCTTAATCCACAAGTATATATAGGTTTCTATAACGTAAATAATAAAATAGAACCTTGTGCTTTCAAGCATTTCCGCCAATTGAGCCCTAGCGGCCTTAATCCATAGAGCTTGGCTCAGACACTAAGCATTCAGCACGTAGTTGGGTCGGCATTAGGCGGGACGGCGCACGCAAAAGGCACCTGTCGCAAGGGGTAGACTCGACAAGATACCGAACCATCGTCTAAACCGGCTAGGTTTGGAATAAAACAGCTTCCCACGTCCACTTTCATTTCGGAGATCCCCACATATACTGGCAGGACCAATTGGAGGGCTATACTCCATTGTCATTATTTAGTTTCTACGGGCGGTGTTTGTGTGACGTGGTCCAAAACGTTCAAACACGGGTTGAAAGATGTCGAATCCAGACTTGAATACGCCGATAAGCGACCAGCTGAGACGCCAACATGATGACGAAAAGGAGAGAATCACAAACTCGTGCTTTTCGAGGGTCGATGAGACGGGGAATTGTGAGTTTTGTTTCCCCATTCGTGGAGCATTGATTTGCTAACTGCTAGTAGTGCCCGAAAGTTATATCACCCACGTCAAGGTCATTGAGGACTCTCATTATCCGTCCTCGAGGCCGCCAATGACTTCACCAGACAAAAATAAGAAATTCCGGGTTATAATAGTTGCAGTCCGCCTCTCCGGGCGGGTTCGGCTCCACAAGGCGCGAGAGAACCCCAATGGCACGTTCCAGATTGGTAAGACGTGGAACATGGAAGACCTGACCAGGATCGAAGGGGACGTTACCGACCCCTGTGCCATCATCATGCACATTGGTAAGCCGTACTACTGGCGGACCCGGACGCGAGAGGAGCGCAATCTGTTCATCAACAGCGCAATTAAGGTATACAAGAGGTACACTGGCGGACGGGTCCCTGAATTGGTCAATATTGAGTCTAAAGGAGGAAGTGGACCCAGCACTGCTGTCCCATCGCGTAAAGGAACTGCTAGTCCTCAGCCTAAAACGCCTCCGCCGGCGCGTACTCCTCCAGTTACGCAAAGCGACCAGCCAAAGGAGCCAAAGGAACAAAAGGGATCAAAAGAGCCAAAGGAACAAAAGGAATCAAAAGACCCAAAGGAACAAAAGGAAGGCAAACAGCACCGTCACCACTATCACATTCCTCATGGCCTTCATATCAAACACCACAACAAGCAAAGCGGCAATAACGGGGAGAAGGGCAACAATGATAGAGCTACTAGTCGAGAGAACTTGCCGCCGGGGCTTCAGGCTCCCTATAAGCCAGCTATCACCACAGAGCCAAAAGATTTCCCATTTCCTGTGAGCCAGGACGAACCCCAGGAGAAGGCCTATTCTAAGCACCAGAAGCGTCCTTCGCTGCCCCTGAATGCTACAGAGTCCTTCTCGCCCGTGGCCACCAGACCGAGGGGGCTCTCCACTGCTGCCTCACAGCCATCGGTGCCCACCACCAGACCGAGGGGGCTCTCAACTACTGCCTCGCAGCCAACGGTGCCCACCCGCTATCACAACCACTCAAGGTCAAACTCGCGGCAGGATCTACTCCAACCAGCTCAGGACCAGCCCGAAAAGCCGTCACAATTCCCTCTTCAGCCGCCCCAACAGGTTCAACAGACCACCCAGCAGATGTCACAGATGCAAGAGCCACAAATGCCGGTCCAACCACCTCAGCGGGTTGAAACCCCAACAATTGTCGTAGACGAGTCCCCCGATGACTCAATGCATGAAAATAGCAGCGATCCCAGCAACCAGATGTCGTATGAGTCGACTCCGCTCCATATGCAATCATCGGCGGTCCCCAGTGCTGAGCTAACCCAGGCGTTGAAGCGGTCATCGATCTCCGATGTAAAGATCTTTGCTCATACTCACGAAAATGATACCCAGGCTATAAGCGATATAGCCGCGGTAGCCACGGCGATTCATGCTACAGACCCTACCACTGGGCAGACCGAAGAGGAGGCGTCGCGACAACAGTTGAGATTCAACGTGGCCGAGAACGCAAACGAAGGCAGACCGAAGAAGTCAGGGCACCAGAGAAACATTTCTGTGTCGTCTATAACATCCCGAGACTCGCAGGCCAAAAGGGCATTTTCATTTTCAGCGCCGTCTGACGCGTCAGCCGTAGAGGAGACCCTAAGCGAGTTTAACTGGTCGGGGCGGAACGACTCGCGCAGCCTTGAGGTAAGCATAGGAAACGAGCTCAGCGCCATTGAGGCGTCCACTACCCACAACGTTGTCGACCTCGATGACAGGCTGGACGACATTGACCATATCCTCACCGCTGCAGTTGACGAGTGTAATAACCTCGACGCCATGCTGGCGTTCTTCTCCGTACAGCTCAGCTCTTTTGCTGACGATGTTCGGCACATTGAGGGCCAGGGCAAAGGTATTCAGGTCCAGACAAACCACCAGAAAGACTTGTGGAACGAGTTGCACCGCATCTTGCAGGCGGTATCCCTGCCCGACGAAGTGTTTGAAACGATTCGTACGAACCGGTTCGAAGTACCTAAGGAGCTCTCGCACTTGGAGGGTGCTTTAAGCGAGCTTTACAAGGCTCTCATCCTGAGCGGAGCTGGCGGATCAATGTACCGAAGCAGCAACTTGTATGGCCGAGACTCTCTGGCGCAAATGAGAGCGATGCAGGAGAAGCGCCAGTGGTTTGAGCAGGTGCGAGATGAGTTTGGCGACCGCTTCAAGGAATTCGTTGAGGGCAAATTCAAGCAGGCTCTGGCTAACACCGAGGGTATTGTAACGACCCAGGTTGCCTCCGAGGAACCACAGCTAGTGCGCCCGGAGATTCCGTTCGTTAAGCTCATTTACCCGTACTCTGGCATTGTGCTCTTCCTGCGCGAAGTGGACCAGTACACGTACGACTCGGTGCTGCGGACTTACGAATACGCCGCCAAGCCGTACTATGAGAACGCTATTATCTCGTACGCAGCCAAGTGGCGACGGATCATCTCACAGCTCGCGGGCAAGAACGATAAGTTCTCCTTTGCTGGGAAGCAGAAGGACGCTTCGTCCGGCTCGGACGGCATAACAAAGTCGCTGAAGCGGTCTGGTACTCTGGCCAAATTCAAATCGAGCGAGAGCCGCGAGGCCCGGCTGTCGGCCACTCAGCAGCGTGGTGATCCCCCGAAGGTGGAGAAGACATGGACGATCAACATGACGGCGCATAGCCAAATCAAGAAGAGCTTGGGCATTATTGTGGACAACTTGGTGTCGGCAGTCATCGCGCAGCAAGAGTTCCTCGTTCAAGAGTTCCACCAGTCGTCATTTGGTGCCAAGAACTTCCCTAACTTTGTCAAGAAGTACCCGATCCCCAAGCGGCAGGCCAGCGAAGAGGCGATTGCGACGCTTCGAGTGCGCGAAATTGAGTCCGATGTTGAGATGGGAAGGCAGCTGACGGGCATTTTGGCGAATATTTTCAGCAACCTGCAGGGGGAGCTGGTCAAGTTTGCTGAGTTCATTGCCAAGGAGAGCGTTTTGGAGCTCCCGACGTACTTGATCCTCGTTGAAAAGAACATTAAGCGGCTCGAAGAGACGAACCAGGACTATTTGGGGCTCATTCTCAAGCGAGTCCTCGACAGGGCCTCCCATATATGGATGGCTTTCATTGACCGGCAGATCAAGGCTATTTCCAACACGATTGTGTCGAGCAAGAAGCGTAAAGGTGCAGTGTACTTTGTCAAGGTTCTTCCGACGTTCTGCAAGACTATCGAGGACGACTTTCGAGATCTGGGGTTGCGGGATATGTCGAGTAGCGATTACCACACGCGGCAGCTGATTGACGATTCGTATGACAAGATTTTCAGGGAGATATTCCAGAGCCTGCACCGGCTCGAGAAGGAACAGGCGGCGGAGGTGTCTTATGGTGGTGCCACGGAGGACTACGAAGATAAGGAGCTGCTAAACTACCACATTATGATGATTGAGAACATGAGCGTTATTAAAGATGGTATTGCGACCGAGACGAATGGCATGCTCATGAGCCACCGCGGGTCGGCCATGATGCAGTACAACAACGAGGTCAGGTCGTACATCCATATGATCCTCGGCCGTCCTATGGGGCGCATAATCGAGTTTATTGAGGGTGTCGAGGCGGCCATTGCGCGAAACCCGCGGGAAAATCCAGCGTCGAGGAACACATTCAGCAAGTCGGCGGTGAAGCGGGCTTTGTCGGGAATTGATGGCAAGGAGCTGAAGAAGCGGGCGGACGCGCTGTACAGCCGAGTCGAGAAGCACTTTTTGGGCGAGGAGGGCGACCAGCACGTTGATAAAAACCCTCAGCTGATGGCCAAGGTGTGGGCCGCATTGCAGCAGTATGCTATGGAGGTGCACACGCGGCTTGTTGCCATTTTGCAGAAGTATTATACCAGTCCGGACAATCCAAACTCGGGTGTAGGCATGATCGAGTTTACTGCATCAGACATTACCAATGCATTCAGCCGAGCGAAATAACGCCTTCCTTCATGCTACTCCATACTAACCTCTATAATTCATTACATTCTCACCACTTCCCTTCTACCCTCCTTCTACTTTCACTTCCACTCTCTCTATGTTTCTTGACCAAAGGGGTCGGAGGCTGAAAACTAAAAAGGCCCTTAATGCTACCTGGGGCTCTGCCCCAGACCCCATAGTTAGGGGGCAGAGCCCCCTAAGACCCCCGTTTATGCAATCCGTTGAGATTAATACAGTAAACAGTGTTATCTGATAATAGTATTCAAGTAAATGAAAGTCCAAATTAGTTAAATTTATTAAATGTTAACTATTCCCCTAAATTATTAGTATGTAACTAGACCTTGGGAAGCTTATCAAGGTCGATTTTCCAGTCCTTGGGCACAAGCTTCTCCCGCGCCTCCCACAGGAACTTGTAACTCGTCTTGATGGTACCATCGCTGACGCCCGTCTTCTCCGAGATACTGGCGGCCGTAGTGTTCTGGCTAAACAAATTGACCGCCATGTAAATGGCTGCCGCCGCAATGGAGATCGGAGATCGCCCAGCCAAAGTTCCTTCCTCCTTGACCCGGCGAGCTATGTGCTCAGCAGCCTTGGTGACCTGCGGATTAAGACCCAGGTTGGAGCAGAATCGGCGCATGAGGTCCTCGGCATTGGTCTGCGTCGTCTGGTACTCTTCGTTGGTCGAATGCGACAGCTTGATCCCGGCGCCCATGAGAATCTTCTCCATCACCTTGAAGGTCCGCCCAATCTCCTTTTTCGGCACATTGGTCAGCGCCCAGATCTCCTTGAAGGTCCGGGCCACTCCAGACCGTCGGCACGCAATGAAGATGGCCGCCGCCATGATGGACTCCTGGCTCTTGCCCTTGAGCTTCTTGTCGTCGTACACAATCTTGTACGCCTCCTTTGCAGCGTCCTGGACCATTTTAGGCAGTAAGAAGGCCTCGCACATCTGCGAGATCTTGCTAAACGCCGCCTGGAGCGCCGTGTCCTTGCGGTCGTTGGCCTTGCTCTGCAGCCGGTTGAGCTCCCGTCCCAGCGTTGATCCGGGGGCGCCCAGCGAGATCATCGTGTCGAGCTGGCTCGAGTCGAGCAGCGGGTTACCCGCGTCGCCGACTCGGCTCGGGTCGTCATTGCCCTGGTCGTCGTTCGAAAAGGTACGCCACTCCGAGCGCGTGTCGACGATCCGGTCGCCCAGGACGAGTCCGCAGTTGCCACACACCATATCGCCCTCGCTGAACCGCTCGACAATGTCCGGGGGCATGATCCGGCACTCCGGGCACATGAGCGTCACGTTCAGGTTCGGGTGGAATGGCTCCTCCGTCGCGGCCGCAGACATTTGCACTCTCTCTTTCTTTCTCGTTCTATACGGAGGAATATAGTATGAAAAGCGGAGTGGAAGCGAGGGGAAAGGGAGTTTCCTAACTTACGGAGAGAATATTAAAACCCCAGGGGGACCTGTTATTAACTGTCGAAAGTAGGATGAGAGTGGTGGAAGGAAGGGTTTGCTCGACTTGAAAGGTCCATTTGTAATGGGACATTGGGAGGTTGGGCTGCGAACGGCTTGGAATCGAAGCGAAGATCCGCAACTGATGGCACCATTAAACTTGCTTAAACTTGCTGATTGAGCTTATTGATACCGGTAGTTTATTATTAATTCAATAGTGCTACCAGTACACACTCTCTCTTGTCCCCAAATAGCTACCAATGCCGTTAACTCGTGCTACATCTTGTGCCACCGTCCATACTTGGTAGTATTTTTTGCTATTGTATCTCTTGCCATTAGTTCTTCCTATGAATTTTTGCTATTAATTCTTGCTATTACAGTACCTCTTACTATTACTTTTTGGTATTACCGTACTTGTTGCTGCCTGTATTTGGTCCATGTATTCCCGATACCACCATAGGTATATTTGTGCTTGGTAATAGTAATTATAGGTATATTTATAATTAATAATACTTGTAGTAAGCCCAAATATTGGTTGTTTCCGTTTCGTAAAACGGAGAGTATCCCGTAGATATGTTCGAGGTGTAGAACTTGAAAGAACTCGTCGACGATTGCTCAAAGGTTGTGGCTACAGCCGCATAAAGAGCTCTGTTACAGCCGTGCAACCTTCGCTACAACAACGCACCATAAAGCATTCAACTGATCAGGAATGGCATAGATATAAATACACACTCGATTACAGGCATTGACAATGTTCCTTGGTGATTTAATACCCAAGTAATGTAATTAAGTGACAGTAGACACTATATTAATCAACCTTTCGTATTTTGTATCTCTTATCAAGGCTTCATTATACCTGATATAACTGTGGGATAACAGTAAACAAAGTATAGGTAATGCGTTGCAAAGTTGTCTTGTACTGGAGCTGCTCTTTGAAAAAATTCGCGCATAAGTGGTATGCATTTAATCGAGTTGGGTACTATGATCACGTACAAAAGTAATGACTTACTACAGTAATTGCTATAGTTTACAGAGCAGCTAAATCTCCGCGTAGCGGAGCCCCAGGGGGGTTTGGGGGGACTGGTCCCCCCAGGAAACACCAACCAGGATATGTTATTCGTAGGAAAAATATTAGCAGAGAGGAGCCCCCGGGGAATTGGTGAGCGCGGCTCCTGCGGCGTGCGCCGCACGAAGAGTACACAGCCGTGCGTGTATCGCGCGAAGTGAAAAAAAAAAATTGAGACCGCCGATAAAAAAAAAACCGTTTGAAAAGATTTGATTTCGGTATAGAAACAAAAAAAAAAATGAAAGTGAAGAAGCCACAGAGTAAACGAACAAGCACACGGTTGCAGAAGGGTATTCAGAAGAAGATCGCTGCGCACCAGAGGAAGGAGCGGAAGAAGGCGAAGAAGGATGTGACCTGGAAGAGCAGAGTTCCAAAGGACCCCGGCATCCCCAACTCGTTCCCGTACAAGGGCAAGATCCTGGCCGAGATGGAGGAGCACCGGAAAGCCGAACTCGAGGAGCGGGAGCGACTACGGGAGGAGAAGCGGGCAGCAGCGCTAGCGTCAGGCCACAATGTCGAGCAGGTTGAGCAGCAGCTGCGTCTGGAGGAGGAGCAGGACAATACTAACCGATTGGCGGCTCTTGTGGCGAGCGCCCAGGAGGCTGCGCGAGAGTACAATGATGAGCAGGACTCCGACGATGCTATGGAGGACGATGACAGCGAAGAAGAGGCGGAGATTGAGGTCGGGGACTTTGATCTCGACGTGCAGGATCTCACCAAGGAGTCGTCGAGGAGGGCGTTTGACAAGATCTATCGCCAGGTCGTGGAGAACTCTGATGTTGTGCTGTATGTGCTGGATGCGCGGAACCCAGAGGGCACTCGGTCGCGACAGGTTGAGCACGCTGTGCTTGCTGATCCGAACAAGCGGCTGATTTATGTGCTCAATAAGATTGACCTCATTCCCGATGAGGTGCTGCACCAGTGGAAGGAGTATCTTGAAAAGTTCTTCCCTGTGATCCCGCTTGCGGCGTCCTCGGGGGCCTCCAACGCTCAGACGTTTGACCACAAGGGCCTGACGCAGGCCACCACGGCTACGGCGCTGCTCCAGGCGCTTAAGAAGTACGCCCACGACGCTCAGAAGCAGCGAGCCATTGCTGTGGGAGTCATTGGGTACCCGAATGTCGGCAAGTCGTCCGTCATCAATGCGTTGACCTCGCGACACGGCGGTAACCGAACTTCATGTCCGGTTGGTGCTCAGGCCGGTGTTACCACCTCGTTCCGACGCGTCAAGGTGGACAACAAGCTCAGTGTGTGGGACTCTCCCGGTATTGTCTTCCCGTCCTCGGAGGGCAAGAAGGTCAGCCCTATTGAGGAGCAGGCGCGGCTTGTGCTTCTCAACGCGCTGCCACCAAAGCACATGAGCGACCTGCGTCCAGCTGTGTCGCTGCTGCTTAAGCGGCTCTCCAAGAACGAGGTGCTGATGACGCGTCTCAAGACGACTTATGACATTCCGCCCATCATGACTACGCCACACGAGCAGTTCGTCACTGAGTTCCTTGTCCACGTTGCACGAAAGATGGGCCGACTTGGCAAGGGCGGTGTTGTTAATCTGCAGAGCTCGGCATTTGCAGTCATCACGGACTGGCGAGATGGTCGAATTGCCGGGTGGGCTCGACCTCCTACGCGAGAGGAGGAGGCTAAGAAGAAGAAGTTGGCCAAGGACGAGCCGGTGATTGAGGACCGAACTGCCATTGTCACTGAGTGGGCCAAGGAGTTCAGCCTGGATGGTCTGTGGGATCCTAATGATGCCATGGAGGAGTAGACTATTTGTAATGATTATTAATTTTAAAATAAAATGCATAGATTCATTCGCCTGAATTTTTGGTCAAACAGGTCCATTTACAGTCCATTTGATGACTTTATCTTGGCGTGTCATATTTCAAGCAACATCTTGGCTTTAATACATCATACTTTTAGACAGTGAAGTAATATATTAGAGGTGACCCTCGTGCTCTACTTCAGAACGAAAAGGTGAAACCGTAGAAGCAATTGAGAGATAAGTTTTCAAAGAATGCCTCTCAGGTACTCAATCCATAGAGTTGAGTCTTGTATCGTTTACCGAATGTGTGCTCGAAAAATTTGGCCTGGATCTCCTTCCTTTGGCAGATTACGAATAGATAAAGCAAGCTATAAACCTGGATTCAAATATACACTTCGAGTAGCCTCTCACGCTGATTACAGATCCCATTGAGCTAGCTCGCTACAGTATTATCACAGTTGACTAATTATCCACTTATATAAACGGTCTGTAGTCGCAGTTTGAAGTGAAATATCTTGGTAATGGTAATGCGGGTGAATATACGGCGGACTGGAGTTCCGCTTTAGGAAGGCGATCAATTGGGAGTCCCCTTGTAAGTGGCATGCTGACCAGATCGTCCAATTAAAAAAAAAAATAAAAAACGCGGCATCCTCCTCCACCCTCAGATTGAAGACGCGGGCGAAAAGATTGGCGATGAAGAATGACACGAGGACTGCGGACGGGGCGCTCTTCAGCGTGTTGAACTTTAAGTCGAAAATACGCGCCAAGTACCAGGCGAATTTGAGCAACATCCGCCAACAAGAGAAGATAATCTCGCTGGACGAGAACACAGCACAAGCTGCCATTGCGACTGCGAGCACGTCGGCCCCTGTGAACCCGCCTTCCTCGCGGACGCCACGGTTCTCTATCTCGAGTGGAACGCTGACGCGCGAGTCGGAAAGCGACTCAAACTCCGACTCTGACGACGTAGACACCCACGAGGGATCAGGCAAGCCGAGGACCGGTGATCCTAATAAAGGGGTGCACGGGCTCAAGATCAAGAAGGTGTGGATGGCGTACTTAAACACGCTTCTTGCGCTACTGCGCGATGAGGACGCGTCGCTGGGTACAATGAACCGAAAGACCATTCACATCCTGGCCATTGACCGGCTTAAAGCCGATAAGAGTCTAGCCGAGGAGTTTGGCAGCATAATAGCCAAGATAAATCATCGCGGAATTCGAAGAAAGTATAGCAGTGAGTTCCAGAAAGCCAAAAAGAGCTTGAACGAGGTTAGTAGTGCGGATAAACTGCCCATGCACTTACAGCTGGTCCTTGAGGCTGAGTACGGCTTCCACCGAGTTGGCGAGAGCAAGAAATGGACTAGAGACTGCAATGACGAACAGCAAAAGCGCAAATCCGCCGAAACCGAGCTTCCACTTGCCCCCGAGGGACCACCGAGTAGTAAAAAACCAAGAATTGATGATGAAAACAGCCAAGAGGAAGAGATACCTGAGAAAGGAGTCGTTAAAGTACATCGGGTGAACCCTGAGATGCCTCACTTGTCGGCGGTCCAGGATCCTACAGCATCGGCTAGTTCTTTTACCTTGGCAGTGCATCAGCGCGAAGGTATCTTTGAATCGTTCAAGCGACAAGAAGAAGCCCTTGAAGAGCTGAAAAAGCAGGTTCAGCGTAGCGAAGAAAGGATACATACCCTGCTGGAAATCATGAAACAGCAAGCAAACCACCAAGACGAAGCCATTGCGTCCCTCGTGGACGGGTTTAAACAGCAGCAAGTGGCACAGGAAGAGACTAACAAAATAATCATGGACCTAACTAGCGAGATGAACGAGACAATGAAAAAGATTGTCAAAAATGGAAACGAAAAAGATTTATAGCGCTTGTAACGCTTATTATTTATATGGAATGCACATTATGCTCAGCAAGTATTTCAAGGCAGCTTTATTTTTCCTCCTAAAATGTTCATTCATCTTGTTAATGAACACCGTCTTGACACATGGCGACCCATCATACGCAAGGGATAAGGCGGTCGCTACAATTCCTATAGGCCTGTTCAGATTCGAATAACAAGTTGTTATCATCAAGCCTCTAAAATGACTGTTTTTTTGTTTGAACCTTCACCGCCGTCTCAATTATCCTCCGCAACTGCTATCCAAGCGCATCGTTGGGTGCCAGAGAATAAAGCACTAGGATATGCCTCGGCGTATGCGCCAAAGAATATGGAAACTCCTGCAGGCAGTGTCCCTAAGAGGAAGACTCCTAAGAATGCGCGCTCACTCTTTCCAAAAGTCAGTCGCTGTTATAAGGCCACCACTCCCTCTATGTTCTCTTTTCCTTTTCTTTACCGTTTCTAATGTGAACACTGCGGTAGTACTACGTGTTTGATCAGCAGCATATAAGGTAGTCGTAAGCCACCTGGCCCTCTACCCTTTGAAGTGCGTCTATTATTCTTACTACATTTTAATATGGACATTTCATCTAGTTTTATGAATGATTGCAATTATAATTATTACTTATAATATATAGATACTGTTGAGTATACCTCTTCGTGCTCTAAACACATTGTCCAGGAGGCTAACACTGTATTTCATGAAGGGATTAAGCCAACATCTACAAATCGATAAGCGCCCATCCATTAGATGAGACGATTGCAATATTAATTAATATATCAATTGCATTATCTGCCAGCATTATGTGAGATATCTGCATTTATGCACATATGTGCACGCGCATGACTGCAGATGTGTAGATCAATTTGTCATGAAAATCCAATTATCTCTGCCTTTAACTCCCAACATCCAAATTTTAGTGCGGCTTCAGCCGCATGAGCCGCTCAATTATGAGCGATAATGCAGCAATGTTTCATAGATAATGCACGAAAATGCATGACAAAAAAGCTACAACACTCGCTGTTCCCGCGTTGTCTCCAACCGCGGTACTTGGACGAGCTCTCAGGTGCTTAACTGCTGCCGATCGAACGAGAGACGGTGTTGCCACCTGGATATGGTCGTAGCTAAACTCCGATACGGGGAATCGAACCCCGATCTGCCCGGTGAGAGCGGACCGTGCTAGCCTTTACACTATATCGGATTTTATTGTTGAAAAAATTTTATTTGTATCATAGAAAAGGTGAAGATAAAAATTACGTGAGAGTCACGTGACTTCATTTTTTTTTTTGGAATTCATTGCACACTACAGCATATTTTAGCCGAGTGCCCTCTTTATGAGGCACAAAGGCCCCTCCTTCTGGAGGTCAGCGTGACATTTGACTTGCCAACATTGTTAGGCACACCGGACGGGCTTAGGCAGATGGCTCAATTCATTTCGAAGAGCCAGCTACTACGCCGCTAAGCAACTAATTGCGACTACAAACCACTACTTTGGAAGGTTCCCGGTTTTTAATCCCTGTTGGAGGCTAAATAGATCTAGACAATAGATTCCTATTATGGCTCCTGGGTGTTGGAAGTCAAATATCAATTACACATTATATCTGACCCTGAATGAATCGTCTGTATTTCGAGCCCGTTGCGACTGTGAATGAATGAATCGTCTGTATTTCGAGCCCGTTGCGACTGTGTCACCAAGTTAGGCTTATATAGTACATAGTACATAGTACATCAACATATTTGTCCGCTAAGCAGACATTTCAACATATTATAAC